>NW_028317947.1:9836250-10168125 GCF_062004578.1 Staurois parvus | reverse complement strand
TGTCTGTCAGGGCTCCCAGGTGTGACCAGAGGTGTGTGACTGACGCAGGGAAACGCAGACTTCAGATATGTGATAAACACTATAATTTATTAACACTAACCATACAAACATAAACGCAGTGCAATACTAAAACATAACACAGTGCAAACAAACCAACCAACCACCCACAGATAACAATATATACAATGCAAGCGTCGTCAGGCAGGCCGGGTCAATATCAATAGGGCAGGTAGGTACAGGGGGAGCAAGCGGAGATGGGTCGGGGTCACAGGCCAGGTTCAGCAGGTAGCAAGCAGCGTAGTACAGAGGGTCAGGCAGAGGGATGGTCAGGGTCACAAGCCAGGGATCAGAACAGGTAGCAAGCAGCGTGGTACAGAGGGTCAGGCAGAGGGATGGTCAGGAGCGAGCCGGGATCAGAGCAGGAGAAGTCAGCAGCGGTTCAGATCAGGCAGGGTCAGCAAAGGACAGAAACAGGATGCAGGACAGATACAGGGCCCAGGACAAACACAACACCAAGGCAGAGTCTGTGGGTCTGGCCATCCCTTAAATACCCCAGCATAATCAGTTCCAGGTGTTAGCTGGCTGCAAAGTTGAGTCTCTGATTGCTGGGAGCACCCGCTGGCCAGCCCTGGTACTGCAGATCAAAAGGCAGGTGAGTCCCACCATTGCTGGCCAGTCCATTCCTGACACTGTCAGTGCGGTCAAATGGTTGACGCGTTTTGGGGACGAATCCCTTTCCTCAGAGCTGATGACCAACCTCTGATGCTGATGTATGATGAATGGAAAGTAAGAGCCTTGCTGTTGATGCCTCTTTTGAAGGTGGTCAACCCTGGGTAAAGGTCTGGAGCTGTCCTGCCTGAAATGGAGTAAGAAATACACAAGCTGGGGTGCCTGTGGAAGAAAAGCTGCTGGTGGAGGTGTCCTGGATAGCTGTGAGCAGCTGGTACCTTACTTAGAGAAGGTACTCGCTTGGAGAAAAGAAGGTGCTCTTTACCCACTAATGACTGGTAAATGACAGTTTACCAGTCATTTTTTTAATTTCTTTTAATCAATTGCTGCCAAATAAATACCATTTGTTAAAAGTGATTGGTACCCAAAGTCTTCATTGGTATCAGCAATAAACCCCCCCTTTCCAATTGGTTTTCAGTGACAGTGCCAGCAATATATACCCATCTTCATTGGTATTTAGTGGCAGCAATAAATACTACTTCACTGGTGTTCAGCCAGATCAAAAATAAACCCTCTTTCGTTGGTGTTCAGTGGTTTCTTAATAGATCATATGCTCCTGATGCTTTTTCTCCCTGTTGGGCTGGAACTACACTATTCTTGCCTAAAGAGTTTTCCCGTACTTGGCATCCCACTACCACTCTACTATTAGTAATGTCTAGCTGAGGCCTTGTGGACCATCAAAGAAGGCTTTCCATGCCACCAATTTGAAAGCCCTGAGCTAGACACACTAATACCCATTTGATAAATACTTACAAATAATCCAGCTGAAGTTGTTCTGCCTTCTGTATTAATGTACTACCTGTAGCACCCTCCTAGGTAGCTAGGGAGAGCTAGATGATTACTTTTTAGAGCTAAGTAGCAGCCTGGAGGAATAGTCAGAGGGGGGGGGGGTCAAATTTAGGTCAGGGGTGAGAGGCTCTGCAGACCAGACTGCAGACTTGGAGACGTTTCTAGAATTTAGTGTCTGGGGTGAGGAGGGGCTGGTCTGCACGCTTAGGGGACCCAGACCAATCCCCAAGCAGGAGGCTTGGCTTGGGGCCGGGGCAGCCCTTAAAGGTTAAAAAGTCTGCTCAACAGGGCTGCCAGATCGCGAACCCTCTGTGGAGCAGGGAAGGAGCAGCCCAGCAGAAGACCTGACAGCACACCCTGGGCCAGCAAGGGGAAAAAGCACTCTAGTGGGAAACGGGATTAGTTTCCTACCCAGGACTGTCTTCCATTTAAAGTGACAGGTACTGGATCCCCTACTCAAGGATTCACCCAGAACAGTTGGATAAAGGCGTATCTGGGGTCTTAGGTGGTACATCAGGAGATACTGGCTAGCTCACGAGAAGAGGTTTTTTGCTGTAAAGACACTTGTACATAGTTCCAGGGAGATTGTCTTCAGTTTCCATTCCTTTTGGGCATCCCATGCATCCCTTACCCCATCCAATTTCCTTAACACCTAATAAAAGCCAAAAAAACAAGCTCAAAGGTCACTGTCTCCTGGATTCAAATCTGTGTATGGAAAATGCGTGTTGCCTGGCTGTGCAGGACTATAGAGGTACCCAAAACTTCAGGGACTCCTAAGGGGGTAGTGCTACATACCCATTTAAAGTGTATGTCCAGCCAAAATGATTTTCATAGCTTTGGATAGAGTGGAGATCTGAATAGGACAACTGCGGCCCACATATATTTTCAGTGCTTCTGGTTGAAATCTTCTTTCTCCTGCTTATGTCTGCACAGTAAAACAAGCAGCTCATAATAATATTTTATACTATAACAATTAGTAATAGCCATCATGACCACAAGGATACCTGGCAGGGGGGTGGAGCAGTGTAGTCCACTGTGTCCGTCTGGAGGGCCATGCTGGAGAACCTTACCTTTAGGTGAATACAGAGGTCTACTTTAGCATTACTCTCTCTTCTTTCATGCACATTCTAATTGCTGTAGGTATTTTATGATTTGTAGACAGTTTATGAAGACTTTTTCTCTTCCTGACATCACAGTATTCTTCAACATGACAGGGCAGTTCTGATTAAAAACTTTTGCTTATCTTCTACTAAATACAGTAAGTTCTATGTGTCAAGGTACAAATATGATCTTTCTTTCTACGTTACTACCAGGGGCGGACTGACAACTCATGGGGCCCCCGGGCAATAGGGGATCATGGGGCCCCTGTGTCCTTGCCCAAACTCAAAAAAGCCTATGAAAAAGGTACCAGGGGCATCTCATGGGGCCCCCTACTGACCCCGGGCCCTCGGCCAGTGCCCGAGTTTCCAAATGGTCAGTCCGCCCCTGGTTACTACTTACTTGTAAACAATAAGATGGGGACACTGGAAGAAGGGAAGGATCAGAGAAGTCAGGATCAAACAGCAACAATACAGAGGATTAACCCCTTAGATCCCACAGTAAGTATATAAAGCATGCTTTACTGCATATACAGACTGATTTTACTATTGTGGGTTTAGTAACACTTTAATGCACATTATGTCAGAAGTTAATGTGAATTGCTTTAAGCTAGCTCATTGAAAGTAGTGGGCTGCCAATGCACCAAAATGTCCTAAATATTAGAATTGCCACCTTGGCACCTAGAAAGGCCCCTTGGTACGTTCACATGCAGATTATTATTATGCATGTGCATTGCCCTGTTAAGTTGGAGTGCTTTGCAAAATGAATCGCATCACACTGTGTCAGGGCATTCAACATGCGTTGCAATAACATGTCCATTCCTGCAATACATACAGTAGGTGCATATCGGCCTTAATCATTTGAAACAATATATCATTGGAATGGCTAGGGAAAGGGCGTAATGCATTAAACAGTCTTATCACAAGGTGTATGTTATTAATTATTTTAAACAGTATTATCAGCTGTTAAATCAGTTGCTGATACTACTTAATTCATTATACAAAATAATGTGTTGGTAATAAAAACAATATCAAATTATGCCTGCGGGCTATTATCAATGTACCGCACTTTTCCTTTATGACGCCAACACCTAAATCAGCAAACATTTATACTGAAGAGCAAAGCCACTTAAAAGGTTTATTAATATTGCCCAAGTCTGGTACTACACCTGTAATATTAGTGAAGTAGCATAGACATTAGCTTGCCTTGGTCGCAGTCCCTAGATGTGCCATACTTATCTAACATGGTGGTTAGTATCATTATACCAATAGTTCTGCAAACATATTTACACCCTGTTCCAAATTATTATGCAAATTATATTTTTCTCATTTACCTAAATAATTGATGTAAATAACAGTCAGCATAATTCTCATGTTATCAACTATTAAGAGTACAATTCACATTTTATTGAACAAACCTCCTAATGATAACAGGATTTTTTTTAAACATAAAAAACGTCCAATGCACTGTTCCAAATTATTCCGCACAGTAAGTTTCAAAACACTTTATAGGTTGTAAAGAACTGAAAATTGTCATTTGTTGTGTTTGCAGCATATTTACTGAAATCAAAAGCTATTTCAATCAAACTTTTAACAACATTTAAACTTTTTAAACATTTAAACTTTTTAAACATTTTAACAGGTCATGTTACATTTTAACATAGGACCCCTTATTTGATAGCAGCTTCACAAGTCTTGCATCCATTGAACTTGTGAGTATTTGGACAGTTTCTGCTTGAATTTGTTTGCAAGATGTCAGAATAGCCTCCCAGAGCTGCTGTTTGGATGTAAACTGCCTCCCACCCTCATAGATCTTTTGCTTGAGGATGCTTCAAAGGTTCGCAATAGGATTGAGGTCAGGGGAGGATGGAGGCCACACCATGACTTTCTCTCCTTTTATCCCCATAGCAGCCATTGATGCAGAGGTATTCTTTGCAGCATGAGATGGTGAATTGTCATGCATGAAGATGATTTTATTACGGAAAGCATAGTTCTTCCTTCTGTACCAGAGAAGAAAGTGGTCAGTCATAAACTCCACATACTTTGCAGAGGTCATCTTTACACCTTCAGGGGCCAACCAGCTCTATTCCCATGATTCCGGTCCAAAACACCTTTACACCTAAAGGGGCCAACCAGCTATATTCCCATGATTCCACCACCGCCTTGCTGACGTTGCAGCCTTGTTGGAACAGGGTGGCCGTCCACCAACCATCCACTACTCCATCCATCTGGACCATCCAGGGTTGCACGGCACTCATCAGTGAACAGGACTGTTTAAAAATTAGTCTTCATGTATTTTTCTGCCCAATGCAGCCGTTTCTGCTTGTGAGCATTGGTTAGTGGTGGCCGAATAGAAGGTTTATGCACAGTTGCAAGACTCTGGAGGACTCTACTCCTTGATGTCAGAGGCACCAGCAGCTTCATATATCTGTTTGCTGCTATGTAATGGTATTTTAGCAGCTGCTCTCTTGATCCGATGCATGGATCTGGAAGAAATCTTCCTCAATGTGCCTATATCTGCACGAACCCGTCTGTGCTCTGAATCAGCCACAAATCTCTTAATAGTGCGATGATCACGCTTACGTTTTCGTGAAATATCTAATGTTTTCATACCTCGTCCAAGGCATTGAACTATTTCACTCTTTTTGGCAGCAGAGAGATCCTTTTTCTTCCCCATATTGCTTGAAAATGGTGCTCTGCTTAATAATGTGGAACACCGTCCTTTAGTACTTTTTCCTTAAATTGGGCTCACCGGCCAATCTAATTATCACAGGTGTCCGAGATTGTTTCAGTGATCAAAAGAGCCCTGACACACAATGCCATCCATGAGTTAAACTGAAAAACAAAATATTTAATCTTTGTGACACTTAAATAGAATTTGCATAATAATTTGGAACAGGGTGTATATTGCTTGTAGCCTTTCACAATTACTTCAATGGTTACATTACTATATCACAACCCTCCAGAGTGAAACTCTGATTTATGAAAGCCAATCTGTCCAACTAGCTCCTAATCTATCCACCTTTAGATGATCCCTGAAAACCCTTAACGAAGCTTATGCTGATTCTAATGAATACACTGCTTTTTTACTTCTCAATCAACTCATCCCGCACAGCTATTACCTTTTGTACCACTTGACCCTCCCTCTCCGATTGTAAGCTCTAACGAGCAGGACCCTCTGTTTCCTCTTGTACCAAATTGTATTGTAACTGTAATGTCTACCTTCATTTTGTAAAGCGCTGCGCAAACTGTTGGCGCTATATAAATCCTGTATAATAATAATAACAATAATGAAAAGACTTCAGTCACTCTAGACCAGCCATTCTCAACTAGGGTTCCTCCAGAGGTTCCTTGAAATGCGGCTGTGTCAGGGCTCTGTCCACAGCAGAGGTACTTGGAGACCCGGCATTCCTGCCAGTACCTTGCAGAAATGCACGCTGGCGCACGGACCTGAGCCAGAACATGCATGTGCACTGGCGCATAGTTATGCACGCATTAGCCCAGTTTGGTGCCAGATGGCCTTTATAGGGAAGCCCATCACTCCCTCCAATTGCTGGTTGATATCTGGCTCCAAAGTATCTTTGTCTGTGTTCCCTTACTACTGTGATCTCCTGTTACTGATTTGGCTTGTTCCTGGACCTGTCTTCTCTGTCTGACTCCTGATCTGACCCTGACTTGGCTAACGGATATTCTCACCTGCTCTCCTGATCTGACCCTGGCTTGGTTAATAGATGTTCGCACTAGCTCTCCTGTGTATGACCCTGGCTATCCTATTGACTACGTCTGCTCTAATCACCACCCGGCATCTGACCTTGGCTTTAAACCGACTACTCTGTGGTCCTCTGCTACCCTGAAGGCCTGCATACCTCTCACGGGTGCCACCTGTCTGAAGACACCATTCCAGTGCAATAGCTGTGCTCCTGGGTATACCTCTGACAAGCACTCCTACAGGCAACCCGTGCTACTTTGAGCCTGACTCCTTCTGTCCCATATCCAGGGGAGTCTGGAACTCAGCTGCAAGGGAAACCCTCTCTCCATTGGCCTCTAACACCAGGTACGTGATAGGCTGGTTGACCTCCCATTTAATGTTGCCCTCATAGTTCCAAGGGCAAAGCCACTTGGCAAAGGAAGCAACATGCCACCAATAATCATTTTAGCTGTCTGTAAGGATGGCATTCTGACCAAAACCATGTTTTATTCTTCTGATTACCAGTGTCTGCATTTTTCCAATTGCCCCCAGAGGAATTGATTTTAGTAAGGGTTGCCTAAGACCTGAAAATTATGTTAGGAGCTCCTCTTGGGGTAAAAAGGTTGAGAAAGACTGTTCTAGGCAGCTGCAGACTTTTCATGGGTGTATAAAAAACCACAGTAAGGAGAAAGGATGTAAGGAGGTCATAAAATTATAAACAGCAAAACATGTTCATGAGAAGAGCAATTTACAAGTGCCTACAAAAGTTCCTACAGGTACTTAGGTTTACCAGTTAGCTAAAAGAGATCTGATTTAAATGCAAAACTATAGTCTTTTGATGTTTGTAGATTAAAAAGTGAAAAAAAATATTTAAGAATCTAGTTTTGCTGATCAAGTTGTAATTATTTTGTACACTGTATGCACAGGGATAGGGCTGCTGATGCTCCTACCAGCCTACCAACTGCACTGTCTTCCAGACAGGGTCGTTCTAAAAATCAATTTTGTTGCAGTCCTTTGCTCCTTCCTGTGTAGCCTTTTGCAGACCACCATAGTGGGGGCATTGATTTACAAAGGGGCTGTAATGACAGTTTGACAAAATGAGTAACTGGCCCAATGAACAGAGAGTAACTGTAACTTGCAGCTTAAACAGGTGCGAAGTTATAAGCAATAATGCAAAATAGAAACAGATTTAGGATGGCAAAACAGAACATGCATACACTTCAGAATAATTAAATCTGCACAAAAGTATAAAAGCTGCATAAACATGAACTCTTCCTATCAATGTGTCTGTGACCCAACCAGGGTACCATATGGCTGTATAAGACTCTATAATAACAGAGAGTCAAGCAGGGAATCACTATGTGATGTCCAGTGTAGCTGTGGTGAAGAGCTTGCTGGCAGATGTTAGTGACCAGGGGCGGACTGACCATTTGGAAACTCGGGCACTGCCCGAGGGCCCGGGGTCAGTAGAGGGCCCCATGAGATGCCCCTGGTACCTTTTTCATAGGCTTTTTTGAGTTTGGGCAAGGACAGAGGGCCCCCATGATCCCCTATTGCCCGGGGGCCCCATGAGTTGTCAGTCCGCCCCTGTTATTGACCTTTAATTATAATATCTTTATATGCCAACTGTGAGTGGAGCCTAAGGGAGAAGGTGTATGGAAACAGAACACCCCTGACAAGCATGTGGGTGGGCGCAGAGTGGTGAGGCAGCAGTAAACACACAGGGTCCAATGCAAATAATAGAACTTGTATTGAAGTAATGGCCCAAAAACACAAACTGCCAAGGGTAATGCACCCAACTGGGAACAATCACAGTTCAGAAGAGTAATGCAGAGCAGGTCCAGTATGCTGACAGCATCTGTCCCTTAGGGTGGAATTTGGACTGACTGGTCTGTGCCCTATTGGGATTCCTGGAGAGAATAGCGTGCCCCTATCCTTTCCCTATTTATCCAGAACCTTTCCCTACTGCTACTCACTTTCCCTGACAGACAGATAACCTTTCCCTGCACTGTCCACTCTCAAAATGCATGCCAAGCCCAGGAGCCAGGGTCTTAAATAGACTCTGCCTTACCCAAGGTGGCCCCTAGGGTCACATGGGGCAGCAACATCAAACTGGATCGCCCCCAGGAAACTATAGACAAACAGGTTCCTCCTGACTTCCTCTGCAGTTGAGCACCACCTGCAGTGGTCAAAGGAGACTGCACCTGCCTACAAGCATGGTGTGGCCTGTGTATTGACAGTGACACAGAGGGGTTTATTTACTAAAGCTGGAGAGTCCAAAATCACACTCCCTTCTGCATAGAAACCAATCAGCTTCCAGGTTTCATTGCCAAAGCTTCATTGAACAAGCTGAGGTTAGAAGCTGATTGGTTTCTATGCAGAAGGGAGTCTGATTTTGGACTCTCCAGCTTTAGTAAATACACCCCAGAGAGTCCTCTGCAAGCTGAACCACCAGGGTATCCAGAAGAAGACACATTTAGGACAGAAAGAGAAACCTTGCCACCCCGATCTTCATCAAGTGGGTCCTTTGACTTGGTTTAGGATGGCCTCAGGGCCTACATATGTATCTCCCTTTGTGTGAGGGGAAGGTACAACCTGAGTGCGAAACATCTGAGCAAAGAGATTAACATTTGGGCAGATGGCCGGGACTTACTTGAGTGTTCTGCACGTTAGGAACTGCTGTTCAGAATTTTTTGCAATAGGAATGTGCTTTAAACTTCTACTCAATGAGTTATATGATTGGATGTCATGCTGTTAAGGAACTGTGTTTACAAGAAATGTACTAAACTCCTATTGAGTTGTGCAGTAAAGCCTTTAAAATGCAACTCGACTGGACATTACTTTATTTTGGATAACAGGCCTCAGGCTGGGATTGTAGAGGAGATGAGCCTTTGGCGAAGAAAAGTGTAACACAATATGGTGGACTATCTCCAAACAAGATGATGACTTTCCATCCAAGAATAAGAAGGGAAGGTCCAGAGAAAACATGGTGCAATAGAGGACCCCAATAAACTGGAGGGATCCAAGCCCAAGGACGAAGCATCACACCACTGAAACTGGAATCCTCTGGCAGCAACAGAGAGGGGAGAATGTGACGATAGTAGTCTCAGATCCCACTATTGCCATCAGAATGTGATGAGAACGCTCTCAGTCTCTGCTTGTGGGACAGTGGTCTACGCACCAGCAGACTGAACGTGGAAGTCACTGAGGCAGGTTAATGCTGTAGTTAACCCTTACACACTTGGTAACCACCACCAGGAAGCATGCACTGTTCTGTTTCGAAGCCAATTTATGCATTGGTGCACATCCAGAAGAGAGGAGTATTTGTATAAAAAAAGGGGGTACATGGAGGGGTGCAGAGTTGAGTATTAGTGAAAAAGCAATACAGGGGCTTGCAGAGGTTGAAGGGTGCAGAGATGAGGAATGCTGGGGGAAAGGTGAAAGAGGGGTGGGGGAGTTCAGTGGCGAGCATTGATGAAAATGGCACATTGAGGGTGCAGAGATGAGTATTAATGAAAAAGGGGCTCAGGGAACGTGTGCAGATAGTAAAAAAATAAATGTCCATGATATACACATGCTGGTTTGGATTTCCCCGATTAAGAGGGTCACAATTCTTTGGAGGAGGAGAGTCGGTATAAGCCACATTGGCCACCAGGGATAAGAAGGACACCGTTAGCCAGGCATTGGAACCAGTGCGCGTTTGACCTGCTTACCAAGCAATCAAGGAGTTGTGGTGAGTGCCGTGGCTACAGGGGGAGCACGTGTGAATACAGTGAGCTCCTGGTCTTCCCCCCACCCCGTGCCCCCCATCCTCTCCATCACTACTAACAACGCCACCATCTCTCCAACCCCACACGCCAAAGTCCTGGGTGTCACCCTGGACTCCCACCTCTCCTTCCTACCCCACATCCAACTGCTATCTAGATCTTGCAGGCTCCACCTCCGCAACATCTCCAAGATACGCACATTCCTCACCCCAGACACCACCAAACAACTCGTACACTCCCTCATCATCTCACGCCTGGACTATTGCAATTCCCTTCTCACTGGCCTACCCAAACGAGCGCTATCCCCACTCCAGTCGATCCTAAACTCAGCGGCTAGACTCATCCACCTCACCAACCGCTCCACATCTGCCTCCCCCCTCTGCCAATCCCTTCATTGGCTCCCGATTGCCCAACGCATCAAATTCAAACTGCTAACTCTGACCTACAAGGCCATTCACAATGCCGCCCCAATCTACATAACTGACCTGATACCCAAATACTACCCTACCCGTGCCCTCCGCTCCTCACAGGACCTCCTACTCTCTAGCTCCCTGGTCTCCTCCTCCCACGCTTGATTGCAGGACTTCTCCAGGATTTCCCCCATCCTCTGGAACTCCCTACCCCTGATTGGATTATCAGACTGTTGCCTACCCTCCTTACCTTCAGGCGCACCCTGAAAACCCTTCTCTTCAGGGAAGCCTACCCCAACCTCACCTAACACCTGACCTCACCTAACAACTAACCTCCTCCACTCCTCCCGCTACTCCATCCCCCACAGCCATCTCCTCCTGTACCACCTTCCCCTCCCTCCTAGATTGTTAGCTCGAAAGAGCAGAGCCCTCGAACCCCTCGTATATTGTATTGTTACCATCTTGTCTCATGTTCTGTCCCCCTTGCTACTGTACAGCGCTGAGCATACCCTTTGGCGCTATATAAGTACTGTATAATAATTATTATTAAATAAGGGCATGGTCACAGCAGCACTATTCATGTTCACGGACCGGAACTCTCACAAATGGAAGGGGCTTTTTAGTCCAGTGGACTGTTTCTGTACTAATTAAAGGATTTATCACATTTACGGTCACATGGTATATGCTCATTTAATTGTATTGAGTTTTGAGGATGGAGGTGTATTGTAGCAGATTTAGCAATTTTCTTTTTTTGCATATCACATAAGATGCATATTCATCTCACAGCAATTCTATTACACCCGCACTAGGTAGAGGGGGAGGTGCACTATAGATCGATCACCACCTTTACGTTTATTCACACCTTTTATTTTTATATCTATTTTTCACCTTCATATTATTAATTAGGTAACGCTACACCCATTTATTTTTTGCACCAATACTCAATTGCACCAATACTCACCTCTGCACACTTTCCCTGTGTCTTTTTTTCATTAATACTTATCTCTGCACCCTCAGTGATCGGTCACCACCTTTACTTTTATTCACACCCTTCATTTTTATATCTATTTTTCACCTTCATGTTATTAATTAGGTAGTGCTACACCAATTTATTTATTTATTTGGATTTCACACACCATTTTGGGTGGTGGTAGGTGTTCAGTAGCCAACTCTTTCATATATATACACACAACCAGGGGCGGACTGACAACTCATGGGGCCCCCGAGCAATAGGGGACCATGAGGCCCCTGTGTCCTCACCCACACTCAAACCACATCCAAAAAAGCCTATGAAAAGTACCAGGGACATCTCATGGGGCCCCCTGCTGACCCCGGGCCCTCGGGCAGTACCCGAGAGCCCGAATGATCAGTCCACCCCTGCACACAACTTGTAACACCCAACATTGCGCGGATTCCCTATTCATCATATATTGGTGTACTCAGGGGCGGACTGACCATTTGGAAACTCGGGCACTGCCCGAGGGCCCAGGGTCAGTAGGGGGCCCCATGAGATGCCCCTGGTACCTTTTTCATAAGTTTTTTGAGTTTGGGCAAGGACACAGGGGCCCCATGATCCCCTATTGCCCGGGGGCCCCATGAGTTGTCAGTCCACCCCTGGGTGTACTAGTGGTACAGGGGGTTGCAGCAGTGAGCATTGGTGAAAGTGGGGGTGCAGAGGTTAGGATTGGTAAAAAAAAGAGGTTCCCCCTAGGTTCACACCTAAGCGTTTTCTGCAGTGTTTTGCAGAAATGCAGTACAGTCCATTTAACATGATTTCCTCAGTATGTATACAAAAATGCAGCAAAAACGCACCAAAAGCTGCAGAAAATCATGTATTGAGTTTTGATGCATTTTTGATGCATTTTACAGTCTACTGAACATGATTTCCTATGGGACAGGTTCACATCTCCACATTTTCACAGAGTGCGTTTTTTTGGAAAGGGTCAGGGACTTTTTTGAACGCAAAACGTTGCATTTTTTTTGGTTCTATAGACTTCAGTGGAAACGCTGCAGAAAAGCATGTATTGCGTTTTTGCTGCATTTGTTATGCGTTTTTGCCATGCTTTTGATGCGTTTTGCATTTAAAATCTTCCCAGCAACAAGAAAAATAAAAAAAAATTATAAAAGAAAAAAAACGCAAGATGTATGCAAAAATGCAGCAAAAATGCACCAAAAGCTGCAGAAAAGCATGTATTGAGTTTTGATGCATTTGTGGTGCGTTTTGCCATGTTTTTGATGCAATTTGCATTTAAAATCTTCCTAGCAATAAGAAACATTTTAAAAAAATTAAAAAGAAAAAAACGCAAGATGTATAAAAAAAGTAGCAAAAACGTGCCAAAAGCTGCAGAAAAGCATGTATTGAGTTTTGATGCATTTTTGTCATGTTTTTTGATGATTCTTGAGTTTAAAATCTGCCTAGCAAGAAGAAAAAATTTGAAAAATGAAAAAAGAAAAAAAACGCAAGATGTATACAAAAATGCAGCAAAAACGCACCAAATGCTGCAGAAAAGCATGTTTTGAGTTTTGATGCATTTTTTATGCGTTTTTGCCATGTTTTTAATGCGTTTTGTGTTTAAAATCTGCCTAGCAACAAGAAAAATTTACAAAAATGAAAAAAGAAAAGAAATGCAAGATTTTTAAAAATGCAGCAAAAATGCACCAAAAGCTGCAATAAAGCATGTATTGAGTTTTGATGTGTTTTTGATGCATTTTTGCCATGTTTTTGATACGCGTTGAGTTTAAAATTTGCTTAGCAACAAGAAGAATTTTAAAAAATGGTAAAAGAAAAAAAAAGCAAGATTTTTAAAAATGCAGCAAAAACACGCCAAAAGTGCAAGTGAAAAACCACAGAACGCAATGCAAACCGCAATGCAGAAATACCTCAAACGCAACCTGCATAGGTGTGAACCTAGGGTCATGGAGGGTGCAGAGGTGAGTATTGCTAAAAAAAAGGGGTGGGGGGATGCAAAGGTGAGCAATGGTAAAAAGGGTACAGTGAGTACAGGGATGAGCAGGGGCGGACTGACAACTCATGGGGCCCCCGGGCAATAGGGGATCATGGGGCCCCTGTGTCCTTGCCCAAACTCCAAAAAGCCTATGGAAAAGGTACCAGGGGCATCTCATGGGGCGCCCTACTGACCCCGGGCCCTCGGGCAGTGCCCGAGTTTCCAAATGGTCAGTCCGCCCTGGGGATGAGTATTAGTGAACAGGAGGTATGGGAAGGGGTGTAGAGGTGATCATTAGAGAGAAGGTGTACGGGGAAGGATGTGCGGGTATTAGTGAAAAAGTGCTACAAGGGTTTGCAGAGATGAGCATAAATGAAAGACGGATGCGAGGGGAGGTGCAGATTTGAGCACTGTTGAAAGGGGTGGAGGAGCGCATAGGTAAGCACTGATGAAAAAGGTCTATGGGACAGTGTAGATGTGAGCTTTGATAAAAATGGGCCCAAGGGGGGGGTGGGGTGCAGAGGTGAGCATGAGTCAAAAAGGGATGTAGGGGGTTACAGAGGTGCAAACCCTTGAGCGGTGTCTCCATACTAAACCCACTTGCCACTAAGCACTACTCTCTCTGTGTTGCTTCAACCACACTGGGGACCCTGAAAAGGGATTAACCCTTTAGGATAGAGCCAATGACAACATTTACAAAAAGAACTCAACATCTGAAAGATGGCTAGCAAGTAACCATTCATAGGTCAATTACTTACAAAAGTATATTCCCTTGCAGGGGCGGACTGACAACTCATGGGGCCCCCGGGTAATAGGGGATCATGGGGCCCCCGTGTCCTCGCCCACACCCAAAAAAGCCTATAAAAAGGTACCAGGGGCATCTCATGGGGCCCCCTACTGACCCCGGGCCCTCGGGCAGTGCCCGAGTGCTCAAATGGTCAGTCCGCCCCTGTTCCCTTGCTACTTAACCACTTCCCGACCGCCCGTTGTATATAAACGGCCGGAGGGTGGCAGTGCAGGGTCAGGTGGCCGTTTATAAATGGCCTCCCCGCACCCTGCTTGTGCGCACTCCCTGGGATCCGGTGCCCGCTGTGTCCTCCGGACACAGTGAAACACCGATCGTCGGACGGGACCTCTGTACGAGGTCCCGATCATGTGATCACTGATTGGCCAATCAGTGATCACATGCAAAGTAGTAAGCAAGATGTCACTTGTGACATCATTGCTTACTACGTGTGAAATCTGTGAATGATCACAGAGGTCACATGGTACAAGGCTATTCACAACAGCCTTGTACCATGTGACAAGCTGTGACCAATCACAGCTCACTCAATACTTCTCAATGACTGCAAGAATGCAGACAGAGAGAAAGAGAAATTATTGATTTTACATCCTATATAGGTGTAAAAGCAATCAGTGTAAAAAAAAAAAATCTTCATCACCCCCCACAAGTAGTACAGTGTTACCATGGTGACACTGTACTGCTAGGGTGACAGTATGTAAAAAAATTAAAATAAAATAAATAAAAAATAATATTAAAAAAAAATAAAAATGTAAAAAAAAATGTTTCAAAATGATAATTTTGCTTATAAACTAATTTTGGATTTTTTTTTTTTTTTTACTAAAAAGATAACGGAATAAATTTTGGGCAAGATTTATGATGAAATATTATTTATTTGCAAAATGTTATTAAAAAAAACACTTTTTTTCAAAATTTCTGGACTTTTTCATTTACATGGAAAAAAAAAATAAAAAATCCCAGCGGTGAATAAATACCACCAAAATAAAGCTTTATCTGTCTCAAAAAAATGGTAAAAATGGTAAAAAAATTAATTTGGGTACACTGTTGCATGACTGCGCAATTGTCATTCAAAGTGTGATAGCGCTGAAAGCTGAAAATTGCCCTGGTCAGGAAGGGGGTAAAAGTGTCCGGACTGGAAGTGGTTAAACAAGTGCAGGCAGAACAAAACCCTTGCAAAAATAACTGTTGTAAAGTACTGCAAGTCAAAAAAGATTGCCATTGTTTTTGTGCAAACAATGTAAGTTTCTTAATTTTTTTGTTTTCTTTCCTAAGATTGTGCACATCCCGTAGGCTTTTTGTACTGGAGCTCATACATCTACTGCCTGTAGATGTATGAGCTCCAGTGGTGCTTGAATATTACAGTTGTACTGCGGTAGCTATGGCAGAATGTGCCAGCAGGCTGCCTAAACGTGGTCACCCTACAAAAAGGAAATGCCTGTGGATACACTTTGCTTCTATAATTTAACAATTATGGACATATACAAATAATTAAACTTTATGAGATGAGTAGAACATCATGTGCAACTACATGCTGGCTTTAGGTATTTGGGTATACATACATTGTAATGGGTTCTACCCACCATGGTGACCATTGTGTTGTTGTGGCAATTTTTTAGTAAGTCCACCTAAAACTGCAATTCCCAGCAGATAACAAGAACATGTATGTTAAAGCATATCTAGTATTGTTGTGTCTCATCATACAGCACAGTCCTCATAGAAAAATATTAGGGAACATTAAATGTAAATGATTTATTTTATTAGGTGTTCTGGTCTACTCCACCCAAAAAAGCATGCCAACGCGACAAACATCATAAGGGAGAGAAGACCAGCGGCTAGAGTGATGCAAGCTGATTAATGATAATTGATCCAAATTATAAACAGTAGCAATTCTTGGCAAGCGACTGTACTGTTTGAAGGAAAAGAAAACATTAATATTCAGGTTCGACACACCCTTTAGATCTTATATATAAAGAATAGTATTTCTTCACATATCACTCTTTCCACTGGAGCTGCTCTTTTTTTTCGCTGGATAGGGTGACCTTTTGCTTGAACATGTCTTACTCTTTTAAACAATCCTCCAAGTCTGTGAGCATGGGCTCCGTCTCAGGAGGCTTTAGTGGAGGTGCTGGTGGTTACGGTCAGTGTGGAGTAGGTGGGCTTGGCGGAGATTTTGGTCAGGCAGCTGGTGGTTTTAGTCATGGCGGAGGAGCATTTTATGGCCAAGGAGCTGGAGCCGGCTTTGGTGGTGGAGCAGGAGCAGGCTTTGGTGGTGGAGCAGGAGCAGGCTTTGGTGGTGGAGCAGGCTTTGGTGGTGGAGCAGGAGCAGGTTTTGGTGGTGGTTATGATGCAGGCTTTGGAGGTGCAGGTGCAGGCTTTGGAGGTGCTGGAGCTGGCTTTGGAGGAGGTGACAGCTTTTTTGGAGGCAATGAGAAACAAACAATGCAGAACCTTAATGACCGTTTGGCTACATACCTGGACAAAGTCCGACAACTAGAGGAAGCAAATGCTGATCTTGAGAAAAAGATTAAGGAATTTTTGGAGAAACAAAGAGCTGGTGGTAGCTCAGGTGAAGCTGGAAAAGACTACTCCAAGTACCTTACCACCATTGCAGATCTACAGAGTAAAGTAAGTTGTTTGTTATTCAACTGGTTACAATAAAAAAAAATTATTTATTTATTGAAAATAATCTATTCCTTTCTAAAGGGA
Organism: Staurois parvus; assembly: GCF_062004578.1. NCBI lineage: Eukaryota > Metazoa > Chordata > Amphibia > Anura > Ranidae > Staurois > Staurois parvus. The sequence continues at coordinate 10,151,192 of NW_028317947.1, read as the reverse complement.
TCTTGCAGTGATTATACCAGTAACATGTCAATGATACAATAACTTATATAAAAGAGCAGAATTTATTGTATAGATTTTTAAGCAAATCAATTTCTCTTTTTATACATTTGTTGTTTTGCTTTATTAAAAATGCACACTTTAAATATGCTGTACAAATGATTTGCCTGACTATAAAACATTTAAAAAGGTTCATAAAACCTATTTAAGATAGATATGAGAAAGAATATTTTCACAAAGCAAATCTAAAATGGACACCTATATTCAAATTTCAACTTTGACATTTTAAAATGTATGTTCAGCCATAGTTATGATAAGTGTGGGAACAAATTAGAATTAACAAATTAGAATTCCTGTTGAGTGTTTACTACTATCTGAGGCTCCATTAGAGGCATTACATGAAGAAAAATCTGCAGAGGGTTACAGACAGCAATTAAAGGCTAAGAATAGTTCTGGTCTACCCTTACTCTGAAAAAATTATATTTTTGTCTGTATTCTTGTAGATTTTCCTTTATTTCTTGTCTGGTGAAAATGTTGTCACCAGAATGTTAAGTGAGAGGAAAGCTTTCCAATGTAGCCCAGAATAGATGTAGGGACCTAAGAGTGGTTCTATTCCTTCCCCACCCTATACAATTTTTAAAAAATGTTGACTTGACAAACACTTTAAGGAAAAGCTAACTATATGTTTAAAGTGGTGGTATGTATTTTGCGTTAAGTCTTTACTTGTGGAATTGGACCACCAAGGTGCCAGCTGTGACAAACCTAGATGGCAAGATCTGAAAATTATTAGAGTTGAATAAGTTGGGCTGAAAATTCTAGGTAAAATCAGCAATCGTGGTAGCTACCCTATGTAGAAATGTGAGCTCTCCAATATGTATATTTCTGTCTATTTCCATTGGTTTATTTTTCCTAAAACATTTTTTTTAAAGTAACCTAACCGTGGCAAAAATAAAATAGGAAAACCATTTTTATTCTCATATTGTGTTAACTTTAGCAGATTAGAAATATTTTAATCTTGTAGGGATGTTAGAATTAAAACAGTGATTGATGTACTCATTTGTTTCTTACAGATTATTGCAGCCAACAACGACAATACCCACATAATCTTGCAGACTGACAATGCCAGACTGGCAGCAGATGACTTCAAACTGAAGTAAGTTGACTTTAATGTCTGTCAGAAAGACCAAGCCATTGGTTAGCACAGTTACTTAGATCAAAAGAAGGAAAACATCTAGGTCACGAGTTTAAACTGACTCTGCCAAATGACAATTGGCATCCTTTGGGTATTAGATCTTTTTGGGACTACAGAACGAGGATAACATGGGGATATGAGCCCCCAAAGAGTGGAATTCAGATATTACTACTTCATGTAATATGGAAAAATTAGATAATGTAATACTTTCCTTTGCAGACTTTGCTCACTTGCATCCTTATCACAAGCCTGGCAGTGTTTGAGTAATGTTGGTATTATACTGCTGGTAGTATTATATGTTACTATTAATACCCTCCACCAACATAGACACAACACACTGTATTACTGTCACCACAGTATTGATGTCACTACATAAACCCTGAGGTTCCCTCAAGTGTATCCCATTTATTCCCATCCCAACTCTTTCCCTTCTTATGAGAATATTACTAGCTATTATACATATTGCCCTCTTCAAAACATATGGAAACCCATTGACTAGATGCTTTCTGTCTACCAATTTAAAGAAGTATAGCCAAAGCTCTTTTGGCCATACTTCTCCTGTGGGTCACAGGAGTGTAGTTCTGCACTCCTGTGACCCAGATTAAGCCATAAGCAGGCTAAAGCCCACTGTTGACTAACATCACAGAATCGGCCCAGGCTCTACAGGGATCCCAACAATAATGTCAGGATCCTCCAAGATGCATGAACGGTAGTGCGCTCAGCCTTTTAACATGCCACTGAGAGCCTGAGCCAGCTGCTTCTGCCCCCTCCACAGAATGGTCCTCCAATAAGCACTGGACCGGCACAGCACAGAACCAAGTGATTGACAGTCATTGCTCTCTAGTCACTGAAGACTGAGAACCGATTGATCAGCGGTCTTTGATCACACAGTTCTTGGTCTTAGAGGTGGCAGGACCAATGCTGCATTCACCTAGGTGAGTATAATTGTTTGGTTTTTGTAAACCCGCACTTCTCTGTTAATAAACACAGTCCCTTTACTAACTGCCAAGGCTGTCCTGAGTGTTAATCTTCAGCCCTGCCTTGTACCAGACAGTGAACCAAAGGATGTGGAAGAGTTATGGATATATCAAAATATCTTGATGGATGTCAGTCAGGAGGAGTAGGAAGTCTTAGGCAGGCTGCCCTAGGTAATGTCCATATGTGATGCTGAGCCCCCATGGTTTGAAGATCTGTAATTCTATGATTGAAAGGTATAAGCTGAAGACAGTAAGGCTGAGTAGTAAAAGCTTAAATGATGCTAGAAGTCCCCCAGCCAAGAAGTATAAAATAAGGATGTGGTTTTGAGCCAGCTGATTAAGTCGCCTGAAAGATCCCGTTGGCTGTAATATATCTTTGACACTCCCTACAGGCTTTCAACAGCTGTCAGCCTAAGGTAGACCTGATGTGTTATGTTCCTCCCACAACACCGAAAACAAGCTAAGAATGCCAACTTTAAATGATTGCTTTAAAACATATCACATTCACCAGCACTTTGTTCATTTAAATGTAACTGGTTAATGTTAAAGAGGACCTAAATTGTGGAAGCTGTGCCCAAAAAGACACCAGAAGGGCAACCAAACTAATAAGAGGCATGGAGGAGCTCAGCTATGAGGAATGTTTAAAGGAATTGAAATGATTCTCTCTTGAGAAGAGGAGAATAAGGGGGATATGATCAACATGTATAGATACATCAGTGGTTCATATAGTGAACTTGGTGTAGAGTTATTCATCCTGAGATCATCACAGAGGACAAGGGGGCACTCTCTATGAAAAGAGATTTAATCTCCAAACACGGAAAGGTTTCTTCACAGTAAGAGCTGTGAAAATGTGCAATAGACTCCCTCAAGAGTTGGTTCTGGCCAGCACAGTAGATTGCTTTAAAAAAGGCCTGGATTCTTCCTAGATATGCAGAATATAACTGGATACTAACATTTGTAGGTAAAGTTGATCCAGGGAATATCCGATTGCCTCTCAGGGGATCAGGAAGGAATTTTTTCCCCTGCAGGATCAAATTGGATCATGCTTTGCCGTGGTTTTATTTTTCCTTCCTCTGGCTCAACTGTGTGTATAAGATTATAACTTTTTTTTTTAATTTTATTTTATGGTTGAACTAGATGGACTTTTGTCTTTTTTCAACCAGACTAACTACATAACTATGTAACATGGAATACAAAGGAATAGTGAGCAGTATTACTCTGACAACTATCTTCTCCCCATTACTGACTTGCCATGAATTTTTCAACATTATGCCTTTGTGTAGAGGTGGCCATATTAGTAGATAAGCAGGGTTTTTTCTCCTTAAATCAAAGATTCCCAGGTACAACCCCACCGCAGTGACTTTACCAAATCTCATGACACTAGCAGTCACTGGCACACTGCCTTAGGATATCCATACACCAGTACAAATTTGCTTGAACATTCCTATGGAAATTGTTAATAATTAATTTGTTGGAGAATTCCATCTTCCCATCATTGAGTCAACTAATTTTATTTGAAAGTCCTTAAAATGTTGTCCAAACCTGCTACTTGAATGGAATTCCAGATCAGGGACGGACTGACCATTTGGAAACTCAGGTACTGCCCAAGGGCCCGGGGTCAGTAGGGACCCCCATAAGATGCCCCTGGTACCTTTTTCATAGGCTTTTTTGAGTTTGGGCAAGGACACAGGGGCCCCATGATCCCCTATTGCCTGGGGGCCCCATGAGTTGTCAGTCCGCCCCTGTACAAGATGTATTAAACAGGATTCTTTTGTGCCTAGAACATGTGCATTACAATATGTATGAGTTTTTCTCTCCAACACCACATCCACAGTTAGAATTTTGTTCAGGAAAAACTTTTCATCCTGCTTGATTATTGATTTGACTCTGTTAACCATTCGACAATCGAACGTTCCAAAAATTAAAATTTACAATCCAAATTCCTACTATTGTACTGTATAGCCAGCTTTAGATTACTTTAAACTGCAGATATATGTACAGCTATTATGCTAGAAAACAGAAGTGCCTAGACACAACCACACACCAGGGAATGTTCTTCTTTTTTCAGGATTCAAGGTAATTGTTTAGGGCAATGCTTAAGCACAATTAACATCTCTAGATGTTCCCTACATGACAGCAAATCTTGCCATCTTGGTCATTAAAATTCTTGACCAAGGGTAGAACATTACCTCCCTAAGGACTTTGACTGGTCCCTATTGGCCCTTTGCAGTGGATTATTCCCAAGACTGGCCCCTACAGTACTACATCTTCTTTTATTCTACCTTTTCCCACTTTGACTATTCTTTTAACCTGTTGCTCACTGCATCACTAAAAATAATCTCCCTTATTATGGCCTCTGCTCTAGCTCTGTGAGCTAAAATCATACACTAAGTAACACATTATGGAGGGACAAGCAGAGCTAGACACAACCTTATATTCCACCATATTACCATTTTCCAACACACCTTGCTGTTGACAAACAAAAAGCTTCTGTTTATCAAACTCAACCACTACTAGGTAAAGCTACGTTCTTATGTTTTAAAGCTATCTACACAACTGGGCTGTACAGATTGTAAGGAGATTTATGGTTGCATGTTTTCATCTCTTGGTGATGGACTATTCAATTTACCGTAAATGTTACAAAATTGTTTATTCTGTGATGGCATTATAAACCCTCAATAAAAAATTATTGAAAACAAATTCCAGACCAAAACCAAAAATTATATCTGAACATTTTGAGACAATCCATACATCTCTTTATTTACCTTGCCAGGTATGAGAATGAGCTTGCTCTCCGACGCAGCGTTGAAGCTGACATTAATGGCCTCCGTAAAGTCCTGGATGACTTGACAATGTCCAAGTCTGATCTGGAATCTCAGTTTGAAGGACTTACTGAAGAAATTGCTCTTCTCAAGAAGAACCATGAGGAGGTAAAATCTAACAAAGTCCCATCAAGGCTCTCTGTTTCATGGTTTTAAGGTGTGAATCCAGCCAAAACAGTTTTATTTGTATAGGAAACAAATAGTGCAGCACTAATATAAAGTGCAATCAAGATTAAGTGTCAAAGAATATATCCAAAAAGGAAAAAAAATTAATTCACATATCCCAAAAGCTCAAGTGACTATAATGTTCACATTATCAAAAATAATATAATCCAATAAATAATTACTTAAACCTAAATATACATAAATAACTCAAAATTAATTAACCAGCAAAGTGAAAAAAGTGCTGTCTACAATAAAAAATAATTAATAAAGATATAAAGTTCATGAAAAAGCCCAATGCAAAAAAGGTGGGGGGGGGGAAGACAAGCGGTCCAGGAGTCCACACTTTGAGTGTTACACTGTGTGAAAGATCCACAAGAGTAACAAATCTTCAGTGCCAATCCTCCACCAATATGCACGCACCAGAAACCAAAATGTAGACACTGCAGCCCAGAATGGACATCCCTTGGTATCTCTTCAGCTTGGATTGGATCGCTGGCCAAGAATTACTCCCTGCTGGAGAATTGAAAGATAGCCACCATTCCAAACATGAACTTGGCGGTATGACGTCAGCATGTAAGGCTCCACCCAATGCGTTTTGTGCACATGCACATCTTCAAAGGGATACGCCTACCACAAATACGCCTATTTTTAGTTTTGGATATGATAGGGGAGGACTAGAAACTCTCTAAGGTTATTACTGTTCTGTTGACGATGGTTTCACCAGATGGGAAGTGAGGCGATACTGTACCTCCCACAGTTGAATAGGGGAAGGTTAGGACTCAAGTTAGCTTTTTATTGCTTTTAATGCCCCATTGCAGATTTTTGCTCACTTCCTAGCTAGTGAAACCATTTTCACTTAAAATGGGTTCTAATTTTCTCTCTACGTCCAAAACCAAAGAGGCATTTTGGCTGAACCTAAAAAACACTGAACTTAAGGCAGGTATAAAAGACACAAATAATGCAAATCTTCATTCAGAATATATATATATATATATATATTTTTTTTTTTTTTTTTTTTTAATGCAAGCAACATAAGTACCCAAATCTGACTTTGTATTAGACTGTTGTAATTTCTGCATATCAGAGCTTAGAGTGGGAAAAATGTAGCAAAAGGATCTACTACGTTTATGTGCTGATATGAAGCATACTGATAGATGGGAAAATTAGAATGACAAAGAGATGGGCTCATCACTGTGCTGATTGTGGTTCACTTTCTAGTCACAGGGTGGGAGTGGGTCAATAACAGCCTAGGCTCTGGGAAAGTGAGATGAATAATGCTAGCTGTCATTCAACCCAAAAGACTGTGAATGTATTGTGTTCAAAAAGAAGTACTGCGAAGAACAGCTCCAGATTGAAGATAAGTATTGCAGATGATTTTTTTGTTGCATTTTATCTTTTAATGGGATTTTTTTAAATTGTAGGATGTTAAAGGATCCCATGGAACATCTGTTGGGGATGTTAATGTAGAACTGAATGCTGCACCAGGAAATAACCTTCTACAGGAGATGAATAATCTCAGAGAGCAATATGAGGTCATGGCTGAAAAGAATCGCAAGGAGGCAGAAGAACAATTCAAGAAGTCGGTAAGAAACATTTTCTCTTCATTAATATGTATTGAGGTTTCAATTCTCTACAAAATTATACAGCTACCTAACACTAATAGAATCCGATGATTGGGACTTCTTGTATCTCAAAAAAATACGTTTCTAATCAGGTACTTTCACCTGGTTTTAGAAGTCAAAAGCTGACCAAAATACTATAAAGGTATTATATGTCCCAGAAGGCCACTGAGAGATCCAAGAAGAATGTGAGTGTTGCCAGCTAATGGACTATTCTCAATGGTGTAAACCATTTTATATCATATTACCATCTCTACTATTTTGTATTTTAAAAGAAAAATTAACAGGAGACTACGGTCTCTTTTAAGATAAATAAACCATTCAAAGGTTCTTACAAATGTTTAGCAATATTCGTATGTATGATCTTTGCATACTTCAACTTACAGCTATTTTTTTTTTTTTGACCCCAAGAGCGAAGGTTTGAAGAAAGAAATATCATCTGGAGTAGAACAAATACAGAGCAGCAAGAGTGAGATTTCAGATCTGAAGAAGTCACTTCAAGCACTGGAGATTGAGCTTCAGTCACAACTAGCCATGGTACAAAATTAAAGGCTTAACACATAATGGTTGACAGCGTGATTGTGCTGTATATAAGGTCCATAATCCATTTATTTTCTAATGAACAGAAAAAATCTCTTGAAGAAACTTTAGCACAGACAGAAGGACAATACTGTGCGAAGATTGCCCAGATCCAGGCTCTGATTATTGCTATTGAGGAGCAACTGGCACAGATCAGGGCAGACATAGAGTGCCAGACTGCAGAGTATGAGAATCTGCTAGACATCAAGACAAAACTAGAGAATGAGATTGAGACGTACCGCAGACTACTGGAAGGTGAAGGGTAAGAAAATTCAGTACATTGGGATGTGATATCACGGGAATGTTGCCTCTACAGAAACTGAAAGAGTTGGTATGCCATTGACAGAATTGACAATTTAAAAGTAGGATGACAGTACTAAAGTCATGAATTACTGCACCATATATTACTTGAGTCTTGTTATCCACGAGAAAAAACATAAACCTTCATCTTGTTCTATGAAGTCTATGGAGTCCTTGTACCCTAATGCAAAAAAAAAAGCATCTTTTGCAGACTCCTTAAAAGTGAAATGTAACAACACATTACAGTACTTTGAACCATGAATGACAACACCCGCATGGCATTTATAAGTTCTGTTTTTGTGTGGATATTATTTGGATTCTGCAATTTCCTTTATAAGTGCCCATACACTAAAGGTACAGCGTCCCTTGGTCAGTGCCTGGTACCCACGCTGCCTTACAACATAGATGGCAATACCAACAAGGAACAGCATAATAGAATACCCTGGGAACAAATAGTCAGTTGTTTTTGAAAAACTAACATAATATTTTCTTTTAATAATTGCAGTGGCACTGGACAAGGATCAGCATCCGGGGCAGGATCAGCATCCGGGGCAGGATCAGCATCCGGGGCAGGATCAGCATCCGGGGCAGGATCAGCATCCGGTGCAGGATCAGGTGGAGTGAAAGGTGGAAGTACTTCAGGATCTCAAGGTGATTATATTTCATGGTCATCTAAAATGTTTAATTTATAAGCCCTTCTAAACAACAGAACAACTATTTTAATCATTAAAAATAGAAATATAATTGGGCCATGTATAGAAATGGCAGGTTTTGGAGTGATGCCTGCAACCAAATCAGCCTTTTTCATTGTAATTGACCCAGTTATGCTTAGGTATTTTAATAGGGGGAAGTTTTGTTTTAATTACTCTAGATCAACACAGCCAAATATTAAGCTACTTCCATGTTATGTTTACTATGGTCTATTGCAGCCTTTCTCACCCTTTTTGTCTCAGCGGAACTCTTGGAAAACCCAGCCAAAGCCAATTCCAATTCATTAGGAATCACTAGAAAATACATTGTTGGCCAGAGGGAGGAATGCCCCCCTTATGGTGGTGGTCATAATAGCTCTGCCAAGTGGCATTGACCCCAAAACTGTACAGACACCATCAAATAGGAGTTCAGTCAGCCACAGCACAAGGATCCCCAAAAACCTTTGAAGGATCCTTAAGGTTCCATGGTACCCTGGTTGACAATTACTAGGCTAATGCATGCAAGTAAATATAATCGCATTTTTGGATTCTATTTCAGGACAGGTTTGCATTTTATAGCTGGATTTTAAAAATAACAGTTCTTAAAGTGTTACTAAACCCAGGATCCTGCATTCACTGTATAGACCCAGCACCCTGCATTCACTATATAAACCCAGGACCCTGCATTCACTGTATAGACCCAGCACCCTGCATTCACTGTATAAACCCAGGACCCCGCATTCACTACATAAACCCAGGACCCTGCATTCACTGTATAAACCCAGGACCCTGCATTCACTATATCTGGTCTCCCACAGTACACAGAACATGGAAATGCAATTATTTTAGTAAATATAAACTGCTAAATACCTTTTCTCATCAGCAATTAGAGCAGTCTTGTGACTGCAGCAGAGCACTGGTTACAGCTTGTAGGAGGAGTTTTCATTCTCCTGTAGGAGGATGCAGGACACCTGACCTCTGTCTGCACAGTGCTGATTGGCCCTGTGCTGATCACATGCACTCTCCAAAGAAAAAAAAAACTATCTTGCAATGCACACCAAACTGAGCATGTGCAGCTTGCCCCCAAGCCTCTGTTCTATCAGGGGACATTTAGGAGACACTGGAAGAAGGGGAGGATCAGAGAGGACAGGATCCTTTTTACATAATGTGGAAGAATAACCCCTTAGATTCCACAGTGAGTATAACTAGCATGCTTTATTGCACATACAAACAGATATTACTGTTGTAAGTTTAGTAGCACTTTAATACTGACTTGGATAAATAAATCCTATACATTACCAACTACTGCACTGAATGTAGGGCAGCTTATTCATTTCGTATGTAAGTGATTTAGCGGGGAAGAACATAGTGAGTTTACAGCCTGTGCCGTGTACAAGTACAAGAGGGTCAACTAGCATTTGTCTCATAATAAGACCAATGATCAGGATAGAATTCATCTCTTTGTTCCCCTTCTGATCATCTGGGCCCCTCTGCAATGTATGCACTGGCAATGGTAAGGTCAGAGGAAGGACTGTCTCTGGTGATGGAGGTGGTGATGCACAGGGCGGTGGATAAGGGAGTATCACCAGTCCTGCTGTACGGGGCCCAGGCTAGAAGGGGGGCCCAGGCATCTGGGTGAATTAGATGTGGGCAGGGAGGGTGATTGACATGTCAGGGGGGCAATTACTTGAACCAATCCCTTGTATGACTCTCTCTGCAGCAACTGAAAGCTGGCTTCTTCTCCTCTCCCTCCTGCAGGCAGCTGCTGCAGGGAGCCCTACAGGGGATCGGTTCTTGTAATTGCCCCCGCCACACCCATTGCCCTCCCTTTGCACTATACATTCCCCCCTACTGCCCAGGCCCCCCCCCCGCCGTGTGCTCCCACCTCCACAGTGCTACCAGCTTCCCTCCTCTCCTTTCCACCGGCAACTGCAAGCACACAATAGGGTAAATGAGGATGAAGAGTGGGGGAAGGGTCCGCTAAATATGTTACCAGCCCCTTTGTTTTCTGAATGAACACAATGATTGATCAGTAGCAATCACTCACTGTGTTCATTCATAACTGAAGCCTGGTAAACTGTGTGTTTTTGTTTTGTTTTGTAAGGGGGAGGGCCCTGTCAGGTTGGCTGTATGGGGCCCCGTGGTTTCTATAAGCAGCCCTGGTGATGCGTCTGCAGAGACTAAAATAGTGGATGCTCAGTGTAGAGTCAAAAACGTAGTTGTAACCTGGTTTGCAGCCACAGCATACTCAATGTCTCAAGACTATCTAGGTGGCAAGATGAAATTGACAAACAAGGAGCAATCTTGACACTAAAGGGGTTTTTAAATTCCTTTGGGCAGGGGTCCTCCGGCAGTTAGACCTTCCATTGCGTATAAGAACACTGGTTTTATAAACACATAAAAAAAATAATCTCTCTATTCTCCTTTATGTTTAGGAACAAAACGAACAAGGAGAGTGAAAGAGATCGAGGAAGTCATTGAAAACGGAGAAATTGTGGCAACCAGAATTAAGGAAAGAGAAGTGCCCATTGATGATTAGAGGTGTATTCAAATAACGAGCATTCTCACCCGACGTGTCTGCTCAAGCAAAATGGAATCCTGTAAAAAAAAAACTTCTTACGTGTTCTGTATTCTGCCTAGAAGTGGCCACATAATCGTTGTGATGCAGCAATCTGTAGGTGACACATGTCTCAGTGCAGTTGTATTGCTCTTTTCGATAGTAATTGTACTTTAGAGTTCTATCTTTTGCTTTGTTTTGCTACTCAAAATAAACTCTTCCAATGCAAGTAATACATGGTCTTCCTCCTTTGAGAAAGGATTGCATTTTTTTAGTACTACAATGAACATAGCTGTTAACATTTTAAACTAATGCGACAGAACTCTTTGTTTGATCGTTCAATATTAGAAAAACAAGTAGATGATTAAGCTGAACTCCAAATGTGGCTCTGTATTCTATAACATATTATTATTATATATTATTATTATACAGGATTTATATAGCGCCAACAGTTTCCTCATCGCTTTACAATATAACGGGAGACAATACAGCAACAATACAGTTCAATACAAGAGGGATAGGAGCAGGGGCGGACTGACAACTCAGCAATCGGGGATCCCGGGGCCCTTGTGTCCTTGCCCAAACTCAAAAAAGCCTATAAAAAAGGTACCAGGGGCATCTCATGGGGCTCCCTACTGACCCCGGGCCCTCGGACAGTGCCCGAGTTTCCAAATGGTCAGTCCGCCCCTGGATAGGAGGGCCCTGCTCCTTGGAGCTTACAATCTATAACATATCCTCATATGTATTTTTAAAATGCAAACAGTAGCTGAATCTGATCTGGCACTAGCCTCTTGCAATCCTCATGAGCAGCATGGTTTAGACTTGGGGAATGCAGTTCGGGAAACCATTCAGGAAAGCTGCAATGCCCATGTGCTAGAAAAAAGAACATGCTGATAGTAGGAGAGAGTAAAGTGAAAGTGAAGTGAGATTGTGGGTGTCTTGCTTTTCCTTTACTGCCCATTCATAGATGGTGATGGCGATAAGGCCTATAAGTGTTACCTAACTGCGGAGAGGAGCATCAGGTCTCCTGCCCTTTCAGACAGCTGTGCTGTGTGGCAGAGAAGTGTAAATTTCAGCACTTGATGGGCAGAAATACAAAACTTTTGGCAGCTAAAACAAACTTTATATATGTATTTAATTTGTGTATATGGTTAAAAAGAGTGTAACAAGAAAACTGCAGTAATCAAGGGCTAGTACACCATCGATAGTGGAGGCATCTGCCTTCATGTTCTCAGATTCTTCCAGATGTTGGGGAAGCCAGAGTATGTTGCTCTACAGAGAGGCATTGTGTAGTGGGAGCCTTGACGGTAGGAACACAAGGTACATTTTCCCACTAGAAAGAGTTTTTGACCAGTTAGAGCAAGCAATAACAAGCTTCCCCAGTAAATATTTCAATGTAGTGCATAGTTAGAGCCGGAGAGGCTAGGCTTTATTTTCATGGGTTATTGACTCAAAGAAGCTGCCCAAGTTATTGAATACGGGGAAAACTGATAATGATTATTCTTATGCTAGAAGTGTATTAAACATGTTGTGGCCAGTTTGAGACCTACCTACCTGTGTGGATTCTCATAAAAAAACATTACTTGTCTACTCTAAAAGATGCCAAAAGCAAAGCTGCTGATATCAGAGTGTATACAGTTATAAAACAGTATTTACCCCTTTATGTAGGTATTAGAGATGAGCGAAGTATTCAAAAATTCGATTCGACTGATTCGGCGAATTCGCGGAAAAATTTCGATTCGAGTCGAATATATTCGCTGTGAATTTAACTTAAAAAAGGGTGTTTCTAGGCTTCAGAGAGACTTAATATTAGTGCTGAACACTGTACCTTTAATTTAAATTGCCTTGGAGTCTGCTGGGGAAGAGAAATAATACTGTCAGGCAGTATGACATGCAGATGAGTGCCGTCGATCTTAGAATCACCGCACACTTCACTCATTTGGCCAGTCACGGGGCCAAAACCAGAGTGTGGAGCCACAGTGTGGCGGTGGAGGCAGCAGCAATGGGAGGCCATACAGCACCCTATGACAAAAATGGAAACCACCAGCAGTGTGAGGAGACCTGAAAGTGGCACATGGCAGAGTGTGGCGATAGAGACAGCAGCAATGGGAGGCCGTACAGGGACCCATGACACACTCTGGACCTGGCAGCAGCATGAGGAGGCGGTACAGGGGCCCATGGCAGATTACGGGCCTGGCAGCAGCATGAGGAGTCGGTACGGGGGCCCATGGCAGATTACAGGCCTGGCAGCAGCAATGGGAGGCCGTACAGGGACCCATGACACAATCTGGACCTGGCAGCAGCATGGGGAGGCGGTACAGGGGCCCATGACAGATTACGGGCCTGGCAGCAGCATTTGGAGTCGGTACGGGGGCCCATGACACACTCTGGACCTGGCAGCAGCATGAGGAGGCGGTACAGGGGCGCATGACAGATTACGAGCCTGGCAGCAGCAACTTGGACAGGAGGACGTTCAGTTTCTGCACCGTCTGGTGCGTGCTCGCAAACTGTTGTCTCTTGGAAACGGATTCCAAGAAAGACTGCTGACGGAATCCGTGAAGAGGAGTAGCAGGAGAAGGAGCATCTGAACGAGCGGAATATGCCAACAAGTGACAACAGGGGCCCATGACAGATTACAGGCCTGGCAGCAGCATGAGGAGTCGGTACGGGGGCCCATGGCAGATTAGGGGCCTGGCAGCAGCTATGGGAGGCCCGTAATCTGCCAGCACCCTATGACAAAAAATGGAACCCACCAGCAGTGTGAGGAGACCTGAAAGTGGCACATGGCAGAGTGTGGCGATGGAGACAGCAGCAATGGGAGGCCGTACAGGGACCCATGAGAGACTCTGGACCTGGCAGCAGCATGAGGAGGCGGTATAGGGGCCCATGGCAGATTAGGGGCCTGGCAGCAGCTATGGGAGGCCCGTAATCTGCCAGCACCCTATGACAAAAAATGGAATACACCAGCAGTGTGAGGAGACCTGAAAGTGGCACATGGCAGAGTGTGGCGATGGAGACAGCAGCAATGGGAGGCCGTACAGGGACCCATGAGAGACTCTGGACTTGGCAGCAGCATGAGGAGGCGGTATAGGGGCCCATGGCAGATTAGGGGCCTGGCAGCAGCTATGGGAGGCCCGTAATCTGCCAGCACCCTATGACAAAAAATGGAACACACCAGCAGTGTGAGGAGACCTGAAAGTGGCACATGTTTGGGGCATGATTCATGGCGGATTTAGTCAGTTGTGTCAGGAACTGGTGGTTTGAAATCCAGACTAATCCACGCCTGATTCATTTTCACAAACGTCAGTCTCTCCACACTTTGGGTGGACAGTCGTGTCCTCCGCGGAGTTGCAATACCTCCTGCCGCACTAAACACGCGCTCCGATGCCACGCTACTGGCCGGGCATGACAGCCTTTCAAGGGCAAATTCAGCTAGTTGGGGCCAAAGGTCAAGTTTCGTTGCCCAGTAGTCAAGGGGATTGTCTACCTCGGTTGGCAGGGTGCTGTCCAAGTAGGCCTAAGCCTGTTGTTTGAGGTCCTGCTCCAGGTCCACCTGATGCTGCTGCTGCTGCTGCTGCTGCTGCTGCGGCTGGTTAGTAGTTTCCTCACTGCGCTGGTGAAGAAAGCTACTCATCATCGACTGCAGACTGAGGCAGCCGCTGCTGGTGGAGCTGCCACTGCTCCTACCACCCCACCCCTCCCCTGCTGCCATGGCAGCGGAACGCGAGCGCACAGGGCCCACAGTGTCTGAGGATGGACGTTGGCGCAGACAGGCAGAGACCAGCTGACTACATAGGTGGTTTTTATAGTACGTTATTTTGGCCTCCCTCTCAGCAGGTGTGAAAAAGGCCACCATTTTTGAACGGTAGCGAGGGTCCAACAAGGTGGACAGTCAAAAGTCATCCCTCTGTCTGATGGTTATTATTCGGCTGTCGCTACGCAAGCAACCGAGCATGCTATGGGCCATTTGTGCCAAGGAATGCGAGGGACTCCCTGCCTCCATCTCCACAGCATACTGCCACGGTGCGTCTGGGTCCTCTGTCTCCTCCTCCTCCTCCTCTACCAGATGCTCCTGCTCCTCCACTCCTGTCCGCTGAGTGGAAAAACCACCCATTTCACTCAATAATTCCTGAGCACCAATGTCCTCCTCTACCTCCTCCTCTTCTTCCTGTCGTGCCCACACAGGGGTCATGTGGCGTTGAGATCTGTGCGCCACGTCTACCGCACCCTGACCAGACATTGTTAACAGCATTTGTTCCAGGACGTGCAAAAGAGGAATGACGTCGTTCATCCCATAGTCCTGCCGACTCACGAATAGCGTGGCCTCCTCAAAGGGCCTGAGCAAGCGCAGGTGTCACGCATGAGCTGCCAATGGCTGACATCTAAGTTACACAGGGAGTACCTTTATCCGCTTTTAACATCAGGAAATCGGTGATGGCCTTTCGCTGTTCGTAAAGGCGGTCTAACATATGTAGGGTTGAATTCCACCTTGTTGCAACGTCACAGCATGAGGAGTCGGTACGGGGGCCCATGGCAGATTACGTGCCTGGCAGCAGCAATGGGAGGCCCGTAATCTGCCAGCACCCTATGTCAAAAAATTCAACACACCAGCAGTGTGAGGAGACCTGAAAGTGGCACATGGCAGAGTGTGGCTATGGAGACAGCAGCAATGGGAGGCCGTACAGGGACCCATGAGAGACTCTGGACTTGGCAGCAGCATGAGGAGGCGGTATAGGGGCCCATGGCAGATTAGGGGCCTGGCAGCAGCAATGGGAGGCCCGTAATCTGCCAGCACCCTATGTCAAAAAATTCTACACACCAGCAGTGTGAGGAGACCTGAAAGTGGCACATGGCAGAGTGTGGCGATGGAGACAGCAGCAATGGGAGGCCGTACAGGGACCCATGACAGACTCTGGACCTGGCAGCAGCATGAGGAGGCGGTATATAGGGGCCTATGGCAGATTAGGGGCCTGGCAGCAGCTATGGGAGGCCCGTAATCTGCCAGCACCCTATGTCAAAAAATTCTACACACCAGCAGTGTGTGAGGAGACCTGAAAGTGGCACATGGCAGAGTGTGGCGATGGAGACAGCAGCAATGGGAGGCCGTACAGGGACCCATGAGAGACCCTGGACCTGGCAGCAGCATGAGGAGGCGGTATATAGGGGCCTATGGCAGATTAGGGGCCTGGCAGCAGCTATAGGAGGCCCGTAATCTGCCAGCACCCTATGTCAAAAAATTCTACACACCAGCAGTGTGTGAGGAGACCTGAAAGTGGAACATGGCAGAGTGTGGCGATGGAGACAGCAGCAATGGGAGGCCGTACAGGGACCCATGAGAGACTCTGGACCTGGCAGCAGCATGAGGAGGCGGTATATAGGGGCCTATGGCAGATTAGGGGCCTGGCAGCAGCTATGGGAGGCCCGTAATCTGCCAGCACCCTATGTCAAAAAATTCTACACACCAGCAGTGTGTGAGGAGACCTGAAAGTGGCACATGGCAGAGTGTGGCGATGGAGACAGCAGCAATGGGAGGCCGTACAGGGCACCATGAGAGACTCTGGACCTGGCAGCAGCATGAGGAGGCGGTATATAGGGGCCTATGGCAGATTAGGGGCCTGGCAGCAGCTATAGGAGGCCCATAATCTGCCAGCACCCTATGTCAAAAAATTCAACACACCAGCAGTGTGAGGAGACCTGAAAGTGGCACATGGCATGAGACACTGTGGACCTGGCAGCAGCATGAGGAGGCGGTATATAGGGGCCCATGGCAGATTAGGGGCCTGGCAGCAGCAATGGGAGGCCCGTAATCTGCCAACACCCTATGTCAAAAAATTCTACACACCAGCAGTGTGTGAGGAGACCTGAAAGTGGCACATGGCAGAGTGTGGCGATGGAGACAGCAGCAATGGGAGGCCGTACAGGGACCCATGAGAGACTCTGGACCTGGCAGCAGCATGAGGAGGCGGTATATAGGGGCCTATGGCAGATTAGGGGCCTGGCAGCAGCTATGGGAGGCCCGTAATCTGCCAGCACCCTATGTCAAAAAATTCTACACACCAGCAGTGTGTGAGGAGACCTGAAAGTGGCACATGGCAGACTGTGGCGATGGATACAGCAGCAATGGGAGGCCGTACAGGGACCCATGAGAGACCCTGGACCTGGCAGCAGCATGAGGAGGCGGTATATAGGGGCCTATGGCAGATTAGGGGCCTGGCAGCAGCTATAGGAGGCCCGTAATCTGCCAGCACCCTATGTCAAAAAATTCTACACACCAGCAGTGTGAGGAGACCTGAAAGTGGCACATGGCAGAGTGTGGCGATGGAGACAGCAGCAATGGGAGGCCGTACAGGGACCCATGAGAGACTCTGGACCTGGCAGCAGCATGAGGAGGCGGTATATAGGGGCCTATGGCAGATTAGGGGCCTGGCAGCAGCTATGGGAGGCCCGTAATCTGCCAGCACCCTATGTCAAAAAATTCTACACACCAGCAGTGTGTGAGGAGACCTGAAAGTGGCACATGGCAGAGTGTGGTGATGGAGACAGCAGCAATGGGAGGCCGTACAGGGAACCATGAGAGACTCTGGACCTGGCAGCAGCATGAGGAGGCGGTATATAGGGGCCTATGGCAGATTAGGGGCCTGGCAGCAGCTATAGGAGGCCCATAATCTGCCAGCACCCTATGTCAAAAAATTCAACACACCAGCAGTGTGAGGAGACCTGAAAGTGGCACATGGCATGAGACACTGTGGACCTGGCAGCAGCATGAGAAGGCGGTATATAGGGGCCCATGGCAGATTAGGGGCCTGGCAGCAGCAATGGGAGGCCCGTAATCTGCCAACACCCTATGTCAAAAAATTCTACACACCAGCAGTGTGTGAGGAGACCTGAAAGTGGCACATGGCAGAGTGTGGCGATGGAGACAGCAGCAATGGGAGGCCGTACAGGGACCCATGAGAGACTCTGGACCTGGCAGCAGCATGAGGAGGCGGTATATAGGGGCCTATGGCAGATTAGGGGCCTGGCAGCAGCTATAGGAGGCCCGTAATCTGCCAGCACCCTATGTCAAAAAATTCTACACACCAGCAGTGTGTGAGGAGACCTGAAAGTGGCACATGGCAGAGTGTGGCGATGGAGACAGCAGCAATGGGAGGCCGTACAGGGACCCATGAGAGACTCTGGACCTGGCAGCAGCATGAGGAGGCGGTATATAGGGGCCTATGGCAGATTAGGGGCCTGGCAGCAGCTATAGGAGGCCCATAATCTGCCAGCACCCTATGTCAAAAAATTCAACACACCAGCAGTGTGAGGAGACCTGAAAGTGGCACATGGCATGAGATACTGTGGACCTGGCAGCAGCATGAGGAGGCGATATATAGGGGCCCATGGCAGATTAGGGGCCTGGCAGCAGCAATGGGAGGCCCGTAATCTGCCAGCACCCTATGTCAAAAAATTCTACACACCAGCAGTGTGAGGAGACCTGAAAGTGGCACATGGCAGAGTGTGGCGATGGAGACAGCAGCAATGGGAGGCCATACAGGGACCCATGACAGACTCTGGACCTGGCAGCAGCATGAGGAGGCGGTATATAGGGGCCTATGGCAGATTAGGGGCCTGGCAGCAGCTATGGGAGGCCCGTAATCTGCCAGCACCCTATGTCAAAAAATTCAACACACCAGCAGTGTGAGGAGACCTGAAAGTGGCACATGGCATGAGACACTGTGGACCTGGCAGCAGCATGAGGAGGCGGTATATAGGGGCCCATGGCAGATTAGGGGCCTGGCAGCAGCTATAGGAGGCCCGTAATCTGCCAGCACCCTATGTCAAAAAATTCTACACACCAGCAGTGTGTGAGGAGACCTGAAAGTGGCACATGGCAGAGTGTGGCGATGGAGACAGCAGCAATGGGAGGCCGTATAGGGACCCATGAGAGACTCTGGACTTGGCAGCAGCATGAGGAGGCGGTATATAGGGGCCCATGGCAGATTAGGGGCCTGGCAGCAGCTATGGGAGGTCCGTAATCTGCCAGCACCCTATGTCAAAAAATTCAACACACCAGCAGTGTGTGAGGAGACCTGAAAGTGGCACATGGCAGAGTGTGGCGATGGAGACAGCAGCAATGGGAGGCCGTACAGGGACCCATGAGAGACTCTGGAACTGGCAGCAGCATGAGGAGGCGGTATATAGGGGCCCATGGCAGATTAGGGGCCTGGCAGCAGCTATAGGGGGCCCGTAATCTGCCAGCACCCTATGTCAAAAAATTCAACACACCAGCAGTGTGTGAGGAGACCTGAAAGTGGCACATGGCAGAGTGTGGCGATGGAGACAGCAGCAATGGGAGGCCGTATAGGGACCCATGAGAGACTCTGGACTTGGCAGCAGCATGAGGAGGCGGTATATAGGGGCCCATGGCAGATTAGGGGCCTGGCAGCAGCTATGGGAGGTCCGTAATCTGCCAGCACCCTATGTCAAAAAATTCAACACACCAGCAGTGTGTGAGGAGACCTGAAAGTGGCACATGGCAGAGTGTGGCGATGGAGACAGCAGCAATGGGAGGCCGTACAGGGACCCATGAGAGACCCTGGACCTGGCAGCAGCATGAGGAGGCGGTATATAGGGGCCTATGGCAGATTAGGGGCCTGGCAGCAGCTATAGGAGGCCCGTAATCTGCCAGCATCCTATGTCAAAAAATTCTACACACCAGCAGTGTGTGAGGAGACCTGAAAGTGGCACATGGCAGAGTGTGGTGATGGAGACAGCAGCAATGGGAGGCCGTACAGGGACCCATGAGAGACTCTGGACCTGGCAGCAGCATGAGGAGGCGGTATATAGGGGCCTATGGCAGATTAGGGGCCTGGCAGCAGCTATGGGAGGCCCGTAATCTGCCAGCACCCTATGTCAAAAAATTCTACACACCAGCAGTGTGTGAGGAGACCTGAAAGTGGCACATGGCAGAGTGTGGCGATGGAGACAGCAGCAATGGGAGGCCGTACAGGGAACCATGAGAGACTCTGGACCTGGCAGCAGCATGAGGAGGCGGTATATAGGGGCCTATGGCAGATTAGGGGCCTGGCAGCAGCTATAGGAGGCCCATAATCTGCCAGCACCCTATGTCAAAAAATTCAACACACCAGCAGTGTGAGGAGACCTGAAAGTGGCACATGGCATGAGACACTGTGGACCTGGCAGCAGCATGAGGAGGCGGTATATAGGGGCCCATGGCAGATTAAGGGCCTGGCAGCAGCAATGGGAGGCCCGTAATCTGCCAACACCCTATGTCAAAAAATTCTACACACCAGCAGTGTGTGAGGAGACCTGAAAGTGGCACATGGCAGAGTGTGGCGATGGAGACAGCAGCAATGGGAGGCCGTACAGGGACCCATGAGAGACTCTGGACCTGGCAGCAGCATGAGGAGGCGGTATATAGGGGCCTATGGCAGATTAGGGGCCTGGCAGCAGCTATGGGAGGCCCGTAATCTGCCAGCACCCTATGTCAAAAAATTCAACACACCAGCAGTGTGAGGAGACCTGAAAGTGGCACATGGCATGAGACACTGTGGACCTGGCAGCAGCATGAGGAGGCGGTATATAGGGGCCCATGGCAGATTAGGGGCCTGGCAGCAGCTATAGGAGGCCCGTAATCTGCCAGCACCCTATGTCAAAAAATTCTACACACCAGCAGTGTGTGAGGAGACCTGAAAGTGGCACATGGCAGAGTGTGGCGATGGAGACAGCAGCAATGGGAGGCCGTATAGAGACCCATGAGAGACTCTGGACTTGGCAGCAGCATGAGGAGGCGGTATATAGGGGCCCATGGCAGATTAGGGGCCTGGCAGCAGCTATGGGAGGTCCGTAATCTGCCAGCACCCTATGTCAAAAAATTCAACACACCAGCAGTGTGTGAGGAGACCTGAAAGTGGCACATGGCAGAGTGTGGCGATGGAGACAGCAGCAATGGGAGGCCGTACAGGGACCCATGAGAGACTCTGGAACTGGCAGCAGCATGAGGAGGCGGTATATAGGGGCCCATGGCAGATTAGGGGCCTGGCAGCAGCTATAGGGGGCCCGTAATCTGGCAGCACCCTATGTCAAAAAATTCAACACACCAGCAGTGTGTGAGGAGACCTGAAAGTGGCACATGGCAGAGTGTGGCGATGGAGACAGCAGCAATGGGAGGCCGTATAGGGACCCATGAGAGACTCTGGACTTGGCAGCAGCATGAGGAGGCGGTATATAGGGGCCCATGGCAGATTAGGGGCCTGGCAGCAGCTATAGGGGGCCCGTAATCTGCCAGCACCCTATGTCAAAAAATTCAACACACCAGCAGTGTGTGAGGAGACCTGAAAGTGGCACATGGCAGAGTGTGGCGATGGAGACAGCAGCAATGGGAGGCCGTATAGGGACCCATGAGAGACTCTGGACTTGGCAGCAGCATGAGGAGGCGGTATATAGGGGCCCATGGCAGATTAGGGGCCTGGCAGCAGCTATGGGAGGTCCGTAATCTGCCAGCACCCTATGTCACTCTCCTCGCCAGTACTTCTTCGCCTGGCTGCTGAAAAGGCTGATGTCTCCCCCCGTTCCTGACCGCCCTCTGTTAGCTCTTCCTCACTGTACAGTGGGGCTGAGCCCACAGCATGCGATACTTCGCTTGGTGAGGGAACAGCAAAGGACAGGGGCAGGTAGAGGACCTGTGATTTCAGTGGGCTTGCTCCCGGGCCATGCCAACTAACGGTTGTGTCTGACGTACCCACCGACCGTTGGCTGTAGGTGTCAGAGGTGACCTGGGAAGAGGAAGACGACCGAGCCAACCAATCAATGACGGCAGGGTTGTCGGTGGAGACACGACCGCTGGATGACACCGGGAGCACTGGCCTCTGGCTGCGAATAGTGCTGCCTCGACCCCTTCCTCTGCTGCCACGTCTGCTCGCTCCTAAAAAATTGCCTCCTCTGCCACTCCTCTGCATGTTGTCTGACATACTCTTTAATTCAACGATTATGTGTCCCTGAGTAACAATTCTCTGGCACTCAGTAACAATTCTGTCTGTCCCTGAGTAAAAATTCTGTGGCCCTAAGTAAAGTTTCTGTGGCCCTGAGTAACAATTCTCTGGCACTCAGTAACAATTCTGTCTGTCCCTGAGTAACAATTCTCTGGCACTCAGTAACAATTCTGTCTGTCCCTGAGTAAAAATTCTGTGGCCCTAAGTAAAGTTTCTGTGGCCCTGAGTAACAATTCTCTGGCACTCAGTAACAATTCTGTCTGTCCCTGAGTAACAATTCTCTGGCACTCAGTAACAATTCTGTCTGTCCCTGAGTAAAAATTCTGTGGCCCTAATTAAAGTTTCTGTGGCCCTAAGTAACAATTCTCTGGCACTCAGTAACAATTCTGTCTGTCCCTGAGTAACAATTCTCTGGCACTCCGTAACAATTCTGTCTGTCCCTGAGTAACAATTCTCTGGCACTCAGTAACAATTCTGTCTGTCCCTGAGTAACAATTCTCTGGCACTCAGTAACAATTCTGTCTGTCCCTGAGTAAAAATTCTGTGGCCCTAAGTAAAGTTTCTGTGGCCCTGAGTAACAATTCTCTGGCACTCAGTAACAATTCTGTCTGTCCCTGAGTAACAATTCTCTGGCACTCAGTAACAATTCTGTCTGTCCCTGAGTAAAAATTCTGTGGCCCTAAGTAAAGTTTCTGTGGCCCTGAGTAACAATTCTCTGGCACTCCGTAACAATTCTGTCTGTCCCTGAGTATGAATTCTGTGGCCCTAACTAGCGTTTCTTTGTCCCTAAGTAACAGTTCTGTGGCCCTGAGTAACAATTCTGTGTCTGTGCGAGTAACAATTCTGTGGCCCTAAGTAACAGTTCTGTGGCCCTCAGTAACAGTTCTGTGTCTGTGCGAGTAACAATTCTGTGTCTGTGCGAGTAACAATTCTGTGGCCCTAAGTAAAGTTTCTGTGGCCCTCAGTAACAGTTCTGTGTTTGTGCGAGTAACAATTCTGTGTCTGTGCGAGTAACAATTCTGTGGCCCTAAGTAAAGTTTCTGTGGCCCTGAGTAACAATTCTCTGGCACTCCGTAACAATTCTGTCTGTCCCTGAGTAACAATTCTCTGGCACTCAGTAACAATTCTGTCTGTCCCTGAGTAAAAATTCTGTGGCCCTAAGTAAAGTTTCTGTGGCCCTAAGTAACAATTCTCTGGCACTCAGTAACAATTCTGTCTGTCCCTGAGTAACAATTCTCTGGCACTCCGTAACAATTCTGTCTGTCCCTGAGTAACAATTCTCTGGCACTCAGTAACAATTCTGTCTGTCCCTGAGTAAAAATTCTGTGGCCCTAAGTAAAGTTTCTGTGGCCCTGAGTAACAATTCTCTGGCACTCCGTAACAATTCTGTCTGTCCCTGAGTATGAATTCTGTGGCCCTAACTAGCGTTTCTTTGTCCCTAAGTAACAGTTCTGTGGCCCTGAGTAACAATTCTGTGTCTGTGCGAGTAACAATTCTGTGGCCCTAAGTAACAGTTCTGTGGCCCTCAGTAACATTTCTGTGTCTGTGCGAGTAACAATTCTGTGTCTGTGCGAGTAACAATTCTGTGGCCCTAAGTAAAGTTTCTGTGGCCCTCAGTAACAGTTCTGTGTCTGTGCGAGTAACAATTCTGTGTCTGTGCGAGTAACAATTCTGTGGCCCTAAGTAAAGTTTCTGTGGCCCTAAGTAACAATTCTCTGGCACTCAGTAACAATTCTGTCTGTCCCTGAGTAACAATTCTCTGGCACTCAGTAACAATTCTGTCTGTCCCTGAGTAAAAATTCTGTGGCCCTAAGTAAAGTTTCTGTGGCCCTAAGTAACAATTCTCTGGCACTCAGTAACAATTCTGTCTGTCCCTGAGTAACAATTCTCTGGCACTCAGTAACAATTCTGTCTGTCCCTGAGTAAAAATTCTGTGGCCCTAAGTAAAGTTTCTGTGGCCCTGAGTAACAATTCTCTGGCACTCAGTAACAATTCTGTCTGTCCCTGAGTAACAATTCTCTGGCACTCAGTAACAATTCTGTCTGTCCCTGAGTAAAAATTCTGTGGCCCTAAGTAAAGTTTCTGTGGCCCTAAGTAACAATTCTCTGGCACTCAGTAACAATTCTGTCTGTCCCTGAGTAACAATTCTCTGGCACTCAGTAACAATTCTGTCTGTCCCTGAGTAAAAATTCTGTGGCCCTAATTAAAGTTTCTGTGGCCCTAAGTAACAATTCTCTGGCACTCAGTAACAATTCTGTCTGTCCCTGAGTAACAATTCTCTGGCACTCAGTAACAATTCTGTCTGTCCCTGAGTAAAAATTCTGTGGCCCTAATAACGTTTCTGTGGCCCTAAGTAACAATTCTCTGGCACTGAGTAACAATTCTGTCTGTCCCTGAGTATGAATTCTGTGGCCCTAACTAGCGTTTCTTTGTCCCTAAATAACGATTCTGTGGCCCTCATTAACAAGTCTGTGTCCCTGAGTAATGGTTCTCTGTCCCTAAGTAACTTTTCTCTGTCCCCAATTATCGTTTCTGTGGCCCTAACTCTGTCCCTGTCCCTAGTACAGAGCGGTCTGCCTCTGTTCAATAACTGCAGGCAAATGAAGAATTCCAAAATGGCCGCTATTTATAGCTCGACCATTACACAGTGCTGGCTGGCTGGCTGCTGATTGGCTGATGCGATCACATGTAGTTGAGGAATGCATTATGGGTCAGCGCGCCTTGTCTGCGCGCCTTCCCAGACATCCCCGCTCCGTCGCCGCACATGTCAGCCGCCATTTTCTGAAAAATTTCGATTCGCGCGTCCGAATTAGGCTATTTTTCGGATTCGGCACGAATCAAAATTTTTCCGATATTCGACTCGAATTCCACTTCGGATACTTCGATTCGCTCATCTCTAGTAGGTATCAATCAACCATTATAAAATCCATTACAGAACAGCCAACAAGCTTTTCTTGTAGAATCGGTTAGAGTTAGGGTTGGGTTCACTTATGCCATCACAGTCATCACCTTACACAGAAATCTTTGAGGAGTCTTGCTATAACACCAACTTTCCTACCCAAGAACGTCATGGAGTGCCTCATGCACTAGGCTGATTAGCAGGCTGGCCCAAATCCTAGGGGTTTAACTTCTTCAGTTGGCTGTAGATAGCTTGCCCTTGTTCCATTTTTAGAGGCCAACTGTTAGTTGACCTTTGGATCCTCCTATGGGAGAGCAGTGTCCAGTTCCAGTTCTAGCAGCTATTTCCAGCTCATTACCCCACTTTCAAATGTTTTCTGTTTCACAAGACACGCACTAAAAGCTATGTGAACTGCAATATGGCAGTCACTTCCCCCCTGAAATATCAAGCACATTCTCATGGCAGCCTTGAAATTTTGGCCTTGTATACCATCCCTGTAAACCCTTCAGGGTATGAGCAAGATTTCCAGCATTCAGGGAAAGGACCACTCACGCCAGCAGAAAGTTGAGCATGATCTGACAATGAAAATATGAAAGAGTGATGAGCACATACATGCACAAAGGCCATATCTACTGAGAAGTGATAGTCGTTGGGACAGAAGATTCCACATATTGCTATTCAGTTCCATGGATAACTAGGGCACTACTTCCCCTAACAATTAGTCAATCTCTAACAAGGGCTCAGATTTCAAACAACCGCATCAGATTTCTTCTGATAAATACTATGGTGAAAGGTATAATTTACTCCTCGTTGGACAGTCTCTTACTTTCAGTCAGACTTGAAAACAATCAGTTATTGCTCAGGTTTGTCTTAAGAATACGGATAATGTTCCGTGGTACCAGTTCCTTGGGTGCCCTGTGCACTGAAGCCCAATTCTGAGCTCACCAGCTCCTTCCATCCCCCCTTTCCACATATTGAAGCATCTCTGAAGCTGTAAGGGCTCGCTCATGCTTGCCACATGCTAAAAATGTCCATTTTAGTGTGCAGTCTGCATTGTGTGCCAGCGTGGGAAGGGGGGGGGGGCACACAACACAAAGTACTGTTTATCTTTTTTTTCTTTGATTTGAATTTCAGTGAGCTCCAGTGCATTTTTCTGCAATGCATGACCACTCCCACCTGATGGCACATAGAAAACAATTTTTGACCATTGCAGAAAACCTTCAGTCGTTGTACATAGTATTGACAAGGTCCAAAAAAAACACCAACAAATATGCATACTTTTTTTACTAGTCTCTTCTTAATGATGTGACACCACTCTCTGCAGCATACTTTTGCAAGGCCAGGGTGGAGGGCAGAGCATTCATACCCTGGGCTCACTGGAATTGAGTCAAATGATACTGGGGTTCCTTCAACCCTGGAGACGAGCACAACTGGATCAGTGGGTGTATAAGGCTGGCCATACACAAGTCATTTTTTTTCGGTTAACCAGCAGGTTGAATGAAAGGAATTTACTCAATTTCCATTAAGTGAAGTCTACAATATGGTTAGATGTTGGGTTCCCGACATTCACCCCTTTTGAATACAAATGCAAAAATCACAGACACTCGGTAGGAATGATCTCTCTCCTATACAATCACTTAACTACTAAACGCACACCCCACCCGCTGTCATGTTTCTAAATGGGAATAGGACCTGCAACAATCTCTAAATCAATCTCAATAGGATCAAATCTGATCTATGTTGTATACCATAACTAGAGATGAGCGAATCGAACCAGGCGAACCGGAATTTGAGTCGAATTTCAGGAAATATTCGTTTCGCGTCGAATCCGAAATTTTGCCTACTTCGGGTGCGCGAATCGAATATTTCCCGATCAGCCGGCAAAAGTGTCCCTGCAGTGAGCTCCGCTATTTCTGACAGTTCTCTGACAGAAGGAACACATGTTTAGCGGTTGAAACATTGTATCTATTAGTTTCCATTTAGGATACAGATGTTTCAACCGCTGTACATGTGAAGAAGCTGTCAGAGAACTGTCAGAAATAGAGGAGCTCTGCACATACACTTAGAGGAGCTCTGCACATACACTTTTTGCCGGCTTGGAATTAATCTTATTTTCATCCTACTTCTTCTTCTTCTTCTTCTTCTTCTTCATCCTCATCCTCAGAAGAAGAAGAAGAGGATGAGGATGAGGATGAAGAAGAAGAAGAAGAAGAAGAAGAAGTAGGATGAAAATAAGAATAATTCCAAGCCGGCAAAAAGTGTATGTGTAGAGCTCCTCTATTTGTATCTGCAGAGCTCCTCTAAGTGTATCTGCAGAATAGAGGAACTCTGCACATACACTTTTTGCCGGAAACCGCTGTATGGAGGGAATGTCCCAGAACTGTCAGAAATAGACTATTTCTGACAGTTCTGGGACATTCCCTCCATACAGCGGTTGAAACCGCTGTATGGAGTGAATGTCCCAGAACTGTCAGAAATAGACTATTTCTGACAGTTCTGGGACATTCCTTCCATACAGCGGTTGAAACATTGTATCTATTTGTTTCCATAAATGGATCCATTTATGGAAACAAATAGATACAATGTTTCAACCGCTGTATGGAGTGAGTGTCCCAGAACTGTTAGAAATAGTCTATTTCAGACAGTTCTATGACATTCCCTCCATACAGCGGTTGAAACCGCTGTATGGAGTGAATGTCCCAGAACTGTCAGAAATAGACTATTTATGACAGTTCTGGGACATTCACTCCATACAGCGGTTGAAACATTGTATCTATTTTTTTCCATAAATGACATTCTGCAAATACACTTAGAGGAGCGCTGCAGATACACTTTTTGCCAGCTTGGAATTAATCTTATTTTCATCCTACTTCTTCTTCTTCTTCTTCATCCTCATCCTCATAAGAAGAAGAAGAGGATGAGGATGAAGAAGAAGAAGAAGAAGAAGTAGGATGAAAATAAGAATAATTCCAAGCCGGCAAAAAGTGTATCTGCAGCGCTCCTCTAAGTGTATCTGCAGAATGTCATTTATGGAAAAAAATAGATACAATGTTTCAACCGCTGTATGGAGTGAATGTCCCATAACTGTCAGAAATAGACTATTTATGACAGTTCTGGGACATTCACTCCATACAGCGGTTGAAACATTGTATCTATTTGTTTCCATAAATGGATCCATTTATGGAAACAAATAGATACAATGTTTCAACCGCTGTATGGAGTGAGTGTCCCAGAACTGTTACAAATAGTCTATTTCTGACAGTTCTATGACATTCCCTCCATACAGCGGTTGAAACCGCTGTATGGAGTGAATGTCCCATAACTGTCAGAAATAGACTATTTATGACAGTTCTGGGACATTCACTCCATACAGCGGTTGAAACATTGTATCTATTTGTTTCCATTTGTTTTCATCTCCAAGGGCATTTAAATTAAAGGTACAGTGTTCTGCACTAATTTAAAGGCTCTCTGAAGCCTAGAAACCCTTTTAATAAGTTAACTTCGTAGCGAATTAATTCGCATCGAATCGAATTTCATACTGGAATTCGCCGAATCAGCCGAATCGAATTTTTGAGAAATTCGCTCATCTCTAACCATAACCTATACAACTCAATAAAAGTTAATGAACAAGAAAATGACTCAGTTCCCTTGTCCACACATTGGGTGTGGATGGGGGATCCCTTCCGCTGTGCTATTATATTCTGACAGCAGAGAGACTTCCCCGCCATCAGGATACACTGATCAGCACCTTTGGATATAACCAGCAGTGCTGATTGACAGAAAATTTTCCAGTAAGCTGGTTGTTTATCGATTTACTTATTCACAGCCAGCCTGTCCATACATGGATCAAAATTTGGCCGGTCCCTGCTGAACCAAATTTTGATATATATGGCTGGTAGCAGCATCGGAGAGAAGCTGAGATTATCAGTCGAAGTGGCTTTTTTTAGCAAGCTGCTGGAAGACCAATTTTTACCTTAATTGCCCAAACTGGAATTGGGCTTTTAACGATTATTTGTAAGATAAAAATGTATTTTAGTTGTAAAAAAATTAATTTTAAAACATATTTTATATGTTTATAAATAAATAGTTTCCCTTTAATGACAAATTAAAGCCATAAATCTACATAAACAACAAAATTGCCTTAAAGGAACTTTATAAACCAGTTTATTAACCACATCAATAGGAAGAAACACCCATCACTCAATCGTTCACATTCAATTAAAATTTTAACAATTTAATTTTTCCAGTTCCCACCCATGGGATCAGGCTCCTCAGGGCACGTCGTTCATTTCAGCTCTAAATAGTAAATCTTCTTTTCCCTTAGCAATGTATCTGCTTGCTAAAAATGGGTTTGTGCCAACTAGCGTATTGCAGCTACGCCTCCATACATTATAACAAGAAGAACTGCCAAATGCCCTACATCCTAGGGATATAATTGCTTTTAGACATTTCATAGGACACAGCTGAACAACAAATGTATTATTTCCAGAAGATGTTCTTTTCACAGTAGACACTCCAAAAATATTTTCTTATCCTAACCACTTCCAATACCGGAAACATTCACCCTCTTTCTGCTCAAGCCGATTTCAGCTTTTAGCTCTGTCACACTCTGAATTACAAATCTCAGTCTTACAACACTGTACCCAAATTAAAGTGATTCTAAAGATTCATTTTTTTTTTAAATAACAAACATGTTATACTTACCTGCTGTGAGCAGTAGTTTTGCACAGTGTATCTTGGATCCTCTCCTTTCGGGTCCCCCACAGGCTCTCCTAGCTCGTCCTTTCTGTCGGGTTCTCCCACAGCAAGCAAATTGCTATGGGGGCACCTGCTGCTCAGTGTGTCCATTCACACACGGAGTCGCAGATTGGCCCTGCCCCCTCTCTCCTCATTGGGTCACTGGCTGTGATTGACAGCAGCGGGAGCCCAAGGCTCCCGCTTGCTGTCTCAGCCAATGAGGAGGCAGAGCAGCCAAGGCTGCTATTCACATTGCTGGATTGCGTTGAGGCTCAGGTAAGTATTGAGGATGCTGGGGGGGCTGCTGCACACAGAAGTTTTTCTACCTTCATGCATAGAATGCATGAAGGTAAAAAACCTTTAGCCTTTACAACCACTTAAAATTTCTTGTCTTTTTTTATTTTTGTAGATAGAGAGAGCTTTCTTTTGATGGTATTTAATCACCACGGCATGGATGTCACTCCACTTCCTCAAACTCAATCTTTCCAAAACTGAGCTCTTACTATTCCTTCCAGCCCTTGCCCCCTCCCCTGACTTCTCCATCAAGATCAATAACACAACCATCATTGGTGTCAGTGGGAGAAATAGTAAAAAAAAATATTGGCTTTGTGTCCACAGTAGCATTTGCGTAGAGTAGGACTGGCCATAGAGGGATTACTTTGATGCCGTTGGCCAGCTTAAACATGTATTGCAATATGTGTGAACCAAATATCCCTATTCTTTATTGCAAAGTCGGCTGTAAAGGGTATATACCAGCGTGCAGAAGGTTCTTCAGAATTTCTAGTGGGAGAAATAGTGCCCCATCATTGGTGTTAGTAGGAGGAATAGTTCCCCATCATTGGTGTCAGTGGCAAGGATTATGCCTCATTGTTGGTGTCAGTACGAGGAATAGTACTTCATTGTTGGTGTCAATGAATGGAATAGTGAATGGAATCATGCCACATCATTGGTGTTAGTAGGAGGAATAGTTCCCCATCATTGGTGTCAGTGGCAGGGATTATGCCTCATTGTTGGTGTTAGTAGGAGGAATAATACTTCATTGTTGGTGTCAATGAATGGAATAGTGAATGGAATCATGCCACATCATTGGTGTCAGTGGCCGGAATTATTCCTCATTGTTGGTGTAATTTTATTGTTGATGTCAGTGGCAGTAATTATGGCCAATCGTTGGTGTCAGTGGGTGGAATAATTCCTCATATAAGTGGGACAAATTGTGCCTCAAGGGCCAAATAAAAGCAAACAAAGGGCCACATCCTACCCCCAGGCCACAGTTTGGAGACCACTGCATTACATAGTCATGACCAAAGTGTTCACCTTCTTAAGAGCTGCTGGTTTTTCTGATGCAAGCTTAGAAAAGGAAATGCAATGAAAGAGTTAAATTTTTTTAGAACACAATCATTTGTCCTGAGGTTTATGTGTGTGTGTGTGTGTGTGTGTGTGTGTGTGTGAGATTGTCACTTGTAGCACAGTAATTAGCAGAATTTTTTCAGAACAAGAACTGTTGCACATGAGAGCAGTGTATACATCATACAGGTCCTGTTTAATCACCCCCCCCCCCCTTTAACCACTTCCGGTCCGGCCGTTTGTCTACAAAAGAGCGCTGCCAAATTGGGTTGACGTTTCTAAACGTCACCCGCGTTCACTGCCTGTGCACGCTCCCTGGGAACACCAATCGCTGTACAGGACCTCTGTGTGAGGTCCCGATTAATGTGATCACTGATTGGCCAATCAGTGATCACATGAATAGTAGTAAACAAGATGTCACTTCCTGACATCATTGCTTACTACTAGTGAAATCTGTGAATGATCACAGAGATCACATGGTACAAGGCTAGTCACAACAGCCTTGTACCATGTGACAAGCTGTGACTAATCACAGCTCTCACAGTATTTCTCAATGGCTGCAAGAATGCAGACAGAGAGAAGGAGACATGATTGCTTTTACAGCCTTTATGGGTGTAAAAGCAATCAGTGTAAAAAAAGAAAAAAAAAATCTTCATCACCCCCACTATGTCACTATGGTGACATTGTACTGCTAGGATGACAGTATGTTAAAAAAAAAAAACAAATAATAATATAAAATAAAAATAAAAATGTAAAAAAAATTTAGAAAAATTATAATTTTTGGTTATAAACTAATTTGGGTTATTGTTTTTACTAAAAAGATAGCTGAATACATTTTGGCCAAGATTTATGAAGAAAGATTATTTATTTGCAAAATGTTATAAGAAAAACACTTTTTTTCAAAATGTTTGGACTTTTTCATTTATATAGCAAAAAATAAAACTCCCAGTGGTGAATAAATACCACCAAAATAAAGTTTTATCTGTCTCAAAAAAATGCATATGGGTACAGTGTTGCATGACCGCGCAACTGTCATTCAAAGTGTGATAGCACAGAGATGCCTGTAGCGAAAACAAGGAAAAGAAAAATAGCACAGGGCAGACATGACTAGGTTAAGAGCAGGTTAATAAAGACAGGAAAGGGTTAAGAGAAAACTTGGGAGTTAGAATATGGGCAAGTTACCTGATTGGTGACTGGGGGGTGTAGGGTGGGGTCATCGACACCTTTGGGTGTGGATGGGGAGGGTGGTCAGTTCAGTGCAGGAGACAGCAGTGAGTGAGCTTCCCTCCGGCCCTCCCTTGGGGTTGTGTGGGTGTTTTGTCACTGCCCAGGTTTTTTGTTCTGGTTCCGGGGGCGGTTGTTGGTCTTTTTAGGCTGCACTTATTTTGAAGCTAAAGATAATGGTTTGGGACCCATCGGCGGTATGGTGTGCCCGGGGGCATTCCAGTTAAACGAGGTTTAACTGGAAGGTGGTGGTTCTGCACTGTGGATGGTATGTTTTTGTTTTTGAGCCGGTGCTTTGCGGCTGGAGACCTAGTTATAATATAGGTTCCGCAGGAGGATATCGGTTTTGGTTTGGTGCCTTCGAAGACCAACAATTTCTCCTATGTTTCTGTTTTAACCACTTCCAGTCCGGACACTTTTACCCCCTTCCTGACCAGGGCAATTTTCAGCTTTCAGCGCTATCACACTTTGAATGACAATTGCGCGGTCATGCAACACTGTACCCATATGAATTTTTTACCATTTTTTTGAGACAGATATAACTTTATTTTGGTGGTATTTATTCACTGCTGGGATTTTTATTTTTTTTGCTATGTAAATGAAAATGTCCAAAAATTTTGAAAAAAGTGGTTGTCTTATAAAATTTTTCAAACAAATAATATTTCATCATAAATCTTGGCCAACATTTATTCCGTTATCTTTTTAGTAAAAAAAAAATAAATCAAATTAGTTTATAACCAAAAATTATAATTTTTAAACATTTCTTTTACATTTTTATTTTTTTTATATTATTATTTATTTATTATTATTTTTTTTTTACATACTGTCACCCTAGCAGTACAGTGTCACCATGATGACACTGTACTACTTTTGGGGGGTGATGAAGATTTTTTTTTTTACACTGCTTTTACACCCATATAGGATGCAAAAACAATCATTTCTCTTTCTCTCTGTCTGCATTCATGCAGCCATTGAGAACTATTGAGTGAGCTGTGATTGGTCACAGCTTGTCACATGGTACAAGGCTGTTGTGAATAGCCTTGTACCATGTGACCTCTGTGATCATTCACAGATTTCACACGTAGTAAGCAATGATGTCACAAGTGACATCTTGCTTACTACTTTGCATGTGATCACTGATTGGCCAATCAGTGATCACATGATCAGGACCTTGTACAGAGGTCCCGTCCGTCGATCGGTGTTTCACTGTGTCCGGAGGACACAGCGGTCACCGGATCGCGGTGCTGCGCGTTCCCGGGGAGCGCACACAAGCAGGGTGCAGGGAGGCTGTTTATAAACGGACACCCGACCCTGTAGTGCCACCGTCCGGCCGTTTATATACAACGGCCAGTCAGGAAGTGGTTAAGGAATGTTTTGTGTATTGAAGTGTTAATAAATGGCCGTGTTGGCCATTTTAATCCAATCGGTGTTATGTTTTTCTTTAATGATATGTTAAAGGGGTATGTGAGAGAGTGAGATGGTGGTGTAGGGGGTCTTGACTAGCCTATCTCTTGTGCACTAGTCATGAAAGCCGAAAACTGGCCTGGGCAGGAAGGGGGTGAAAGTGACCGGACTTGAAGTGGTTAAGATTCTTTTGCTATTAGGCACAACTTGACTGCGCCCACTATTTGCCATAGCATGCTATTCATACTGCAGTGCTTATTATTTGACCATAGCCCAAGCTGCCCCTAGTCATACTCACATTTTGTCACAGTGTTTCTACTTTTTCGCTGTAAAGCAATGAAGATTAACCTAATGCTTATTGTTAATGTCACATATTTTTAATACGGTTTATACATTGACTGAAATAAACCTGCACACAGGAAAAGGAAGAGGGACTAACGTATGATCTTGTACATAGTCTCACTGCATTCAGAAAATGTCCCTGCATCTCCTGCTCCTTGGCAGCACCAAAAGACAGCACTCTACTGCCCAGCAGAGTAATCTTCACTCGACCAGTGAAGGTGGTTAGTCCCAGTCGGCTCCTCTGACATGATATTATTCCCAGCCAAGGAGAGAGATTGGCGCCAACTGGGGGATCACTGCTGGGGTATATTGTTGTGGTAACTGGGACCAATAGCAGAGGTTATTTTTTGTGGCCACTAACACCAATGCTGGGGCGTGGGGGTGCTCAGTTCTAGGTTTTCACCCTGGGCATTGGATGTCCTTGTCCCGGCACTGGTTAGGATATAAAATATCATATACATTTAGAGGTTCTAGTAAGAAATCATCTACCCTCAGCCATTATCAAGTCTTTAATTGAGATACTTTAAGCTTCCTGTCACTAGGGAGCTAACATCTACATTTATGGTGCCTATTTTAACAATAAAGTTTATTTTTAGAGCACTGTTAATGTTTCAGTTTATTACTATTATTATAACCATCTCCTAAAATAGAATGAACACATGTACAATGTCTTTCTAAACACTTCCTAGATATCTAGAAACATGACAAAGAATCTTCATTACTGAGGGTGTCTAATGCCTCTATCTCACACAAAATTTTTCACTTGAATTGAAGAACAGTAAGTTGACACTACAGGTTTGAACAGGGGCGGTATCACCAACGGGGGAGCAGAGGTGGACTGACAACTCATGGGGCCCCCGGGCAATAGGGGATCATGGGGCCCCTGTGTCATTGCCCAAACTCAAAAAAGCCTATGAAAAAGGTACCAAGGGCACCTCATGGGGCCCCCTACTGACCCCGGGCCCTCGGGCAGTGCCCGAGTTTCCAAATGGTCAGTCCACCCCTGGGTGTGAAGAACTTACCTTTAATAACTGAGATTGTAATAGTGCAAACATGCTTTGCAATGTATGATGGTAACAGTCACATGGTGTCAGGGCTCCAGGGTATGACCAGAGGTATGTGAACTGACGCAGGGAAACGCAGGCTTCAGATATGTTATAAACAATATAATTTATTAACACTAACAAAACAAACGCAGTGCAATACTAAAACATAACACAGTGCAAACGAACCAAACCACCCACAGATAACAATACATACGATGCAAGCGTCGTCAGGCAGGCCGGGTCAATAACAATCAGGCAGGTAGGAACAGGAGGAGCAGGCAGAGAGTAGTCAGGTCACGAGCCGGGTACAGCAACTAACGGGCAGGTAGGTACAGGGGGGTCAGGCAGAGAATGGTCGGGGTCACAAACCAGGGATACAACAGGAGAAGTCAGCAGAGGTCCGGATCAGGCAGGGTCAGCAATGAATCAGTCAGACAGGAACAGGAACAGGAATGCAGGTAACAAGATACAGGGGCCCATAGCAAAACACACACCAAGGCCCAGACTGCAGGTCTGGCCATCCCTTAAATACACCTGCATAATCAGCTTCAGGTGTTTGGCTGGCTGCAGGGTTGAGTCTCTGATTGCTGG
Organism: Staurois parvus; assembly: GCF_062004578.1. Classification (NCBI taxonomy): domain Eukaryota; kingdom Metazoa; phylum Chordata; class Amphibia; order Anura; family Ranidae; genus Staurois; species Staurois parvus. The sequence continues at coordinate 10,115,714 of NW_028317947.1, read as the reverse complement.
GAGCACCCGCTGGCCAGCCCTGGTACTGCAGCCCACAAGGCAGGTGAGTCCCAGCATTACTGACAAGTCCATTCCTGACACATGGGGTCACAGTGGGTTATTTATGTTGACATTGTTGTGCTTGCTGGAATCCAATTTTGATATTTCAATGGGCGTTTACTTTTAATACATTTTTATTGAATTTTCAACATAACACATAACCATAGTTACCGTCAAATCACACTGGTACAGGAAAAGGAATGATAAAGAACACTTAGGAGTGTACAAAGTGTCATAGTTTCAGACATCTAAAAGACTCAATTTACACCCAAACACATATAGAAATATGGAGGGCAGTGCTCGACATCCCAGAACCACCATTCAACTCCCCAAAAACCAAGCACTAGTCACCCCAAACAGCTCCCTGAGATATCCTTCTTAGCACCAGAAACTGGTAACAGAATTCCAGAGTGGAAAGAAAAAAAGGAAAAGGAAGAGAAAAGGATTCAGAAAGACAGGTTCAGAAAGAATTGTCAAGAAGGCACCCACCACCCTCTCCTAAAAGGAGCAATCACAATACAACTTTCATATGTACTGTAGTTAGCCCAGGGTTCCCATGTTTTTTCAAATATAGCCACTGTATCATGGAGCACACTGACAGCATTCTCCTGCATCATAATCCAGGTGATTTTTATTCTTCGCTTGGGTCATAGACACTGAGGCTTGCTTCCAGGCCCTAGCAATGGTCATCTTTGCACGTAATAGAAAGTAGAAAATCAGGCATTGCACATGTTGAGGAACATCCTCCACTGATGCCTTAAATAAAGCAACAGAAGAGGTTTAAGAAATGGGCCCCTCTACGCAACAGAGCAAATGACTCTACGCAACAAAGCAAAGAGATCATTCCAAAAGCCGCAAAGCCGTGGACATTCCCACCACATATAACACATCGAACCACTCATGCCACATACGATCTCAGGAAGCGCTTATGCCATTCTTCAACCTCTATCTCTTTCCCAGTCAGAAATCCAGTATAAGAAAACTTAGAAGGCGAAGCCAGTCAGTATACGAGAGAAATATACCCTCTTTGGCCCGAGTCCTGTGTGCACCACTTTTCATATGAAGTAACCCTTTATTGATCCTGCTCATTGGGTACAAGGGAACGCAAATAACGCGAGATCTGGAAAAAATGGAATCGCTTTGATTGGGGCATTTCCAAAACCTCAACACAATGATATAACGCAAAAGGCCCTCTATGGGTAAAAAACTGCCCAATTCTATAAAGATCCTTGTCAAGCCACCATTTAAATGCCTTAATATCCATCCCCGGTGGGAATTAAGGATTATTCAAAATATGGGCCAGTGGACAGAAAGAGGAAACTATTGCTGAGTTGTCTCGGAGCTTATCCCATAATGCAACCGACTGGGAAAGCGTCAGAGCCAATATAAGAGGGGAAACCAAAGTAGATAGTCCAGCATGTAAACTGGGACTGCCATCCTCTCCATATAAACCCAGTTCAGTTTAGAGCATCTCGAATAAACCGCCAAGAGTTGGGTCAGTTTGATAACTCTGCAGTTATCAAAAAAAAAAACTATCATGGCAAGTAGTTAAGGGAGTTAGGTGTTAATTGATGAGTGTGGTGGGGTTTAGTTTAGCCTGGATAAGAGCTTTAAAGGCTAAGCACCTCCACTGACCATGTTAAATGGAAAACCAGCAGTTCAGAATTACAAATCTTCTGGCAAGTAAAACAGTTCAGAAAAATGTTTTAACTCTGTTTAGCTATTGTGCTGGCAGTAAATGTACACACATTTTGGGGAATGTGAGACATTGCCCAAACCAGAGAGTATGGGTAAAGTTGAATTATTTTAAAATGTACCTCCAGTCAGATTTTTATTCTCTTGTAGTTTTGGACATTGTGGTTACATTCAATAACTAATGCCTCAAGAGCAGTTTTATTGCTGTCCATGTCTCTTTCCCTTACATTTTCTGATGTTCAGTCCCTTCCACACTATTCAAAACAGCTTGAGTTACACTAAAAGTTGAAAAATCCTTTCCAAACCATATATTTTATTAGTATGTTAAAATCTACACTCTAAAGTGTTTTTTTTAAAGTGGAGTTCAACAATATTGCATTAAAGTGGTTACAAAGCATTTAGGTATTTTACCTAAATGCATTCTGTGCATTAAGGCGAAAAACCATCTGTGACCTGGATCCCCCCACCACCCCCATAAATACTTAACTGAGCCCAATCTTGATCCAACACTGCCTGCCATCTGTGGCTCTCTCTCCTCTCTTCTCACAGGACAGAGAGAGGCAACAACAGGAGTCGTTGGCTCCTGCTGCTGTCAATCAAATCGTGTGATGAGGGAGGGACCAAGACACGCTGTCTGTGTCTATAGACATAGGTAGAACGGCTCGGGATCGAGCCCACACAAGTGCCCCCATAGTAAGCGGCTTGCTTTTGGGGCACTTGCTGAAGAGGAGGACCAAGGAGCTCTAGTGGGGGAACCAAAAGATGGGGTTCAAGGCTGCTCTGTGCAAAAAACATTGCACAGAGCAGGCAAGTATAGCGTGTTTATGATTTTTAAAAATTAGGCTTTAGAATCACTTGAAAAACTAATGAATGTCAGACTGGCAGCAGCAGACCTGTAACTGCATTCACTCACACTCATAATTCCATGACTGTACAGCCTGAATACTATAAAATTCTAAAGCGGATAAAGGAAATTGCCAATTATAACATAGATAAAATATGTTTTTTAGTATCAATATAAAAATTTTGGTTTGTTGAGAAGTCTCTTAAATAATAAACCAAGTGTACATTACAGAGGAGCGACTGTTGGCCCCATCAAGTGCTTTACCACCTTACCAGAACTGTTACCTATACTTTTCTGTAGTTTTATAGCATGATGACTTTTTATTGCTTTAAGGTTATTCTAAGTTAGGAACCATGCACTGTATGAGAAAGAATGTGGTTTGCTCCAATGCCAACAGGTTTAATTTCTCTTTTGTCAGAAGACAGATATGTTAATACGGTGTTCCTCCTGTACGATAATAAAAATATATAGTAAAAACATTAAATAAACTCCTAAATTATAGCAATAAACCTCACACTTAACTCCACCTGTCTGTGTTTTGAAATGTGATCCATTCTCAAACTACTACCCAATTTTAAAGAAATAGTCTTGAAGTTAGTTATTAACCATTATAAATAAGTACATAGAGATTCGAGGCTGGTAACATTGTAACATTCAAACGTTTATGGAATTTTGCCACGCAACACCCACTTGGGTATAAAATGTAGCAAAGCCATTGCAGTGCTCATGAGTGCTTTGACAATCATCTCTTCTCTAAGTCTACATATCTCTCTTGAAGAAAATGTCTTACAGAACTCCAGTTCACCAGGAAAGCCATGGGAGCTCAGCATCAAGCAGGTCTTTCAGAAATAGTGAAGTCTGTGAGGATAGAGGTGATCAGCATACATCTTCTGGTGTCCACAATGATGAGCGCACTACTGGTTCTAGAGGTAATACTCAAAGACAACCAAGTGCTAGAAACACTTCTGGTGGACACTATGGTGAGGAACATGCTTATAGTAGTTCAGGTCAGAACCAAAGCGAAACATCTAATACCATGTACAGAAAAGACTACAGAAAAACCTTAGTCTCTGTGGATGATTCAGGAAATGACTCATTTGGAATTCAGAAAGGTAGTTCTAGTAGTGTCTCTGGTGGTGGTTATTCTGGTGTTCAGTCAAGTGGTGGTTCTAGTGTAGGCTATGATAGCAGTTCCAGAGGACATGGTGGCATTTCTGGTAGCTCTGGTGGATATACAGCTGGGTCAGGTGGAGGTCATAGTGGAGACTATGACAGTGGTTCTAGGAGACATGATGCTTTGTCCAGGGGTGGACAAAGTGGAAGCAAGAGTGTCAGCTCTGTTGGATACACAGGTGGCTCTAGTGGAGGCCATGACAGTGGTTCCAGGGGATATGCTGTTACTTCTAGGGTTGTACAAGCTGGAGACCATAGTGGCAGCTCTGGTGGATATACAACTGGGTCTTCCAGTGGGGGGCAAAGTGGAGGAAGCTCTAGGGGACATAATGGCAGTTCTAGAACTGTCCAAAGTGGAGACCATGCTGGTAGCTCTAGGGGATCCACTGGTTTAGGGGGTGGTCATTCTAGTGGGCAGAATGGAGGCCATAGTGGTGGTTTTAGCAGCAGGTCAACTGGTGGCTTTTCTAGCAGAAGTGCAGCTAACCATCATAGCTTTGGTGGTCTCTGTGGAGGAAATTCTGGGCAAAGAGGAGGCTTTAGCAATTGTTCCCTTGGAGAAGTTAGTCTTCATCAAGCTGGAGGAAAGGAAACCATGCAGAATCTCAACTCTCGCTTGGCCACCTATATGGACAGAGTGCGTGCTCTTGAAGACTCTAATGCAGCACTTGAAGTTCAGATAAGAAACTGGTATGAAACCAATAAGCTTCCAAAAGTTGATTACACCAAATATTACAAGACCATTGAAGAACTTAAAGATAAGGTAAGCCTTCCAGCATATACCATAAGCTCATACCTAACAAATTTGTATAGAAAAAACATATTTCTTTTGAGCAAACCCTTTTATCATCAAACAGGAATACAATTCTTCAGGGCTGCTAAATGTGCAATGCCAAACAAAGCTGTATATTAGTGGTGGAGATATGAATCATAATGAAAAAAGCATGAGACTTAAATGTAGATTGTGAAATTTCAAATAGTTATAAATATATACTTATGCAGAGCCACAATTGCTTTGCAGAACAGTTTTGGGCACCTCCCAGGTGTAAAAGCACAGTAATGTAGTAAGAGTAATGATATACCAACAGTCAATAAGCAATAATGCTAAGACCTGTCACTTCTTAAGGGAGTAAGTCATGCAGCATTTGATGTGTTGTGGGATAGTGCCAGTATATTAAATGAAAACTGAACAACTTCTTTGTACTTATTGCAATGGCTTTCAATGTCAAACAGAGGGATGGGTTAGGACCCTATTCTGCCTTTGTCTATATTTGCTCCCAGTGTCAAAGCCCCTACAGAGGCTGGGCCTCAGAGTCACTGTGCCTCCCATTTGCAAAAATGTTGCACACAGCTATTTAGTCCAGATTCATTATTTGAAATCCAGGTGCCTTGACATGTTAAATTCATTTTACTTTGTTGCATTCATACAGATGTATACTTCTACTGTGGATAATAATCATCTCACCGTGCAAAATGACAATGCTCGACTGGCTGCAGATGATTTCAAAGTGAAGTAAGTGAAAAAAGTCTACAATACCAGAATTTCCTGTGAAAAATAATGTAATCTAAAACAAATCTCTCTCAGTTTATAACTAAATGTTGTTCCAGTACACATAAACCCTAAATCTAACAAAAAAATATTTTTCTAACAAAACTGTATACAATAAGGCATATTGGCAAATGGACAGAAAAATATTTAACACTATTAACACCTTCACAAAAATCTTCATGGTGCATAACCTCTCTCAAATGTCATTAAATTGGCAATAGAACAAAACAAATAAATAAGGCAAAGCCAGCCAAAACTAATTTCCTAGGTACACACACAGTACCACTTTGCGGCAACAAATGGGAACAGCAGCTTTCAGGATACAGTAAAGTTGGAAAGGTTTGGAAAATATGTACTATATTGACCTCTGCATCAAAGTGGATCTAAGCTGAATACTTTTATAGTATAGGTGAAAGCTTTCTTTAGTTCATTCTCTATATATTCTTAAGGAGAATTATTTGGAGGCAAGTTATGAAGTTTGGGGAAAACTTCCTGCAAGGAATGCGAACTGCACAAAAAACATGGCGAGGATCAAACCCTGCCACACTCTGCCAAGAGGAAAAAAGTACTGTTCACTGCAAATGTTTGTGTATTTTCTTGCCTGTTTTGTTTGTTAATGGGTTTTAGCCTAGGGCAATACTGAGAGAAGTTATACTTATTGACTATACTATTACGCAAATGCATATTTCCAGGCAGGGCTAACTTTGCAATTTAGATTGTTGTCATGGTCAGCAGTGACCACTACTAAAGCAATATTGCAGGCAAAATATTTTCTCATCAGCCATAAGAATGATTGTTTGTGCTTCCAGGTACGAAAGTGAACGCTGCCTTTTCCAAAATGTGGATAGTGATACCTCCGGATTACGTAAAGTTCTGGATGACTTGACCTTGGATAAGTCCAGTCTTGAATCCCAGTTTGAGAGCCTAACAGAAGAACTTGCATACCGCAAGAAAAATCACGAAGACGTAAGAAATGCATTAGTTCTATACATATGCTGATAGACAGATTTTGGTAATAAAGGCTAACCTGTAGCATAATTAGCTGTACTATTGCCACAGGTACATGAGCTTCATTTCTTTCTTCTAGTCCTGATCTGCCAAAGCTTTATGTTAATATAGTCTAATGGTTTTTAATATTAAAGCTTAGAGAGTACTCATGGACAATAACAAAAGTCATATTTATACCCTTGAAAATGTGTTTGTTGTGGACATAAGTTATTAATTGACTAACATATTGATTTCTAGGAGATGAAAGCCTTGCAAGGTGTCTCCAGTGATGTGACAGTCCAGATGGATGCTGCTCCAGGTATCAACATGCTTAAAATCTTGAATGACACCAGGTCTCAGTATGAAGAGCTGGCAGAAGCAAATCGCAAAAAGACCGAGGACGAATACCATCAAAAGGTGACTTAACTGACAATATGTAATTCCTTAAACGAAGGCATGAATTATCTTTACAGAAAAAAAAAAATCATATTGTTGGGGTAATCACCTTCCCAATTTTTTGGAAGAGATTTTCCATCTGTTTCTAATGAAATGCTTGTGTGTCTTCAATTTCCTGATGTGTATTTTAACTGCAAAATTCTGTACATTCTTTTTTTAGGTCAACGAGCTGAACAGCGAAATATCTGATAGCAATGAACAAATGGAATCATACAAGAATCAAGTTATGGAACTGAGACGCACTATGCAGAAGTTGGAGATAGAACTCCAGACACAGTCTGCCACGGTACAGTATCAGCCCCTATGCTGTATACATTTAGCACCCCTGACAAATTTTTATACTTCTAATTGTTACTTAAGATTCTTTTTGGATTTGGATTATAACCTGGGTGTGTCGGTGATAGGCTGAGATGGTATTTCTCTAAAGCACAAAGTCACAATTGTTCCCTCAAATAGAAATCTTCCTTGGAGAATGCACTGGCAGAGACGGAGGGTCGATACTATGATGAGCTGACCGAAATTCAAGAAAAGGTTATGATTCTGGAGGATCAGCTGTGTGAGCTCCGATATGACCTGGAAACTCAGTCACGAGAGTACAAGCTTCTGCTGGACATTAGAAGCAAGTTGGAGAATGAGATAAACATGTACCGCAAGCTTCTAGAAGAAGAAGGGTAGGTGTATTAAAATGATTTTTTGGTTTGTTTTTACAAAGAAGCTTACAATTTACTTGTCAAAATTTCCTGGACTCCCACAATGCCATTCAGAAAGATGTACAGGCAACATTTTGGAGGATTAAGAAGTGATGATTGGTATTCCCACCATGCCTGCTTAGCAGTAGTCACTTTTGTGATTGAGATGGTTTTATTTAAGCTATATAGTATTATTTTTAAATATTTGAATTGCTTTTAAACAACATGCACATCCCCATTTCAGCAATGTAACTTTAATATATTTTTGTGCAGAGGTTCAGAACACGGTAATGGTTATGGCAGTGGTACCGGTAATAGTAATAGCCATGGCAATGACAAGAATAATTATCCATCAAGACGAGGAGGAAGGCCAGCTTCATCTTCAGCCACAGGTAACTACAGAAAAATGTAGCATAATCATTTTTTTTTTAACTTCACTAATGTATAGATGGAAATCATATCAAGGCCCTGCACCTCCATGTACTTGGTGGCACTACACATCCATTGCACCCATAGTGTATTGATCTTCATATTAGCAGCTCTGTTGGCTGCCATCTCTAGCATGTGCCACCACCAATCACTTCAGTATGAGCCAAGCCGCTAGTCATAGTTATTTCACAGAGACAAAAATCAATGGGTTTTGTTGGCAAATGTAACAGACCATCTGGATCAGTAAACCCTTCCTGTTTCAGCATTGAAAAGTACTTGGCACACTGCAGCAACATTTACTAAGTTCCATCTTTTGTGACTTATGAGTATAAGTAGTTAAAGGGTCAGTCCAACCAAGTTTTTTTTTGGATGGTTGCTGACAGATTGAGTCACTCTGTTTTAATATATTTATTGAGGACTCTGATGGAAAGTGTTCCCCTATGATCCCACTTCTGCCAACATACTGTGACTACGTGAACCTAATGGATGTGTATAGGGGTGCTGATTTTAAAAAGTAACTGACCTCGATTCTGTTGCATACCTTGTCCTGTGTTTCAGGCCTCTGCACTGACAGCCTGTAGTCCTCCACCAAAATTTTGTATGTGGCAATCCCGGCACCAGCACACTCTAATCTAATGGTATTGGGTAACTGACCTTTATCCCATTGGATCAGCACTTTAAAGTAGTCAGGCCATGAATGCTGATCTTTCCTTTCCATGGGTTTCTGTATGCCTCTAATCCTTCAGATCAGACACTAATAAGTAATTAAGCTTTACCATTTTCTCTTTTCTAGTCCCAGACCATAACAGAAGGCGGGTAGTAACTGCAATTACTGAAGAGAGAATGGACGGCAGAATTGTCTCAACCAGAGTGAACGAGATCCATCAGCAGAAATAAATCTGAAAGATCCAGTAGCTATCTTACTTTTGGAACAAATGGCTTAAAATATTAACAACTGTTAGCAATTAGAAAACTTTAAAGAAGTCACAGAGAACTACACACTGGTGGAAATATTGTGTACTCCAAAGAGATAGCTTTCTAATGGGATGTTAGGAATGGCATAGAAGGGATGATCTACCAATACCTGGCAGTAAAAGAGGCACTACAAAGGAAATATCTTAATTGCCAAAAATATGTTATGGAACCATTTGTTTGCCTATCCATCAAAAAAAAATTAAATTTGTCAAAATGTGTAGAGTCGCTTAATCCCTCTATCCATTATCACTAACAATCACTAGTTATATGTGTGCTCTTGAAAATTCTAACCTTTCTCCCTATTGCATTTGTGAAATGATGCTTCTCTATCTGTCACCATTTGCTCTGCGAAAGATGTATATGGCCAGAGAAACTGTATTTTCTTCTTCTCATTTAATAAATGCTGCTATGTGCAATAATATATATTTGACTTTGGTGTGTAATTTTGTTTATGTATGTAGACAATACCATTACCACAATACCACATACCAGTGTGGATGTACAGATAAAGTACCTATGTATAATTACATGTGTAGACAGGGATCCTATGTTTGTGTGCGTCTCTAAAGCAGGGTTTCCAAACTTTCTATGCAAAGGGCCAGTTTGCTATCCTTCAGACTTTAGGGGCTCAGATTGTGGAAAGTAGGAGTAAAAAAGGCCCCAACATCAGTGTGGTAGTAGACAGTGGGAGTAAATAAATTACACAACATCTGTGGTCAATAGAATGAGGAATAATGCCCAAATATTTGTGGGATAATAGTGCCCCTTCGTTGGTCTTAGTGGAAGAAAGAGAGCTCAATATTTATATCTGTAGGGGGAATAGTGTCTCATCATTGGAACGAATAATGACCCAAGGGCTAGATAAAGTCAAGCAATAGGATGCATCCGACCTGCAGGCCACAGATTGTAGACTGCTGCTCTAGATGGTGTACCTGTCTACCTTCCCAGCAAAAATGGGGGCAGATTAACTAGAACACATTTTTGAAGATGTTTGTTGGGAGGTCATCCCCTAGGGGCAAGCTGTATAGCCACAAGCCATTATAGTAGCACTCCACACTTCAGTTCCTAGGGCATTAACCTCTTCATGCTCAGAGCCAACAGACACTGCTCAGAACCAACAGACACTGTAGATCTGACCTCTCACTCATTATATTCCCCAGCGTTACAATGAAGAACATGTCCCACTCTTCACTGGCCTCTCATGTCTTCTCCTGACACCATACCCTTGATTCATTAGTATTGGTCTGCATCTGAAATTCACCCTTGTGGCACATACCATCTGAAACCATCGTACTTCTACTGATGCAAGGCCTTGCTGTCGTGACTCTCACAGGCCAGGTCCCTGGGCTAACTCTGTGCCACAGATGGCTCCAATATGGAGATGGAATCACAAAGTGAGGGATATAAAGTACCCCTGTCCCCTCACCAACAAGACCCCCATCACAGTCACCAGCTTCCACTTCTAACTGTTTCTTGTAAATGCATCCCATCCATGAAGGTTGGATGTGTGATTCACCTTATGTACTTAACCCAAGGGCTAACCTGGTACAAATGTTCTGCAGCAACTCAAGGCTGCTTAACCTGGAGGGTTGGGTGGCTTTAAAGTAGTTCTAAAGCCTTAAGGGTTTTTTTAACCTTAAATGCATCCTCTACTTCTGTGACCAGGATCCCCCTGCCCCCACCTTAAATTCTTACCTAAGCCCCATCTTGATCCAGGGCTGTGCCCAAAAGTAGCATCTCTTTCTGCTCTCTCTGCTGTCTCCCTCCTCACAGGGAAAATTGATAGCAGCAGGAGCCATTTACTCTTGCTGCTGTCAATTAAAATCTGTGACTAGGGAGCTGTGGGTGGGGCCAAGCCCCGCTGTATGTCTATGGATGCAGGCAGTGCGGCTTGGAATCTAATGAAGGAGAACTAAACCACTCCAGGTGAGTTAGTGGAAGACAAGCCCCTCTAACCATAAACAGGTGCTGGTCCGTTTCGTGACCTTCAGTAACATGTGAAAACACAAAAGGTTGACGTACTCCATAGATGTGACAGATAAAACTTCCATTTATTGATGCATCATGCAAAATTAAAAAATACTCCAAACCAAGACAGGGAAAAGTAGACACATTTCACACAAAAAACATGTGCTTAGTCATTACTCAAGTAACCTAAAAAAGGTTTACAATCACTTTAACAATCACAGAAAATGTTCTTATGATATATCATAGTTCTTCTCTTTAACAATTCCACCCGGTATGAGATATAGATAACTTCTTTACTTAAATAAGTCATCTTTAATTGCAGATTTTAAATGTTAACATAGCACATCACATCATTCTTCAATTCATCTTCCCATACATGTACTTTGATCGACATACTGTACAATTGGCTGTGCAACATTACCAGGTAGAATAGATATTCTGCTGAATCAATACACTTTCCATAGAAGTTGTACATAGAGAATTTAGTGCGGCCCATACCTGAGTTAGAAATGTCCATAGCAAAAAAGTCCATGAAACACAGAATCCTTGAAGAAGGACCAAATGGAGGAATGGCAGCAAAAGTGAAAAGGAACTACAGTACTGTACCAAAGGTTTAGGCAGTTATGAAAAAATCTGTAAATGAAGAAAACTTTCAGAAATAGAAATATTCATAGTTTATTTTTATCATTTAACAAAATGGAAAGTAAATTAACAAAAAAGAGATCTAAATCAAATCAATATTTGGTGTGACCACTCTTAGTCTTCAAAACAGCACCAATCCTCCTAGCTACACTTGCACACAGTTTTTGAGGGAACTCAGCGATAGGTTGTTTCAAACATCCTGGAGAACTAACCTCAGATCTTCTGTGGATGTAGGCTGCCTCAGGTCTTTCTTTACCTTCATGTAATCCCAGACTTGATGATGTTGAGATCAGGGCTCTGTGGGGACCAAACCATCACTTCCAGGACTCCTTCTTTACACTGGAGATAGTTCCTAATAACGTTGGCTGTATGTTTGAGGTTGTTGTTCTCCTGAAAAATAACTTTGGGGCCAAATACACTCCTCCCTGATGGTATCGCATGATATCTGCCCATATTTCTCAGCATTGAGGACACCTTTGATCCTTACCAAAACTCCAACTTCGTTTGCAAAAATGCAGCCCAAACTTGCAAGGAGCCCCCACCATGCTTCACTGTTCCCTGCAGACACTTATTATTGTACCACTTTCCAGCCTTTTGGCGAACAACCTCCTGCTACAGCCAAACAGTATTTCATATTTTGAGTCATCAGTCCAGAGCACCTGCTGCCATTATTCTGTACCCCAGTTCCTATGTTTTCATGAATAGTTGAGTTGCTTAGCCTTGGTTTCACATTGGAAGTATGGCTTTTTGGCTGCAATTCTTCCATGAAGACCACTTCTCCAGACAGTAGATGGGTGTACCTGGCTTCCACTGCTTTCTGCCAGTTCTGTGCTGATGGCACCATTGGACATCTTTCAATCTTGAAGGGAAGTACGTATTTTGTGTCTTATCTGCTGCATTAAGTTTCTTTGGCCGACCACTGCGTCTATGGTCATCAACATTGCCTGTTTCTTTGTGCTTCTTCAAAAAAGCTTAGTGAATTGAATTGATGCTGATTTGAAGCCAAAGGGTAGTAACACGAAATAATGATTTGATTTAAATTTTTCTTATGTTCACTCACTTTGCATTTTGTAAATTGATTAAAAAAAACAATAAAAAAATATATTTTGAAAGTATTCTTACACTTGCCCTCCAGAGGATTTACCCCCCTTCCTGACCAGGCCATTTTTTGCGATACCGCACTGCATTACTTTAACTGACAATTGCGCGATCATGCAACACTGCACCCAAATGAAACTTATGCCCTTTTTTCCCATAAATAGAGCTTTCTTTCGGTGGTATTTGATTGCTCTGTGTTTGTTATTTTTTGCGCTATAAAAAAAAAATACCAACAAATTTGAAAAAAAAAACAATATTTATGACTTTTGCTATTAAACATGTCCAGTAAAAAAAATTTAAAAAATGTGTAATACATTTAGGCCAAAATGTATTCTGCTACATGTCTTTGCTTAAAAAAAAACCCCAATATGTGTAAATTAATTGGTTTACGTGAAAGTTAAAGTGTTTACAAATGGCGGTATATATACTGGAATTTGTTTTATTTTACTAGTAATGGCGGTGATCAGCGACTTATAGCAGGGCTGCAGCAGGCATTCTGACACTGGGGGGAACTGACTGTCACTGGCATCCCCAGTGACACCAATACAGTGATCAGTGCTAATAAAAAGCACCAACACTGTACTAATGGCACTGGGCAGGTAGGGGTTATCATGTGGGGTGATCAAAGGGTTAACTGTGTGCTGTGTGTGTGCTGTACACTGTAAGCACACTGCTTTGTATGGCTCTGCTATGCAGAGCCATACAAAGCAGTGTGCAGGAGCTGACAGGGGAGAGATCTGTGTTGTTTATACAGGTGCTGGCGGGGAATCACTGGCCGGGACCCGTTGATTGACGGCCAAGGCCGCAAATGGCGGTGCTGGTAGGGCGCACGTGCCCCCTACCCGGAACTGCAAAATCACGTATATATACATGTGATTTTGTGTACCTGTGCCATCCTGTAGCAGCATTTCTGCTATAGGGAGGTACGGAAGCAGTTAACATTTCTTCACACCTGCCTATAACTTTTTCACAGTACTGTACATCACAGCATTTGGATCTCACAGATCTACACCAATAGGACTCCCCTGAGGTTTGTCCCCTGCTGTACCCCAAATATACAAGATATGACATCTGCAGAGGACGTAAGTCACACATGACCCGACCCCTGCAGCAATAAGCCAGAAATATTAAGGTCACATCACACCAAGGCAAATAACATGGATAAAGTAATGAAATAAAAGTATACAGTAGGCACCTGCCTAAACATGGCCAGTACATTGTGCTTTTTGGTTCTAATATGCACTTATTTCCAAGACAACTAGCTCTATTAGGGCTTTAGGTAGAATGAGAACAGTGCCATACATTGGTCATGAGCCACTTTGGCACAACAGCAGGCCCTACAATGTTTAAAATGCCACATACAGTAATGTAAATTCTGATTTCAATGAAAATGGGGTTAACACCAATGTGACTTTAAACAACACTGTGGCAGGGAATCAACATGGGAATATGCACCTTAAAAGAGGTAGAACAAAGGTCAGGTGAACCAGACACTGACTTGGCTGTAGAGATTGAAAGAAATCACCCCCAAATACTCCCAAACTTGTGTTGATTTATACTGGAACATTTCAAAGATATTGAATAGAGGTTGTATACATTTGAAACCACTGCCAAATCATTAGTCATAGCTATGACTGAGCCATGCCTAAGGACTGGACTGGACTAAACTGGACTGAATCTTGTTTCCACAAACAGTTTCACACACACTGGAGTGTAAAATGGCAGAGAACAGAGCTTGAGAGGTGGTGGTGCAAGCTTAGATTTATGGCCCTTATATTTGTAGATTTGTGGCCCTTATATATGTAGCTCTACCCCCGAAGAAGCCACTGTAGATTTACACAGGTTCTTTCTCTGATGAGCGCAAGGCAGCCAGGCAGCAGCTCATCCTCTTGGGCTCAATAAACCATCCAGGGGTGTCTTGGGGAAGCTTTCTCCAAAATGCTTAAGAAAAAATGCTCTAGGACTCTTTCCTATCCCTAAATAGCAGCAATACAGTCATTCTCCTGGAGATCAGGAGAATTACTGAGCACAATTTGTATAGATAGGCTGAAGTAGTTCTTCATCAAGGTCTTGCAGCTGGAGACCACAACACACTGCAGCACAGAGGGTTTGGCACAACTCACAGAACCTGGTGATGATCAGTCCAGAGATACAGCCTCCAGTAGAGTAGCCCAGCCTCTGGTCCAATATGGGGGGGGCAGGGGCAAGCAATCCCCCACTCCCTTGGGCATGTGGATTCATCCCCAAAGGGGGAAAAAAGATAAGACCTCTCAGAGCCCCAGACTATTTAACAGGAACCCCAGCCACCATCTAGGCACACCTCACCAGGGACTGGTCAGACCCCACTAAATATTCAGGCTGGAAACTTGATTCTCCTGCCCTAAGCTCTAGAAGCTTCTCCTAGAGGCAGGAGAAAACAATCAAGCTCCCAGCCTGAAAAGCGCTAAATAGACTATACTAAACAATTACTGCTTCTGTGATTACAGCAGAAGCCAAAACACTAAATATGCATAACAGCTTAGCTAGGAGGGTGTTACATAAAGGCCCAGACTGGCCTCAGGGCACACTGGGCATTTGCCTGGTGGGCCGGGGCTGCCAGGTGGCATGTCCAAGGACCAGGGCCGGGACAAGAGGAGAAGAGAGTAGAGAAGGTGCGGGATGTGTTCTCTCTCCTCTCCAGCTTCACACTACTGTCAAAGTAGCACTGTTGCATCAGGACTGTGAAATTGGGATTTTGCAGTTTGTTTACCTGCCCCCATCTCCTCCCAGCAAAGAGGTAGGGGGTGGGTAAATAAACTCTGAAACATCTCGATCTCATATCCAGCAGTGTCCCAGAGCCGCAATCCTATTCCCCTTCAGCAGCGGCATATCTCCCAACAGCTGCCTGCAAGTTGCATACAAGGTCTGTGTGTTTGAGGCAAGGGAGAAACTCTGGGGACACAAGGGGGAGGAGGGCAAAGTAATTTGTGGTAAAGATGAGAATATTTGTGCTAGGGAGGAGAGAGGGAGAAAATTATTACTTCTAGGTCGGGTTGAGGTATTTGTGCTAGGAAGGGACTCTAGTGGGGCGAGGATTTGTGCTGGAAGGGGGAATTTGGGGGGTGACGGGGTAAGATTTGGTCTAGTAGGAGTAATTGGGGGGTTGCTTCAAT
This sequence comes from Staurois parvus, assembly GCF_062004578.1. Taxonomy (NCBI): domain Eukaryota; kingdom Metazoa; phylum Chordata; class Amphibia; order Anura; family Ranidae; genus Staurois; species Staurois parvus. Next base: position 10,100,018 of record NW_028317947.1, on the reverse strand, counting down.
AAATGATTCTCCTGCTGCTCTACCTGCAGCTCCGCCAGTGCAATCCCACTTCCTTGCTTCCGCCTGCCACTGTCCAACTACTGAACCAGCATTCAGTGGAAGAGAACAGAACTGCTGCCTGTGCCCCACCTTTCTCCCGCTCCAGGTGTTGCTGAGGACTCAGACAGGACTGCACTAACCGCACAGCATTTAAAAAAAAAACACTGTGCTCCTGAGCCCGCGAAATCCCGCCCACCAAGTCCCACCCACAGAGTCCTGGCTATTCCTATCCAGCCCTTTGGTAAGGGTGGACTAAAGGCATTCAACATGGGAGACACTGATGGGGAACCTCTAATGCGGGGGACACTGATGGAGGGACCTCTAATAAGGGAGACACTGATGGATGCTATATGGGGATGTCTCTTTGCTGAACTGGGCTATCTGTTTGCTGAAATGGGCTGTCTCTTTGCTATATGGGGATGTCTCTTTGCTGGATTAGGCTGTCTCTTTACTGGATTGGGCCATATTGTTGCTATATGGGGATGTCTCTTTGCTAGATTGGGCCATCTCTTTGCTGGATTGGGCTGTCTCTTTGCTATATGGGGATATCTCTTTGCTTGATTGGGCTGTCTTTTTGCTGGCTTTTGAGGTCTCTGCTGAAAATATGGGGCAGTCTCTTTGAGGAATATATTGTCATGTCTCTGCTACACCGGATCATCTCTTTGCTGGATTGGGATGTCTCTTTGCTGGCTTGGGATGAATCTTTGCTGAATAAATGGGGATAGTCCTTTGCTGCATATATGGGGATGTCTCTTTGCTAGATTGGGCCATCTCCTTGCTGAATATATGGGGCTGTGTCTTTGATGGGCTGGGCTATCTCTTTTCTGATTATGTGCGGATGTCTCTTTACTGCATTGCGCCATTTGGGCCATCTCTTTGCTGAATATATGGGGATGTCTCTTTGCTGGATTGGGCCATCTCTTTGCTGAATATATGGGGCTGTCTCAATGCTATCTAGGATTTTCTTCCAAGTCATGTGTCAATGAGCATTGCTGTACCTGCATGTTGTGTGCAACCATCAGTTTCATATGATTTTTCAATGTGCTTCTACCCACTGAAGAACATATATGACCCTTTTTCTCAATTGTAACGAAGCACAGGCATCTACTGTTGTATGCATTCCAGTGTGTTAAGGGTCATTTGCTTTTTGTTGCATGGCTGTGCATTTGGAACCCCTTAGAAATAAGTAGGTTCACCCTCAAAATACATGGACCATGTGTGTGTGTGAACAGTGCATGCCAGCCAGTGGTGAAGCTAGACATTCTTTTACCCAGGGCAAAGACTCCGTTTGGCACTCCCCCCCTCTCGAAGAGAACAATGTCAGTAGGGCAGAGGTTGGTGTCAGTAGGGAAGTGGACAGTGTCAGTAGTTTTTTGTTTTTATTATTTTATTTTTTGTTATTTTTTACAACTGTATTTATTTTTGTCAATTTTTTTTACAGCCTTGTTGGGGGGCTTTGGTGAAAAATCAGGGTTCTAAACAGATCCGTGATGTCTCACTTTTAAAACAGAGAAAGGGACTGAGGACACAGATTTTTCGATTCCTTTTTCTGCAGCCTCATCTGCAGCGGACAGTGAATGAATGCAAACTGCTCTGTGCTAAGCAGCTTCCTATTTATTCACAAACTGAAGCATAGTAAACCCCACACAGGAGTGAGGGGTGAGGTGTCCTCGTCTTCTCTCACCTTGTGCACCTCCCCCCTCAAACTTGTGTACCCCCCTTTCCCCTTATCTTGTGCAGCTTCCCTTCCCACTCACCTTGTGCCTCCTCCCTTGCCCTTATGCACTCCCCAACCTTGTGGAGCTTACCTATGTCCCCCTTTGTTCCCCCCATCTCCCTCTCCCTCCTCCCACCAGTGTCCCCCACCTCACCTTGTGCAGCTTCTACATGGACCCCAGACCCTTAAACTGGCTGTGGTACCGGCCCTCCTCCAGACACTGGTAGCACGTGGGGGATTTGCACTGCACACAGGACTTGCTGTGGTTCTCCTTGCTGGTGGTCAGTACAGGTGGAGACTTCCGGGAGCTCAGTGTGTAGATCACCCTGGGGCAAATGACAGCGGAGTGGGCACTGCTCACATTGCACATGAAGGCACAGTGGTCTACTTTGGGCTCTTCTAGCTTGGCTGACACTGGAGAGCAGCTACCTTGCTCTGCTGGGAGCAATGCATGATGCCCTACAGAACCGAGTGTAGCTACACTGATGCTTGGCAACACCACAAAGGCCCTGCTTGTCCAAGAGAAGGGAGAGGTGACAAGGCGTGAACATCAGGCATGGCCAAGGAAAGACCCGCACTCTGTTCATGGATTTTTGGCGGCAGTGCCCCTCTCAATACAGTGTCAGGGGCATATACGCCCCTGCCTCACCTAGTTTCAGCCCTAATGCCAACACATAGTACAATCATATTCACAGAAGTGATAACACATGCACATATACTGTATGCGAAAGGGGCCTTAATGTATATAAAAAACAAACCATTTTTTGTTTTGACATATAGAATAGTTAAAACCATTTTTATTGCTATCAGTGACCTCACTGGGAGATGTCTCAACACTTCCTGTCTAATTGATACAACATTAAAAATGACTCCTTACAGGGTCAGGAGGAGTGTTGTTCTAAGTGTTCCCCAGTCTATTATTAAAAGGGAGCTGCTGAGATGTTGAGTCCTTCCTACATCCCCAGTGATGACCCAACCCTAAACTGAACATGACACTTGTCAAAACACCAATAAAAATGCAAAGGGATTAATTAGAGCCAGGACAAGCCCTGCAAAGAGGTCATCTTAAACAGCTGCAGCAACAAAAGAGGTAACCTGATATTACTTGCAGGTACAAACAATTGTTAAAACAAGGTCTAGTACTCTCCTTTACTCCTGTCACATGTGAAAGGCCTTTCCGAAAGGTCTACTACCACTGATGCTGTGTAGGGTCTACTTTCCATGTGGTTTTGCAACCCTTCTCCTTTCCCAGGCTCTATGCAGCTGTTATTGGGTCCGATGTGTGGGGTTTAAAGTCCAGCTGCTGAATGTGGCCAATCCCAGTTCTCTCTTTTCACTGCTTCCTCTTGCAGCACAGTCATGGCAGGTAAGAAAGGCAATCTATGGTGTGGGCAAGAATGACCCTAGAAAGGCCACTGGCCAGTACTACAAACGCTTTTATTGCTTTCTGTGCCCCCACTGAAACAATTTGCCACAATGTGGTAAAACAGAAAATAAAGGGACATCTCCTGGATAGGGTTTTGGATTTTGTCTTTAAAATTAACCAGTTCTGGGAAAACTAATAGCAATCAAAGCCAAAGGAACCACTGCCCCAGGTCAGTTTGCTTACTAACCCCTACACACCTGTCCATCGGTTGCTCACTCAGCTTGCAAGCAGATTAATATATGGAAAAAGACTCCTGATAGCAGCACTCTGATAGATCCACTTTATTGATTAAAATGGGTTACAGACAGTGGGGGAACAAGAACAAGGTCCCTGTTCACCTGGTGGTTCTCAAGCAGGAAATCTGTGTAAGCTCAGTATTGGTTTACATCTGCTTATGCAGGGCTAAGGAGCTTTCCTCCAACAGGCCACTTCATCACAAAGCAATGCATGATGAGAAAAATGGGAGAGGGGCATATGCTTTGCCATACCAAGAAGAACTGGATATTTCACAAGGCTCCAGTTTGCAAACAGGTCTGTGGGCTGTCAAGTGAACCTGTTACTTTTCACTGAATGGGCAAAGTGACATGTTTCCAGGAATAAATATAAATAAATTTAAAAAAGGCTGGGTGTGCAAAGCTCAATAGTTTAGAGTAATCCAGCATATTTCTGACTAATATCAACATCTCTGATAATGGTAATACTCCTGCTACTTCTACATTTCTCAGTCTTCTTTTGATCTGAAGCAATGGATACATGCCCACACTCAAAGCACACACAAAAAAGCCTAAAAAAGGAACCAGGGGCATTTCATGGGGCCCCTTACTGACCCCAGGCCCTCGGGCTGTGCCCGAGTGCTCAAATGGTCAGTCTGCCCCTGGCTTCTACTAACTCTGATGGCAACAACTTTGACCTTGTATTCTCCTACCTATGTACTCCGTGCAACTTCACCAACAATCCTTTCCCTCTCTCTGATCACTACATTATTATCTTTGCTCTCTCTCTGACTTCTACCTCCTCTCCCTCCAATCACCTAACAGTTACTCACAGAAACCTCCGCCACCTTAACCCTTCACTTCTTTACTCTACTACTGACCAATTCTATGACAAAATGGCACCCCTGTCTTGACCCACACAAGCCTTCTATCTATAATAGTTCACTGTCATCTGTCCTAGACACAATTCCCCCCCTCACTACACCGACTCCTACAACCATGGCAAACAGATAACACCAGAAGTCTGAAAAAACGTAGCTGTGCTCTTAAGCGCCTGTGGCTCAAGACTAGTCTTCAGAAACATTTCAACCTATATGGATCTGCCCTTCAAAATACTACCCCTACCTCCATGCTGCTAAGAAGACCTACTTTATCACTCTCAATAACTCTTCTCTACCTTCAACTCTCTACTCCACTGCCTTCACCCACTACCTCAATCACTGACCAGGAGATCACCAATCACTTCAAAAATAAGATTGACACCATTTGTGATGAGATCTTTGCTGTACAGAGATCGCCCCCACTTATCACTGCATATCTACAGGTGCACTTATTATTTCCCTCATTCAACCCCACTACTATAGAGGAGGTTGCTAAACTTTTTTCTAATGCCCAATTAACCACTTGCCATCTGGACCCTGTTCCCTCTCAAATGTTACGATCACCCTCTGGCTCTATCCTACAATCTCTATCTCACATCTTCAATCTCTCCCTCTCTTCTGGCATCTTCCCCAACTCTCTAAAACATGCACTAGTCACCCCCATACTTAAAAGCCCTCACACGACCCCACCAATCTTAAAAATCTATGCCCCATCTCCTTGCTCCCTTTTTCCTCCAAACTCCTTGAGCACCTAGTCTACAACCAACTGCGCAACCATCTTACTGAAAATAACCTTCTTGATACTCTTCAGTCTGCATATCACTCTCAACACTCCACAGAATCTGCTCTCCTAAAACTCACAAACAATTTACTAACAGCTAAAACCAAATGGACACTATTCTGTACTCCTACTCCTGGACCTCTCTGCTGCCTTTGACACAGTGGACCAACCCCTCCTCCTCAAAAACTCCACTTCTCTCTGTGACTGTACTCTTCACCAGTTCTTATCTATCTCACCTCACCTTCAGCGTCAATTACAATCTCACTTCCTCCTGTCCACTTCCTTTCTCTGCAGGCTCCTTCAAGGTTCTGTTCTTGGACCTCGCCTATTCCCCATCTACACCTCCTCCCTCGGTCAGTTTCCCATGGCTTCCAATACCATTTCTATGCTGATGATGACACCAAAACCTATCTCTCTACCCTGCAGCTCACTCCATCAGTCACCACACGCATCAATAATCTACTAACAGACATATCAGCCTGGATGTCACACCACTTCCTCAAATTCAATCTATCCAAAACTGACCTCATAATATTTCCTCCCCTATGTGCCCCTTCCCCTGACTTCTCTGTCAGGATTGAAGGCACAACTATCATCCCATACCCACATGCCAGGGTGCTAGGTGTTATCCTGAACTATCCTTTTGGCCCCACTGTCCAAAGCTTGCCGCCTCATCCTGCACAACATCTCCAAAATACTCCCCTTCCTAATCAAATGACACCACAAAGCTCCTAGTCCACTCTCTAGTCATCTCTCACCTTGACTACTGCAATTCCCTCCTCATTGGATTACCTTTGCATACACTATACCCTCTTCAGTCCATCGTGAATGCTGCTGCCAGACTCATCCACCTTACCAACCGTTCAGCGTCTGCTACTCCTCTCCAGTGGCTTCCACTCTCCCAACAAATGCAATTCAAAATACTAACAACTTACAAAAACATCCACAACTTGGCCCCCAGCTACATCATTACCCTAGTCTCAAAATTGCAACCAAATAACTCTCTTTATTCCCCCCAAGACCTCCTGCTCTCCAGCTCCCTTGTCACCTCCTCCCATGCTCGCCTCCAGGACTTCTCCCAAGTCTCCTACTCCTTCTACATTTAGTCGATCCCTGAAAACCCATCTCTTCAGAAAAACCTTTCCTGTCCCCACTTAATATTTGTACTGTATTTTCTTCATCAGCTCATCTCCCACAGGTATTACCTTTTGTATCAATTGACCCTCCCTTTTAGATTGTAAGCTCTAACGAGCCGGGCCCTCTGTTTTCTACTGTGTTAAATTGTATTGTAATTTTACTGTCTGCCCTCACATTGTAAAGCACTGTGCAAACTGTTGGCTCTATATAAATCCTGTATAATAATAATAATAATAACCCTGTGTAAAGGTCTACCGCAGGCCTTTAAAAACTTTAACAATGATTACAAATATAGAAACACCATGCTATGTATGCCAATTTTTTTATTACCACTCATCAAAATCAATAAAAATTACTACACTGACAAAATGTTATTAGTGTACATTTTTTTGTTTGGATGTTTTGGGGTTTTTTTTTTTTTTTTAGGGGGGGGATACTTTATGACAAAAAGACCCATTTAATTTAAGGAATACTTTATCCCATTGGCTGCTGGTGATATGAGTGTTATTAAACACCAGTGCTGTTGTGTGTATACTGATAATCAGGGTGTGGACAGGTGGCCCCCTCACCACCCATCCACACACAACACCCCAGGGGTGGGAGGGAGAGCATGCTCTATCAAATGGTGGGTGTGGTCAAATTGCACTAAAGGGGCACTGTTGAATACCAGGAGTGTAATACATACAGAATGCAGGGTTCATGAATGCACTACATACGGAGTGCAGAGTGCCAGAGTGCACTACATAAGAGTTCAGGGGTGCACTGCGTACAGTGTGCAGAAAGATGTTTAGGAATGTGCTGCATACAGAGTGCAGGGTCCAAAAGCCAGCTACGTACAGAGTTCAGGGCTCAGGAGTGCGCTTCATTAAAATGCAGGGTTCAGGAGTGCACTAAGTACAGAATGCAGCATTCAGAAGTGCACTACATACAGAGTGTAGAGTTCAGGAGTGCGGTATTTACAGAGTGCAGAGTGCAAAGTCCGCTACATACAGGGTGCTAGGTTCGGGAATGTGCTGCGTACAGAATGCAGGGTTCAGGACTCCACTGTGGACACAGTGCAGGGTTCAAGAGTGCTCTCTATACAGACTACAGATGGCAGGGTTGAAAAGTGCACAGTGCAAAGTTGAGGAATGCGCTACATATAGACTACACAATTAAGAATGTTGTTTGCTCCAATTCCAACAGGTTAATTTTCTCTTTTGTTAGAAGACAGATATTTTAATATGGTGTTCCTCTGGAGTGATAATAAAAATATATAGTAAAAACATTAAATAAACTCCTAAATTATAGCAATAAATCTCAGACATAGCTCCACCTGTCTCTGTTTTGAAATGTGATCCGGTCTCAAACTACTATCCAATTTTAAAGAAATAGTCTTGAAGTCAGTTATTAACTATTATAAATAAATACATAGGGATTCTAGGTTGGTAACATTATAACATTCAATAGTTTATGGAATTTTGCCACGTAACACCCACTATGGTATAAAATGCTGGAAAGTCACTTCAGTGTTACTGTGTGTTTTAACAATCATCGCTTCTCTAAGAAGTCTACTTTTCTCCCCTGAAGAAAATGTCAACCCACCAGGAATCCCATGGGACTTCAACATCAAGCACACATAGTGAAGTCTGTGAAGATATAGGTGATCAACATACATCATCTGGTGTCCACGATGATAAGAACATTACTGGTCCTGGAAATAATACCCAAAAGCAACCAAGCGCTACACAAACTTCTGGTGGACACTCTGGAGAGGAACACACTTCTGATGATCACAAAAGAAGCGTAACCTCTGGGCCTGATCATGGTTTAGGAAATGAGTCATCTGGAAATCAGAAAGGTGGTTCAAGTGGTGTTTCTGGTGGTGGTCGTTCTGGCATTCACTCAAGTGGTGGTTCTAGTGTAGGCTATGATAGCAGTTCCAGTGGACATGGTGGCATTTCCAAGGGAGGGCAAAGTGGAGGTCAGAGTGGTAGCTCTGGTACAAATACAGTTGGCTCTAGTGGAGGGGTTGACAGTGGTTCTAAGGGACAAGATGCTGTGTCCAGTGGTGGAAAAAGTGGAAGCAAGAGTGGCAGCTCTGGTGGAATTGCAGGTGGCTCTAGTGGAGGTCATAGTGGAAACTATGACAACAGTTCTAAGAGAAATGTTGCTCTGTCCACTGGAGGACAAAGTGGAAGCCAGGGAGGCAACTATGATGGAAATAAAGGTGGCTCTAGTGGAGGACAACCTGGAGGCCATGACAGTGGTTCCAAGGGATATGCTGGTGCTGCTAGGAATGTGCAAGGTGGAAGTCATGTAGGCAGCTCTGGTGGATATACAAGTGGTTCTTCCAGCGGAGGGCAAAGTGGAGGCTATGGAGACAGCTCCAGAGGACATAATAGCAGTCCTAGAAATGCTCAAAGTGGAGACCATGCTGGTAAATCTGAGAGATCTACTGGTTCAGGGGGTGGTCATTCTGGTGGACAGAATGGAGGCCAAAGTGATGGTTTTAGCAGCAGATCAACAGGGGGCTTTTCTAGCAGAAGTTCAGCAAACCATCAAGGCTTTGGTGGTGTCTGTGGAGGAGGGCAAAGAGGAAGCTTTAGCAATTGTTCCCTTGGAGAAGTTAGTCTTCATCAAGCTGGAGGAAAGGAAACCATGCAGAATCTTAACTCTCGTCTGGCCACCTATATGGACAGAGTGCGTGCTCTAGAAGACTCTAATGCAGAACTTGAGATTAAGATAAGAAACTGGTATGAAGCCAATAAGCTTCCAAAAGTCGATTACACCAAATATTACAAGACCATTGAAGGACTTAAAGATCAGGTAAGCTTTCCAGCATATACTAAAAGCTTATATCTAACAAATTTGTATAGAAGAAATGTATTTCTTTTTAGAAAACCCTTTTATCATCAAACAGGAATACAATTCTTTAGGGCTACTAAATGTGCAATGCCAAACAAAGCTGTACATTAGTGGTGGAGATATGAATCATAATGAAAAAATAATTAAATGAACGTTGAAATTTCAAATATATAGTTATATAAATACATACTTATGTAGACCTGCAACTGCTTTGCAGGACAGTTACGGGTACCTCCTAGGACTAAAAACACCATAATGTAGTAAGAGTAATGATATACCAACAGCCAATACGCAATACTGCTAATGTGATGCAAGGCATGTTTTATGTGATTATCAAATCAACTTTCTTGCATTAGGAACAAACTCATATTATGCACAAATTCGCCGCCGTGTTCATCTGCATTATATTGCATACAGCTCTTTATATTTTATTTTACTATTTTTAATCTGAAATACATGTGCTTAGACATGTCAAACTCATTATTTTTTGTTTTCCCCTATATTCTTACAGATATTATCTACTGTTTTGGGTAATAATAGTCTCACTGTGCAAAATGACAATTCTCGACTGGCTGCCGATGATTACAAAGTGAAGTAAGTGAAAAAAGTGTACAGTTCTAGAATTCCTGTGAAAGTGACTTTGATCTAAAAACAAATCTGTCGTCTGGTCTCAGTTTAAAACCAATTATTGTTCCAATGTATGTAAACCCTAAATCTAATTAAAAAATTTGTCTAACAAAACTGTGTTCAGTGAGGCATAATGACTAATGGACTGAAAAAAAAATGTTCTCACTCGTAACTTCTTCACAAAATCTTCAAATTGCATAATTGCTCCTAAATACAATTCAAACAGTAATAAAACAAAATAAATAAATAATGCAAAGCTAGCTAAAATTCATTTACTATGTACACAGTACCATCTGCTGGCAACAAATGAGAGCTACAGTTCCCAGAAATTTTGGAATGTTTGGAAAATATTTACAAAATTGATCTCAGCACCAAATTGGATCTAAACTGAAACCTTTTAGGCTGGAATGGAGCAAGTGTTGACCCCTTTCTGGTTCCTCTGTTTAGTTATTTCTCTCTATAGTCCTATGGAGATTCACTTGAAGGCTAGTGACAAGTTTTGGGGGAGAACTTCTCCCAACTGCACAAAAAATTTGGTGGGGATCAAATCCTGCCCTACTCCATCCAAAAGAAAAAAAAATGATTACAGAATTTATTTCCTGCAAATATTTGTGTGTTTTGCCAAGTACATTTATGAGAGACGTTTTGCTTATGTACTATACTAGCAGTGGTGGACTGACCATTTGGAAACTCGGGCACTGCCCGAGGACCCGGGGTCAGTAGGGGGCCCCATGAGATGCCCCTGGTACCTTTTTCATAGGCTTTTTTGAGTTTGGGCAAGGACACAAAGGCCCCATGATCCCCTATTGCCCGGGGACCCCATGAGTTGTCAGTCCGCCCCTGTATACTAGTATTGTATATTTTGTGGTAGGGCTAATATTGCATTGGAGATTGTTGTCATGGTCAGCAGTCATAGCTACTAAAAGAATATTGCAGGCAAGAAAATTTTCTCATCATCCATAAGAATGATGATTTGTGTTTTCAGGTATGAAACTGAGCGCAGCCTGTTTCATAATGTGGATGCCGATGTCTCCGGATTACGTAAAGTTCTGGATGAATTGACCTTTGATAAGTCCAGTTTTGAAGCCCAATTTAAGAGCCAAACGGAAGAACTTGCATATCGCAAGAAAAGCCATGAAGAGGTAAGAAATGCACTAGCTGTGTACACAAGCTGGTAGACAGATTTGGGTAGTATCATAACTAGACTTCAAACTTCCATAGGCACATTAATTACATTTTCTTCTTCTAGTGCTTTATCTTAATATAGATCTGTGCAGAAATGTAATCATTTTTATTATTACCACTTGTAGAGTACACATGGAAGATAAAATAAGTCATGTATTTACAGTATACACTTGGAAACGTGTTTGTCACTGATATTAGTTATTAATTGATTAACTTATCATTGATTTCTAGGAGATGAAGGCCTTGCAAGGTGTCACTAGTGAAGTGACAGTCCAGATGGATGCTGCTCCAGGTATCAACATGCTTAAAATCTTGAATGACACCCGGTCTCAGTATGAAGAGTTGTCAGAAGCAAATCGCAAAAAAGCCGAAGAAGAATACCAGCAACAGGTGACTTAGCTAATAAAGTGTTTTCCTTAAAGACTGAAATGAAGGCACGTACTTTCATATTGCTGTGGTAATGGTCTTCCCATTTGTTTCACAGAAGAGATTCTCCATCTATCCCTAATGAAAAGCTTGTGCATAATCAATTCCTTATGTGTAATTTTAACTGAAAAATTCTGTACCTTCTGTTTCAGATTTCCGAGCTGAAAAGCGAAATATCTGATAGCAATGAACAGCTTGAATCACACAAGAATCAAGTTATGGAATTGAGACGCACTGTGCAGAATTTGGAGATAGAACTGCAGACACAGTGTGCCACGGTACAGTATTAGCCCCTATGTTGTATACCTGAGTGCCAGTTCACATATATGCGGATTGGATGCGGTTCAAACCACATGACATGTAAAAAAACATTTCTTCCTGTGGTGCCTGGTAACATATGTCTGGTGCTGTGGCAGTGCGATTTGAAAAAGAGTCATGTACGATTTCTGAGCAGTGCCTTTAGGATTACAGGCTATTGACTTCTACGAGGACTGTTTCTAAACCGCATATGTGTGAACAGAATAAAACTCCTGTTCTAATCCTGTCCTGAACCTGATGTAAACCTGACATGAAACGGTGAACAACTGCTGTATCAATAAGTTGTGAAATCTGAGCTACAATCCGCACATGTGTGAATCAGCTCTGAACACAGCCTGACAGATTTTTATATATATAATCTATACTTAAAATTCTATTTGGGTTGGGATTATATTGTCGATGGACGCAGATGTTATTTCCCTGAAACAAAAAGTCAAAAATGTTCCCTTAAATAACCAGATAAACTCCTTGGAGAATGCACTGGAAGAGACTGAGGGTCGATACTATGACGAGCTGACCGAAATTCAAGACAGGGTGATGATCCTGGAAGATCAACTGTGTGAGCTCCGATATGAACTGGAAACCCAGTTACGAGAGTACAAGCTTCTGCTGGACATCAGAAGCAAGCTGGAGAATGAGATAAACATGTACCACAAGCTTCTAGAAGAAGAAGGGTAGGTGTATTAGAAGGATTTTTTTTATTTTTGCAAAGAAATATGCATTTTATTTGTGATTTACTTGTGACTGTCTAAACTGCCATTCAAAAAGATGTACAGGAAAATATTTAGTTGATCAAAAAGGGATCATTGGTATTTCCATCATCCCTACTTAGCAGTAGTCACTATTCTGAAGCAGTTTGGCGAAAGACTATTAGGCCAATATTTTGAGATGGCTTTTTAAAGCTATATAGTATTACTGTTGAATATTTGAATTGGTTTTAAACAATGTGCACATCCCCATTTCAGCAATGTCAATTTGTTATATTTTTGTGCAGAGGTTCAGAGCACGGTAAAGGTTATGGCAAAGATCATGAAAATAGTCATGATAATGGTACTCATTCATCAAGAGGAGGAGGAAAATCAGTTTCATCTTAAATCTCTGGTAAGTACAGAAAAATCTAGCATAAACTTTTTTTTTAACTGCAGTAATATATAGATGAAATCATATCAAGGCCCTGCACCTCCATGTACTTGATGGCACTACACATCCATTGCACCCATAGGGTATTGATCTTTATATTAGCAGCTCTGTTGTCTGCTACCTCCAGCATGAACCACCACCAATCACTTCAGGATGAGCCAAGCAACTAGTCATATTTATTTTACAGAGACAAAAATCAATGGGTTTTGATGGCTAATGTAACAAACCATCTGAGTCAGTAACCCCTTCCCATTCCAGCACTGAAGAACACTTGGCACACTGCAGCAACATTTACTAATGTCTTTGTTGACTTATGTATACAGGCAATTAAAGGTTCAGCCCAGCCAAATTTCATGGATGGTTGCTGACAGACTGAGTCACTGTTTTAATATATTTCTATTTTCTTTACTTATACTCAAAGCTTTACCATTTTCCTTTTCCCATTCTCAGATCCCAGAAGAAGCCACGTAGGGACCGCAATATACTGAAGACAAAAGGAACGTCAGAAATGTGTCAACCAAAGTGAATGAGTTCCATCAGCAGAAATAAATCAGAAATATCCAGTTGCTATCTTACTTTTGGAACAAAATGGCTAAATATCAGCAACTGTTGGCAATTAGAAAATGTTAAAGAGGTCAACATGAACTGCACATTGGTGGGAATATTCCATACTCCAAAGAGATAACTTTCTAATGGGATGTTAGGGATGGCATAGGAGGAATGATCTACCAATACTTGGCAGTAAAAGAGGCCCAACAAAGAAAATAAGTTCACTGTTAAAAAAAAATTAGGTTAAAGGAACCATTTGTATGCCTACCCCAACTGATAAGATCGATCTTTTAATGTTGCAACTCTATTTAAAATGAAAGGGAAATTCTGATTGGTCAACAACAAATATAGATTTGTCAAAATGTGTAGATCCGCTTCAGTCCTATATCCATTGTCCCCAACAGTCATTAGTTACAGTATATGTGTGTTCTCAAAAATTCTAATCTCTTTTCCTACCACATTTGTGCAGGGGTTCTTGTCTATCTGTTACCATTGGCTTAGTGAAAGATGTACAGTGGCTGTCCAATGAAATGCTATATTTTTCTTCTACTTATTTAATAAATGCTGCAATGATATAAATCTGACTTTTATATGTGTGTTTTTTATATGTATGTAGAAGGGGGAACATGCATGTGTGCAGGGCTTTTTTTCTCAAAAAATAGATTATACCCCTTACCCACCTCCCAGTACCATCCCTTTAAGAGAATACAGAGCCAAGTATCATTTTGTGGTGCTACATAATTTGTATGGAATTTGTTAATAAAAGAAAATAATTAGATCCACCCCTTCATCCCCCGCAGCAACAATAGATTCCTTCAGCAACAATGGACCACCAAAACAAAATACCACCCTAGCAACAATAAACCCCCAGAAAGAACATATCTCCCAGCATCCAGCATCAAAAGACTCTCCAGCAGCCAGCAACAATAGACAATACACCCCTCCCTCAACAGTAGATCCCTTCCAGGAACAACTTAACCCATCAACAATAGATCCCCACCAGCAACAATAGACCTCCCCAGCAACAACAGACCACCACACAAAAATAGATCCCCTTCAGTGAAAATAGATTCCCCAGCAGCACAGCACACCCCTGCACCCCTTTCCATTACATAGTTTCAGTGCTGGAGGTACTGGAGTTGCCAGAACTGAGTTCGCCCACGTTCCTGCTGAAAAAAAGCCCATATGTGTGTTTATAGACAAGGTACCAATGTGAGTGTATAGATAAAGTACCTGTGTATATTTGTGTGTGTGTGTGTATGGAACACCTATGTGTGTAGACTGTGTTTGTATGGGTCTCTTGATGGTGTACCCATCTACCATCTCAGTAAACGTGTGGGCAGATTAACCAGACCACATTCTTGAGGATGTGTTTTTTGGTTTTCATATGCCCTTATTTCCTAGTTGATTGAATTGTTCAATCAGCTAAAGAAAGGCCATTTAAGAGTAATGGCTCCATTAGGGCTCTAGGTAGAAGGAGAACAGTGACCTATGTTGGTCAATACCCACTTTGGCACAACAGTAGGTCAAACAATGATTGAAATGTCACATAGTAAATAATGATTTTTAAGTGACTTTGAATGGCACCTTGACAGGGAGTGGAGGCAACATGGGGATTTAGCTCAAAAGAGCATGATCAATGGTCAGGAGAACCAGTAACCTTATACCCCCAAACCTTTGTTGATTCTCATAGGAACCTTTAAGGGATAATAAAAATCCTTACCCAGTTGCCCAATTCTTAGTCATAGCTATGACTGAGTCATGACTAAGGACTAGTTACTGGACTCAAATGAATCTTGTGCCCACTGGATTGTAAAATGGCATTGGACAGTGCTTGAGAAGTGGAGGTCCAAGCTTCTGTAGATATCTGGAACTAGGAGGATTTCCTAAATTCACAGTTTAAATGCAAACTATTATCAATTTTGTTTTAGTTTTAAAGTTTATAAGAGACCAGGTTTGTGACCATGTTGTTCTGAAGGCTAGGACTAGCATCATAAAGGGAAATTCCCATGTTGGAGCCCTCAAGTATTTTACTAGGCTTGACAGATCAGTGAACCTGGTGGAATCCACCCAAAAACAAATAATTCTCTACTCTGCTCTATATTATTTAAAAACTGCTATAGCATATGACTTATTTTAAGAAATTAAACAGTGAAGAAAGCTTAAAAGGAAACAAGGTTGTTTTCATCCACATAATAAATCATACCAATATTGAACCGTCCAGTAGGTCCATGGTAAGAAGTAAAAAAGCTAACTTCACCTTTAAGACCATATTACACCCATATTTAGGGTGCCAAGTTGACCCCCACAAATCATGTGCATTTTTATATGGCTGTGCATATGGAGCTCATTAGAAATAAAAATGGTGCACCTCAATACATGGACCATGTGTCTGTGCAATGAACAGCAACACACAGTACAATGCATTTTCATTCAAGCAATAACACATGCACTTATATGTGAAAGGGGCCTTAAGGCATATTTAAAAAAATGTTTCATTCTGGCATATAGAATGGCTAAAATACCTTGTTTGTTTCACAGGAACAGGTGTTACCATTGTTCTATATTCACATAATTGTGTTGAGTAGGGAACCATCTATTGGGCATTCAATAAAGAACAGGAACTGACTCATGTTTGTTAAAAATAAATATTTCCCATCCACCACTGAACTTCCACTTTACCTTCCAGAAGAACATACCAGTGAGGCCTCCTTTCTCCCTTTGATACATATACCTTTGTAAGTTGATTAATTGTGTTTGCTAAAGTCATGTATATATCTAGATCACATTTAAATGTATTTAATGTAGGTAACTGTTTGCAAGAAATGTGTCCATTGTATGCATTTGTGAGAGACATATAAACGAGCATATTGTAACTTCAGTTTATGTGATTGTATTGCAGTTTTACAGAACTATTCACAGAAGTAAATTCAGTTTTGAAATGAAACACAACACTGCTTCTGTCAGTTTTGTTAGCTAGCTGTCGGCTAACAATTAGTAGGAGAGCATACCCATTGTAAGATTTCCCCTACATTCCAGTTCAAGTGACAACAAACAAATTTAAATTTTCTCTTATTCTGCCCTTTTGTCAAAGATCATCAGGACAAATGAAAAGGGTGATAGGGTGAATCTCACCAGTGAGCAAGAAGATAATAAAAAAAACTTGAAAGGGGCTTAAACACTTCCCTACTCCATCCAAATAGAAAAAAAAATAGTTTTTAAGGTTTAATGAAGACACTGGTCTATCCAGTTCAACCTGAGAGTGTGTGTGTCTACTTTTGTCCATATCCCTGCTAAGAAACACATATAAAAGTTTTTGGGATTTATCTACACTCCCTGCTGACACCAACTATGGAAGGGAGTTCCACATACTTATCGCCCCAACAATAAGGACCAATTTATGATTGAACCATTTTTCATTCAACTTCATTGTGTAGCCGGTGTCTTTTTTTTAAAAAAATCTAAGATTAAAAAGTTTTTTCCCAATGTTAGATTCACCTTTCAAGGATTTATATATCACTATCATATCCCCTCCTAAGCATCTCTTCTCCAGGGAAAAAAGGTTAATTGTTTGTTATCATTCCTCATAGCTGAGGTCCTCCAGTCCCCCTATTAGCTTTGTTACCCTTCTCTGGACTCTCTCCAGTTCAAGGACATCCTTCCTGAGGTTTGGAGACCATATTTGGACAGCATACTCAAGATGTAGCCAGACCAGAGTTTTGTAAAGTGGTAGAATTATAGATTTATCTCTTGCATAAATATCCTTTTTAATGCATGCTAAGAGTCTGTTGACCTTGCTTGCTGCGGCTTGGCATTTCATACTGTTACTAAGTCTGTCTTCTACGAGGACCCTCAGATCCTTCTCCATGCTTGATTCACCCAGAGGTTCTCCCCCAAGCATGTAACTGGCATGCACATGTTTAGCTTCCAAGTGCATTACTTTACATCTTCCTGCATTGAATCTCTGCCATTTAGCTGCCTACATCTCCATTTTAACTAGGGTTTCTAGTAAAGTTGTTATAATCTGTTGTGAATGTATTGCCCTACTTAGCTTTGTATCATCAACAAACACAGAGATTTATCTATTTATTCCACCCTCTATATCATTTTTAAGCAAGTCAAACAGAAATTATCGCATCTCCAGACCATCCAGAAAATATGCCATTGATTTGATATATACTTTCAAGACCAATTTCAAGTAGACATCCAGTCTAAACTTTTTTTTTTAGTGACCTCACTGGGGACATGTACATACACTATATTGCCAAAAGTATTGGGACGCCTGCCTTTACACGCACATGAGTTTTAATGGCATTCCAGTCTTGGCCCGTAGGGTTCAATATTGAGTTGGCTTACCCTTTGCAGCTACAACAGCTTTAATTCTTCTTGGAAGGCTGTCTTCAATGTTTAGGAGTGTGTCTATGGGATTGTTTGACCGTTCTTCCAGAAGCACATATCTGAAGTCAGGCACTGATGTCAGATGAGAAGGTCAGGCTCGCAATCTCTGCTCTAATTTATCCCAACAGTGTTCTATCGGGTTGAGGTCAGGACTCTGTGCAGGTCAGTCAAGTTCCTTCACCCCAAATTTGCTCATGCATGAAATTGTCCGAAATGCCTTGGTATGCTGATGCCTTAAGAGTTCCCTTCACTGGAACTAAGGGGCCAAGCCCAACCCCTGAAAAACAACCCACCACCACTATAATCCTCCCTCCACCAAACCAAACGTCCATTGGATTGCCAGACAGAGAAATGTTATTAGTCATTCCAGAGAACATGTCTCCACTGCTCTAGAGTGCAGTGGCAATGTGCTTTGCACCACTGCATTTGACTCTTTGCATTGCACTTGGTAATGGAAAAAAATGAAAAAATTACCCCTTAGCATGACAATGAGGAGAGATGTTCTAAGCCTTCCCCAGGCTATTAAAAGCTGCTGAGATGTTGGGTCCTTCTTCCATCCCCATTGATGATTCACCCTGAATTGAACACAACATTCGGGACACATCAATACAAATGCAAAGGCTTTAATTGGGAACAAGGCAAACCTTGCAAAGAGATGAGCCTAAACAGTTGCATCAACAGGGTTAACTTGATATTTACAGGAACAAACAATCTAAAAGACAGGGTCTATGACTCTTGTCTGCCCTGTTTGCCTTTTCAAATGTGCTGTGCGGAGAGGACTGAACTGACCAGGTTGACAACAATATAATATAATAAAACATTCTGGAGAAAAAAACAGAGAGAACAACAGGAGATGTAAAAAACTGCATCTCCTATCTACTGTTCTGAAGTCCTGACTATACCACTGGCCAGTGGAAGATCTGTCGGGGGTGTCTCTTGGTGGTGGGGTCCTTAAATACCCATGGGAATGTTCACTCTCAACATGAATATTTGCTGCCATTAGGGGAATCTGCCCAGACATTTTGGTGGATTACATAGTCTCAAGGCGGCCAGGAAACAATGTTAGCACAAACATATGTGGCCAAAAGGCCTCTCAACACTGATGCTGTGAAGGTCAGCAGTCCATTCTGTGAAGGCCAGACAAGAGGTCATGCCACATTCTGGGGCTCCCCTCTCAACCTGCCCTTTCTTCTTATATGGTGTCCACAATCCTTATCCCTGTCAGGGCCATTAGGGTTCTCTTATAGCCTAACACCTCTGCTAATTATAATTAAACTCACCTCCCTGCTACCCTGTTCAACTGGTGGGTCCCAAGTAGGAAGTTCTGTGTAAGTTCAGTGTTGACCTACATCACAGGGCTAAAGACTAGAGATGAGCGAATCGAACATGACGAAGTGGAATTCGTTCCGAAGATTTGGAAAAATTCGATTCGTGACGAATCCGAAGATTAGCAAACTTCGGATGCACGAATCGAATTTTCCCAAAAATGGCGGCGACATGTGTGGCGACGGAGGGGAAATCACTGGGAAGGCGCGCAGACAAGGCGCGCTGACCCATAATGCATTCATTCATGACATGTGATCGCATTAGCCAATCAGAAGCCAGCCAGCCAGCACTGTGTAATGGTGGAGCTATAAATCGCGGCCATCTTAGAATTCTCCATTAGCCTCCGGTCATTCAAGAGAGACAGACCTGTCTGTATTAAGGGACAGAGTTAGGGCCACAGAGACTTTAGGGCCACAGAATCGTTACTCAGGGACACAGAATCGTTACTCAGGGACACAGAATCGTTACTCAGGGACACAGAATTGTTACTCAGGGACACATAATTGTTACTCAGGGACACAGAATCGTTACTCAGGGACACAGAATCGTTACTCAGGGACACAGAATTGTTACTCAGGGACACAGAATCGTTACTCAGGGACACAGAATCGTTACTCAGGGACACAGAATTGTTACTCAGGGACACAGAATCGTTACTCAGGGACACAGAATTGTTACTCAGGGACACAGAATCGTTACTCAGGGACACAGAATTGTTACTCAGGGACACAGAATCGTTACTCAGGGACACAGAATCGTTACTCAGGGACACAGAATCGTTACTCAGGGACACAGAATCGTTACTTAGGGCCACAGCTATCAAAGAATCGAAAATTTAAAGTGACATACACCCTTTTTTTTTTGGTGGCTGTCGTGCACAGTTGGTGCTGCAGTTTGCCGATTGTGCAAAATAAACTGACTTTCTGCTTCACAACCACTATTGTACGTTCAAAGAGTTAAATCCATTTACACGCCGGCTGGCGGTAATATTTTTTGGGTGATTAGTGCATTCCAGTGACACAAACGTACAGTTTCCAGCCAACGGCAAGCTGCAATTGACCGATTGTGTACAATAAACTGACTTTCTGCTTCACAACCACTATTGTACGTTCAAAGAGTTAGATCCATTTACACGCCGGGTGGCGGTAATATTTTTTGGGTGATTAGTGCATTCCAGTGACATAAACGTACAGTTTCCAGCCAACGGCAAGCTGCAATTGACCGATTGTGTACAATAAACTGACTTTCTGCTTCACAACCACTATTGTACGTTCAAAGAGTTAAATCCATTTACACGCCGGCTGGCGGTAATATTTTTTGGGTGATTAGTGCATTCCAGTGACCTAAACGTACAGTTTCCAGCCAACGGCAAGCTGCAATTGACCGATTGTGTACAATAAACTGACTTTCTGCTTCACAACCACTATTGTACGTTCAAAGAGTTAGATCCATTTACATGCCGGCTGGCGGTAATATTTTTTGGGTGATTAGTGCATTCCAGTGACATAAACGTACAGTTTCCAGCCAACGGCAAGCTGCAATTGACCGATTGTGTACAATAAACTGACTTTCTGCTTCACAACCACTATTGTACGTTCAAAGAGTTAGATCCATTTACACGCCGGGTGGCGGTAATATTTTTTGGGTGATTAGTGCATTCCAGTGACATAAACGTACAGTTTCCAGCCAACGGCAAGCTGCAATTGACCGATTGTGTACAATAAACTGACTTTCTGCTTCACAACCACTATTGTACGTTCAAAGAGTTAGATCCATTTACACGCCGGGTGGCGGTAATATTTTTTGGGTGATTAGTGCATTCCAGTGACATAAACGTACAGTTTACAGCCAACGGCAAGCTGCAATTGACCGATTGTGTACAATAAACTGACTTTCTGCTTCACAACCACTATTGTACGTTCAAAGAGTTAAATCCATTTACACGCCGGCTGGCGGTAATATTTTTTGGGTGATTAGTGCATTCCAGTGACCTAAACGTACAGTTTCCAGCCAACGGCAAGCTGCAATTGACCGATTGTGTACAATAAACTGACTTTCTGCTTCACAACCACTATTGTACGTTCAAAGAGTTAAATCCATATACACGCCGGGTGGCGGTAATATTTTTTGGGTGATTAGTGCATTCCAGTGACATAAACGTACAGTTTACAGCCAACACCAAGCTGCAATTGACCGATTGTGCTAAATAAACTGACTTTCTGCTTCACAACCACTATTGTACGTTCAAAGAGTTAAATCCATATACACGCCGGGTGGCGGTAATATTTTTTGGGTGATTAGTGCATTCCAGTGACATAAACGTACAGTTTACAGCCAACGGCAAGCTGCAATTGACCGATTGTGCTAAATAAACTGACTTTCTGCTTCACAACCACTATTGTACGTTCAAAGAGTTAAATCCATATACACGCCGGGTGGCGGTAATATTTTTTGGGTGATTAGTGCATTCCAGTGACATAAACGTACAGTTTACAGCCAACACCAAGCTGCAATTGACCGATTGTGCTAAATAAACTGACTTTCTGCTTCACAACCACTATTGTACGTTCAAAGAGTTAAATCCGGTTTTATTTTTGGGGTGCTTATTGAATTAAAGAGTATGTCAGACAACACGCAGAGGAGTGGCAGAGGAGGCAATGTTTCAGGAGCGAGCAGACGTGGCAGCAGAGGAAGGGGTCGAGGCAGCACTAGTAGCAGCCAGAGGCCAGTGCTCCCGGTGTCATCCAGCGGTCGTGTCTCCACCGACAACCCTACCGTCATCGATTGGTTGACTCGGTCGTCTTCCTCTTCCCAGGTCACCTCTGACACCTACAGCCAACGGTCGGTGGGTACGTCAGACACAACCGTTAGTTGGCATGGCCCGGGAGCAAGCCCACTGAAATCACGTGTCCTCGACCTGCCCCTGTCCTTTGGTGTTCCCTCACCAAGCGAAGTATCGCATGCTGTGGGCTCAGCCCCACTGTACAGTGAGGAAGAGCTAACAGAGGGCAGTCAGGAACGGGGGGAGACATCGGCCTCTTCAGCAGCCAGGCGAAGAAGTACTGGCGAGGAGAGTGGCTCGGTAGCCGGTCTAGAGACAGGTCTGTCTCCTGACCCACACGCAGCCGAGGGGGCTAGTAGTGATGCGGAGACCCTAATTGATGATGATGAGGCTGATCGCACTTGGCAGCCTCGTCGTCATCAGGCTATTGCTTCCGCATCATCAGGAGAAGAGGGTGCCAGCTTGCCAGCGAGCAAAACAGTCGGTGGGTTGCCCAGGAGGCAGCAGGGTCGCAGCAGTGTCAGTGGAGCCAAACGGCCACAGAGTAGAGCACCAGCTCCACTGCAGCCTACCACCACGGCCAGTAGTGGTGCCGGTGTGCACGGAGGAAGTAGCAGTCAGCCAGTGAGGAGTAGCGGGGGCAAAGTTTCCTACTCGGCGGTGTGGCAATTTTTCGTCAAGCCGCCCGAGGAAGTAAACGTAGCCGTATGTCGACTATGTGGCCAGAAAGTCAAGCGTGGCCAGGGGGCCCATGTTGGGACTACAGCGTTGCGTCAGCATATGCAGCGTCGCCATTCGGTGGCCTGGGAAAACCGTGATAAAGATACGGCGGTTCTGCCTGCCCCAGCCCCCGCTCCATCACCCGCTCCATTACTTGCTCCATCACCCGACGTCAATCGCCCTCTATCAGCCAGTCAAGGCTCCAACACCTCTGCTGAGGGGAGTTGTCGCTCGTTGGCATCTTCCGCTCGTTCAGATGCTCCTTCTCCTGCTACTCCTCTTCACGGATTCCGTCAGCAGTCTTTCTTGGAATCCGTTTCCAAGAGACAACAGTTTGCGAGCACGCACCCGACGCACGCAGAAGCTGAACGTCCTCCTGTCCAAGTTGCTGGTGCTGCAGTCCCTCCCTTTCCAAGTGGTGGACTCAGCACCTTTCCGAGAAATGATGGCTTGTGCCGAGCCGCGGTGGAGAGTGCCAAGCCGGCATTTCTTCGCCAAAAAGGCAGTGCCAGCCCTGCATTCACATGTAGAAGAGATGGTGGGCCAGTCTTTGACCATGTCGGTCTCTGCCAAAGTGCACGGCAGCGCCGACGTGTGGAGCTGTAACTACGGTCAGGGACAGTACATGTCATTTACGGCCCACTGGGTGAACGTGGTGCCGGCACAGCCGCACCAGCAACTTGAACAGGTCACGCCGCTTTTGCCTCCACGTTTGCACGTCCTTGGTCCAGCAAAGATGTCCGCCTCTACCACCTCTTCTTCCGCCGTGTCCTCAGCCGCCACCCCCGTGCCAAGTCCCATTACCCGACCGGCATATCACATGTGCAGGCCGCAACGGTGTCACGCTGTGCTGCACCTGGTATGCCTTGGCGAACATAGTCACACAGGGGAGGAACTTCTGAGTGTAATGAACAGAGAAATCGACAGATGGCTGTCTCCGCGCAAACTGAAAATCGGAACCATGTTGACCGACAACGGAAAGAACATGGTGTCTGCTCTGCGTCAAGGAAGGTTGTGCCATGCGCCATGCATGGCTCACGTGTTCAATCTGGTTGTCAAGCGGTTCCTAAAATCCACCATCCCACTGCAAGACATCCTTAAAATGTCACGTAAACTTTGCATGCATTTCAGCCATTCCTACACCGCAAAGCACACCCTCCTTGAGCTGCAGCGGCAGAACGGAATTCCACAGCATCGCCTGATCTGCGACGTTGCAACAAGGTGGAATTCAACCCTACATATGTTAGACCGCCTTTACGAACAGCGAAAGGCCATCACCGATTTCCTGATGTTACAAGCGGATAAAGGTACTCCCCTGTGTAACTTAGATGTCAGCCATTGGCAGCTCATGCGTGACACCTGCCGCTTGCTCAGGCCCTTTGAGGAGGCCACGCTATTCGTGAGTCGGCAGGACTATGGGATGAACGACGTCATTCCTCTGTTGCACGTCCTGGAACAAATGCTGTTAACAATGGCTGGTCAGGGTGCGGTAGACGTGGCGCACAGATCTCAACGCCACATGACCCCTATGGGGGCAGGACAGGAAGAAGAGGAGGAGGTAGAGGAGGACATTGGTGCTCAGGAATTATTGAGTGAAATGGGTGGTTTTTCCACTCAGCGGACAGGAGTGGAGGAGCAGGAGCATCTGGTAGAGGAGGAGGAGGAGACAGAGGACCCAGACGCACCGTGGCAGTATGCTGTGGAGATGGAGGCAGGGAGTCCCTCGCATTCCTTGGCACAAATGGCCCATAGCATGCTCGGTTGCTTGCGTAGCGACAGCCGAATAATAACCATCAGACAGAGGGATGACTTTTGGCTGTCCACCTTGTTGGACCCTCGCTACCGTTCAAAAATGGTGGCCTTTTTCACACCTGCTGAGAGGGAGGCCAAAATAATGTACTATAAAAACCACCTATATAGTCAGTTGGTCTCTGCCTTTCTGCGCCAACGTCCATCCTCAGACACTGTGGGCCCTGTGCGCTCGCGTTCCGCTGCCATGGCAGCAGGGGAGGGGTGGGGTGGTAGGAGCAGTGGCAGCTCCACCAGCAGCGGCTGCCTCAGTCTGCAGTCGATGATGAGTAGCTTTCTTCACCAGCGCAGTGAGGAAACTACTAACCAGTCGCAGCAGCAGCAGCATCAGGTGGACCTGGAGCAGGACCTCAAACAACAGGCTTGGGCCTACTTGGACAGCACCCTGCCAACCGAGGTAGACAATCCCCTTGACTACTGGGCAACGAAACTTGACCTTTGGCCCCAACTAGCTGAATTTGCCCTTGAAAGGCTGTCATGCCCGGCCAGTAGCGTGGCATCGGAGCGCGTGTTTAGTGCGGCAGGAGGTATTGTAACTCCGCGGAGGACACGACTGTCCACCCAAAGTGTGGAGAGACTCACGTTTGTGAAAATGAATCAGGCGTGGATTAGTCTGGATTTCAAACCACCAGTTCCTGACACAACTGACTAAATCCGCCATGAATCATGCCCCAAACATGTTATTATTTTTAACATAGGCCTCTGTATGGCCTTCAATTTAAGCTGCTTACGCTTCGCCACTCTGCCATGGGCCCCTGTACCGCCTCCTCTTGCTGCTGCCAGGTCCAGAGTGTGTCATGGGTCCCTGTACGGCCTCCCATTGCTGCTGACTTCATCGCCAGACTCTGCCATGTGCCACTTTCAGGTCTCCTCACACTGCTGGTGGGTTCCATTTTGTGATAGGGTGCTGTATGGCCTCCCATTGCTGCTGCCTCCACCGCCACACTGTGGCTCCACACTCTGGTTTTGGCCCCGTGACTGCCCAAATGAGTGAAGTGTGCGGTGATTCTAAGATCTACGGCACTCATCTGCATGTCATACTGACTGACAGTATTATTTCTCTTCCCCAGCAGACTCCAAGGGCATTTAAATTAAAGGTACAGTGTTCTGCACTAATATAAAGGCTCTCTGAAGCCTAGAAACACCCTTTTTATAAGTTAAATTCGCAGCGAATATATTCGGCTCGAATCGAATTTATTCCGCGAATTCGGCGAATCAGCCGAATCGAATTTTTGAATAATTCGCTCATCTCTACTAAAGACCTTTCCTCCAACTGGCCACTTAGTCACCAAGTACTGCATAATGAGATAAATGGGAGAGGGTCACATTGCCTGCCAAACCAAGTAGTACTAGATATTTCACAAGGCTCCAGTTGGTGAACAGCTCTGTGGTCTGTCAAGTAAAACTGTTTCTTTGCCTTGAATGTGCAAAGTGACAGGTTTCCAGGAACAAAATATATTAAAAAAAAAAAGTATGGTGGTGACAAAGCTCAAAAGTTTAGAGTAATCCATTATAATTCCTACTAAAAATGAAAGAAACTCTTCAACCCTGTATAAGGGACTACTTCAGACTTTTAAAAACCTTTAAAAAATTATCGGTAACATATAACACATCACAAGCATGCTATGTTTTAGTACCACTAATAAAAATCATGACTATTGCACTAGAGATAGGCTTGTCCACTCCCCATTACCACCATGACCGTTCCGTACAAAATCCCCCCTTTTCCCTTAACCAATATACTTGCAAGCGATAGAAGGCAGAGAAAGTCACCTATTTTTGGGAAATGATTGAACACTGGAATATTTGAAGGAATCCTGCTTTTTGTTACTTAGAATAGATCACTCTACCAATGCTTCGAGAAGATAGGAAATGCTGTTAGTGCATCCTAAATTTCTATGTCACTTTTTTTGGTGTATAAACAGTTATTTAACTGAACCTGTCTGGACATTCTTTATTATGTGATGCCAAAGAAAGGGACAGATGCCTGGCATCTGAGAGGGCTTTGTTTATGCAACAAGGGTTAGTATGCCCAGTGTCCACTCTGCCCTAGGAAAGGGTAAAGTGAGTGCTGAAGAAGATTATACACATAGGCTCTGCATGGGTTATAAGGTTAAAGGATCCCTAAAGCTGGTGTAGATGGAACCAACAGATACCAGCCTATGGGCTGTGGGGCTTGTCCTGGGATATGAAGCACCCCTCCAATGACTATGCCTTTGTGTATTTCATGAGTTGCAAAAGAAGACCTTTGTGCATTTGCTATTGAGCAGCACCCCGTGACCACCACAGTGGTATTTCCAATCCCAGACACATGAGGGAGCAGGCTTTCCACTTGGCTAGATACACGTTGTCTTTAATATTACAGAAACATTTAGGCTAATTAATAGCAAGAAAAACTCATAAAGAGTACATGATGACAAGATGATGTTCCAGCTGCTTGTACAGGCTTCACTTAGTCTGTTCACAGTGCAAGTTGATGTTGGGAGCCCGCCATTGTCATGTAACAGCATGGCTTATGAATGCCATGGATAAACAGTACCTTCCCACCAAAAAATAATTAAAGCTATAAATTAAGTATGGCAACATTGTAATTATGATAATAATTTACTGTTTGACGCTTAATACATAAAGGATTTCACGGTCCATTAATTTTTTGTTAAACAATCATTATGTTTAAATGCAGTTTAAAAGAAACCATTAAAAAAATAATACCAAACAAAATAAATATGAAATAATACTTTGAAAAGACTAATTTTACACATTTTGTACAGGTAATAAAAGAGATCAGAAAATAAATTATTTTTAGTAGAAAAAAAATGGTAGATGTATAAACTTGTATCCGTCTTGTCTGAACTTCTTACTTTGGCCTTGGTGGTTGCTTGAACCCTGTGACTTGGTATGTAGTGTGGCTATAGTGTACCTTGATTTTTTCGTAAAGTGTATGTAAACCCTAACAATGAAAATCTCTCATTTGCTCCATTTTGGTCTGTTAAATTCACTACTGAAAGTATTTTGTTATATTGTATCCGTTTAGTAAAAGCAAAAAATGCCTGTTGACCTGACCAGATATCCAGTGCTTTTCTGTGTCTTGTGCATGCCGCAGGGTTATCTCAAGCAATGTTATCAGCAATGACCAGCTCAGCTATGTGAACTACAGAACACCTTCTACCTATGTTATGAATAAGAGGAGAGAGGGATGATTTCTATAGCCCTAACACGCTTCCTGTCCTAGGGTGACAATGTTGCTTCTCCATAAATGCATGTATGGAAGGGTACTGAGGAGCACCAAGTACAAAAGTGTCTCGTGCCTTGGTTGGAGTCTGAGTTGATGAGAGGGCTTTACTTGTGGCTGTGGTCTGAGCACCCCTGAATGTGGTGACAGAGGCACATGGCTCAAAGAAGAATGGGTGCTGGTAGCTTTATTGCAGGTGAATGCCATGGTCAGGGATGTAGTCAAGGTGATACAGGATCATACATGGTGAGACAGCAGCATTGTCAGAAAGCAGGTCGGGTCAGTACAAGAGAAGTAGGCAGACCCGGGTCCAGTAGAAAGCCGAGGTCAGCACCAGGAGATCAGACATAGGATAGTCAGAGGCAAGCCGAGGTCAGAATCCAGAATCCACAGAGCATGTCAAGAACAAGCTTCGTCAGTAATGGAAGGTCAGTCAGCAAAAGCAGAAAAACAGGAACACTGATCAAGGAGAATCAGGAGCGGACTGACAATTCATGGGGCCCCCGGGCAATAGGGGATCATGGGGCCCCTGTGTCCTTGCCCAAACTCAAAAAAGCCTATGAAAAAGGTACCAGAGGCATCTCATGGGGCCCCCCACTGACCCCGGGCCCTCGGGTAGTGCCCGAGTTTCCAAATGGTCAGTTTGCCCCTGTGGGGAACTGAAGAACATCCAGCAATTAGCACACAGCAGGATCTTTTTTACATATGCGGCTTGGTGCCTATGCAGGAGGACGTGCGTGCCAATGTGTGCTGGCGCAGAAAAATGTGCCTATGTGTCAGTGCATGCTGGATATTAGCTCCAGATCATTGGTGTGCTGGTACACATGCACAAGCATTAGCTGCATGAGAATGAGCATTATCTGCACAAAAATTAGTATTAGCTGTATTAGTTTCCTGACAAAAAGTTTTTATTGTTTAAAGGTCTTTTTGAAATGTTTATTGGTTAAACGCATCAGATACAGCCAACGTATTTCAGGGGAAGGGCCTCCTTCAAGGCTTGAGCAGAAGCTGTTATTAAAATCATAATAAAATACACTATTTGACCTATGGGAATGTGACACTGAACTCTGGCTAATATAAACTCACCGGCCACTTTATTAGGTACACTTTACTAGTACCGGGTTGAACCCCCTTTTGCCTTCCGATCTGCCTTAATTCTTCATGGCACAGATTCATCAAGGTTTTGGATTCATCTCCTGTTCTACCACATCCCAAAGGTGCTCTATTGGATTGCAATCTGGTAACTGTGGAGGCCATTGGAGTACAGTGAACTCATTGTCATGTTCAAGAAATCAGTTTGAGATGATTTGAGCTTTGTGACATGGTGCCTTATCCTGCTGGAAGTAGCCATCAGAAGATGGGTACACTGTAGTCATAAAGGGGTGGACATGGTCAGCAACAATACTCAGGTAGGCTGTGGCATTTAAATGATGCTCAATTTGTACTAAGGGGCCCAAAGTGTGCCAAGAAAATATCCTCCAAACCATTACACCACCACCAGCCTGAACCGTTGATACAAGCCAGGATGGATCCATGGTTTCATGTTGTTTGCACCATATTCTGACCCTACCATCTGAATGTCGCAGCTGAAATTGAAACTCATCAGACCAAGTAACATTTTTCCAATCTTTCACTGACCCTGTGCAAATTGTAGCTTCCGTTTCCTGTTCTTAGCTGGCAAGAGCAGCACCTAGTGTGGTCTTTTGCTGCTATAGCCCATCTGCTTCAAGATTCGACGTGTTGTGTGTTCAGAGATGGCATTCTGAATACCTTGGTTGTAATGAGTGGTTATTTGAGTTACTGTTGCCTTTCCATCATCCTCTAGAACCAGTCTGCCCATTCTCCTCTGACATCAACAAGGCTGTCAGGGCTCCGGGTATGACCAGAGGTGTGTGGACCGACACAGGAAAACACAGACTTCAGGTATAGCGTGTAAAACAATATAATTTATTAAGGGCAACACAAACATAAATGCAGTGCAACAAACCAAACCCAAAACTAACACAAATACGTACAACAAGGTGCAACAAACCCAAACCTTAGCTGATATATATATATAAATATGGAGCACAACGTAGTCAGGTGGGCCGGGTCGGTAGCTAACGGGCAGACAAGGTACAAGGAGTAGGCAGAAGACTAGTCAGGAGTAGCCGAGGTCAGTGCAGGCAGAGTTCAAGCAGAGTCAGGATCAAGCAGAGTCAGGATCAGGCAGGAAGCAGACAGGATGCAGGTACAGGGGCTCATGGGAACAATACACCAAGGCCCTGACTGCAGGCCTGGCCATTCCTTAAATACACCTCCTGCAATCAGCCTCAGGTGATGGCTTGATTGCAGGAGTGAGCTTCTTGCTGCTGAGAGCACCCGCTGGCCAGCCCTGGTACTGCAGCCCACAAGGCAGGTGAGTCCCACCACCATTGGCGAGTCCATTCCTGACAAAGGCATTTTCGTCCACACAACTGGATATTTTCTCTTTTTCAAACCATTCTCTGTAAACACTAGAGATGGTTGTGCATGAAAATCCCAGTAGATCAGCAGTTTTTGAAATACCCAGACCAGCCCGTCTGGCACCAACAACCATGCCATATTTAAAGTCACTTAAATCCCCTTTCATCTCCATTCTGATGCTTGGTTTGAACTACAGCTAGTTGTCTTCACCACGTCTAGATGCCTAAATGCAATGAGTTGCGGCCATGTGATTTCCCCCGCTCCTGGTAAAGAATTGAGAGCTTATGGGAACCGTGGGGGAGCAGGTACCCAATTTTGACACTCCCACTTCCACTCTGACCTCTTAGGTGATCGGAAGCAGACGTTCTCCTCCCCCCTCCCTCCCTGCAGTCATCTGGGGCACTTGACAGATCCCAGAAGACTGCCGGACTATTTACAATGCGCAGAGCTACTCGCACATGTGCAGTGGGCACCTAAATGTGAAGCCGCAAAATGTCACAGCTTGGTGTCCACAGTTAAGATGCCAGTGCATGGGACAGGACACCATTGGAAAGAACGGCTGGGGTGAGCACAACGCTGGAATGTGGGACAGGTGAGTGTTTTGTAAAAGTCAGCAGCTACAGTTTTTGTAGCTACTGACTTTTCATTTTTTTTCAAGAAGCTGAAGAACTGCTTTAAGTAACTGTTTTAACTATTGCTCTCAGCCTTCTCCAAATTCCTTTATTTTGCTGATAACTTCCTATTTGAGGGTGGCTACGTTCATTCTCCATGGTGTCACTATATGTAGGGTTGTAGCCAACCTCTCTTCCTCTCTCCTAAGAAGGAGGTGTTACTAGAGACTTGAGACAATGAGAGCATTTGGGAGCTCATGGGGGACATTACAAGAAGGCAGAAAAACACAGTAAGAAACAATTTCATGAGAAATAGATTACAGGGCTATTAAAGTGCAACTTTAGTCAGAAAATTAAGTCTTGCTAGATCACTTCAGGCTGACCCCTTTTACAGGTATAGCTATGTAAAGCATTAAAAACATGTGCCTATACTGTGTGACCATTTGCTGATCGGGCACTTTTACCCCCTTCGTACCCAGGCCAATCTTCATTTTTCAGCGCTGTCACACTTTGAATGACAATTGTGCGGTCATGCAACATTGTACCCATATGAAATTTGTATAATTTTTTTAACACAAATAGAGATTTCTTTTGGTGATATTTAATCGCCACTGGGTGTTTTTATTTTGCACAAAAAAAGAGTAAAAAAACTAAGTTTTTCTTTGTTTACATTGTAAAATTTTGCAAACAGGTAATTTTTCTCCTTCACTGATGTGCGTTGATGAGGCTGTACTGATGGGCACTGATGGGCACTGATGAGCGGCATGGATAGGCAGCACTGATGGGCACTGATAGGCTGCACTGATGAGGTGGCACTGATGAGGCGGCACAGGTGGGCATTAATGAGGAGGCACTGATGATGCTGCACTGATATGCAGCAATGATGGGCACTGATAGGCGGCAGTGATGGGCACTGATGGGAGACACTGACGGGCGGTGCTAACTGATGGCACTTTCTGACAGCACTGACTGACAGCACTGACTGGCGGCACTGATGGGCAGCACTGATGGGCACTGATGGGTGGCACTGCTGGGCACTGATGTGCGCAACTGCTGGGTAGCATTGATGGGAGCACTGATGAGTGGCACTGCTGGGCACAGATGGGCACTGCTGGGTGGCACTGATGGGCACTGCTGGGTGGCCCTGATGGATGGCACTGCAGGGCACTGTTCATCAGTGCCCTGATGATCAGTGTCGATCTGCTCTGTGACAGTTGCCAGTTATCGGCAGTACTTTCCTCTGCTGTGACAGCATGACGAGAGTGCAGCCAATAACCGAAAACTGTATTTATTCGGTGATCAGCTGTGTCACTGGACAGGGCTGATCATGTGGTAAAAGGCTGCTGTGATTGGCCGGAGATTGCTAGGTGTGCGCGGCTGGGGACGCATTCTGGGAGGACGTCATATGACGCCCTCCCAGAACTGGACAACCGCGCTAAAGTTGTCACTCAGTTATAGCGCTGTAAGGATGTGGTTTAAATCCAGTAACACACTGTCTCACCCTGCCCTGCACATGCTTTGTTGCTCTCTATATTCTGGCACTGTGTCAAAAATGTAGAGGCCAATCTGCTAACAGCCTAAAGATTTACTGCTGCTCAGGGGCCTCTAAACATTAGCAAAATGGCAGCCTCTGGCAAGAAGAAACAGAAACAATGCTGGAGGCAATTTACAGCACACGCTTGTTTTGGTAGCATAATTATTAATGTGGAATGTATGTTCCTTGCTAAAGAACATTATTTATTTTCAAATTGTTATGGGTAAAGTTCCGCTGTAAGTAGTAGATGTGTACGGATTATTTTTGGAGAATAGGGATATCCTTTAGGTGTCACTTTAAGACCTGATAAAGGCTAGCCTCTCCTAACAGCACTAAGAATGACCTCCATATAGGAATGCATTGTGAGCATTGTCGGCCTAGGATAGAAGTGTGTTTCTGGACTGATCAACAAGTAAAAAAGGAAAATTATGCCGAAAAAAGAAAATTGATGTTGCCTCCTCTGTCAGGAAAGACCTGCCCAAAGTGCAGGTGAAGATCCGCGGCGCACAAATATGCGTACAAATATGCACATGAGCAGAGTTCTTATGAGCCGAACAGACGTGCGGGTGCTTGGACATAGGCGCACACACGTGCTATTTAAACTGGCTGCAGTAGATATCCCATTGCCGTATGGTCTTATCCCTGCTTGTGTTCCCTGATTCCTGTGATTGTCTTCTGATACCGAACCAGCTTGTTCCTGACCTCCGCTTGACCGCTACCTGCCCTGACCTCTGGCTTGTCTTGGATTTACCCTTCTGTCTCCGCTCCTGTCTGATTGATATTCTGCTGCTGACCTGGCCTGTGACCCGACTACTCTTCCTACTGCTGCTTTAAGCCTGATCTGCCTGACCAATACCAAACTCGTCTGACCCTGCATCCTCAGTACGCTGCTCTTGGGTATCCATCCATCCAGCATGGCTACATCAGAACCCTGCTTCCTACCTCCGGCCTGCAGCTCATCTGCTTACCAGCTATTACTAGACTGATCACAGGCACTCATACCCCACGTGCCCCTATGGCCGCTGTCTCACCATCATCAGTCCTTGAGCCGGAGTTGTACGGGAGGCCTGCCTCTTCACGTCGGGCTCACTATCCAGGTATGTAGCATCATCTAAGTAGCAATCTGTAATATTTTACATTTTCTTTGGTTTAGATCAGTGGTCTCCAAACTGTGGCCCGGGGGCAAGAAGCGGCCCTTAGCTTGCCTTTATCTGGCCCTTGGGGCACTCTTCTTTCTAATGATGCCAATAGGGCACTATTCCTCCCACTGACACCAACGATGGGGCACTATTTCTCCCACTGACACCAATGATGGGGCACTATTCCCCCCCACTAATATAAATGATGGGGTACTATTCCTCCCAATAATACCAATGATGGGGTACCATTCCTCTCACTAATGCCAATGATGGGGCACTATTCCTTCCATTAATACCAATGATGGGATGCTATTCCTCTCACTGATACCAATGATGGGGCACTATTCCCCCCCCCCCCACTAATACCAATGATGGGGTACCATTCCTCCCACAAATATCAATGATGGGATGCTATTCCTCTCACTGATACCAATGATGGGGCACTGTTCCCCCCACTAATACCAATGATGGGGTACGGTGGGATGCTATTCCTCTCACTGATACCAATGATGGGACACTACTCTTTCCCTAATACTCAACATGGGGCACTATTCCTCCCTCTGACACCAGGACATTTTCTACTACCACTGACCACAGTTTGGCCCCCTCTAAGGTCTGAAGGACAGTAAACTGGCCCTTTGTTTAAAAAGTTTGTAGACCCCTGGTTTAGATAAAAGGTAATAAACTGGCACTTCTAAGCATCTGCAAGAAAATTCAGCTTATATTCAAGAGCACCCAGAGAGCGCAGAATCAAGTAATGAACCAATATGAAAATACTGACTTCAGTCAGAAATTTTACCTGTCCCCTTCCACCAACTACAACTCACTTTTTTGCGATCATTATACTGACCGAGGGTGTGGACTGGCCAAACCTCCAATTTCCAATATGACCCAGAGCTTCAGGTATCTTGGGGTCACCTGCAGGCACCCAATAAACTCAAGTGGCAGCTTATTAATGTATTACAATTCTGTAAAACGTACAATAGAAGAAAGCATAATTAATGTAAATTGCAATTATGGGTGTATGTAGACAGCCAGTTGACACAAGTGATTTACGCCCATAGAAATAAAATAAAAAACAAAACAAGTGCAGCACTATCCAAAAATCTCTCAATAAAAGTGTAACTAGCAGATATTGACATGTGACATCCGTATGCAAACTTACAAAGAGAACCTCACAGAAAATTGTGCTGTGCAAAAATGCAATGTGAAAAAACATACTGCAGTCCAAAAAAAAAAAACTTTAACACCAAATTCCCAGATCATATATGCTGTACAGTAAATATGGCAAACCACACAGTGTTCTTCATATAAACTTTCTCTACCTCAGAAATACATGATGTTCCTAAAATATGTCTGCTGTTCTTAATACAAGTGCTCTCCCAACTCCACCTCATGCCAATCAAACTTCACTTTAAAGCGGAGTTCCACTCACCTGTCAAAAAATAAAAGTCAGCAGCTACAAAAACTGTAGCTGCTAACTTTTAAAAAACAGCCACTTACCTGTCCTTCGGTTCCGCGGTGTGTCCCCTGCAGCCTGTTTCACCGGTCGTCCTGTATTCCAGGAGGCCAACATCTTCAGTGTGGGCACCCGGCTGTGACAGCTTGCGGCTTCACAGCCGGTTACCCACTGCGCACGAGCAAGTAGCACAGCGCTTCATGAATGGTCCTGTAGTCTTCTGGGACCTGTCACATGTCCCAAAAGACTACAGGGAGGGAGGGAGGGAGGACACCTTCCGCTTCCAATCGGAGAGGAAGTGGGAGCGGGTACCTGTCGAATTTGGATACCTCCCTCCAAAGGTGCTAATCCTTGATGGGGAGCAGTCCTTAAAGCGGAACTTCCCGTTTTGGGTGGAGCTCCTCTTTAAGCACTGAACCCTTATGTTATACAAGGTCTAATATCGCTTTGTGAATAAACGGTTAACAACATCCACAGCTGTAAAGGGTTATTCGCACAATACTCCCAGTGGAAAGTTATTCATGAAAGAGAGCAAAACCACACAACAGTGCTCACTGCTGGTATTTATAACAGCCACTTAAAGCACAATCTACAGCACTTACAAGAAGGTAAAACATGGAGCTAAAAAACTCATAAAGCATCCAGCGAATGGAAGAACCACCACTGTACAGTTTAGGTGTTGAGATGAATGCTCCTCTCTGCAGAGATTGCCAGCGACAGGTGTCAATAAGCATGAAGATCTCATAGGCTCTACCTTTACGCGTTACGGCCAACAAGACTTCCTCAGAAAGTACTGTTAGACATCATTCATAAAGGTAAATGTTTCCTTTGTACGACCAGCTGTTTCCTGATTTAAGTTAGTGTCCAGAATTTCTCTTTAATGGGGGTGTTTCATAAAAATCACTTCAATATAAAATATCAATGAATGAATACATAGAGATAGGGTGGGTTAAAAGGAAGGTGAGTGCTTGAAAACAATCACAGAAAAGCAAGAACTGCCATTGATACATATTAAAATGTATCAATACATCTAGTGATAACCAAATCCCCTCAAATAAAGTGATATATTTTAGTTTATAATAATCAGACACTTTTTGTACCATAATAATATACAGAGTATACTTGGGACAACATAGATTAAAGAAAAATCAATGAAATGGACTGAACATTTTTCGTTTGTTATATAAAAATATAATCCAAAACCAAAAAAAAATTCTCAAAATTGTAGGAAATAATTGCATTCCAAGTCTGTGATGCTCCTGTAATTTGTAATAAAACTCACCTGTATCAATTAACAGGTGCTGACAATATAGAAATCACACCTGAAACCAGTTAAAGTGGTGAAAAATTGTGTGTCTCTGTGCGCCACATGGAGCATGGAGAAGAGTAAGAGCAGCAAAGAAATGTCTGAGGATTTGAGAACAAAAATTGTGGAAAAGCATGGACAATGGACAATTTCAAGGTTACAAGTCCATCTCCAGAGATCTTAATGTTTCTGTGTCCACTGTGTGCAACATTGTCAAGAAGTTTACAGCTGATGACACTGTAGCTAATCTCCCTGGACGTGGATGAAAGAGAAAAAATTGATCAAAGATTGCAACGAAGGATTGTTTGAGTGGTGGATAAAGAGCCTCAATTAACATCCAGACAAATTCAAGTTGACCTTCAGGCACAGGGTACAACTGTTTCAGCTCCCACTATACGTCGCCATCTCAAGGAAAAGGGGCGCTATGGTCGGAGACCCAGTAAGACGCCACTGCTGCCACAGAAACTTAAAAAAGCCAGATTAGAGTTTGCCAAAACTTACCCGTAGAAGCCAAAATCCTTTTGGGAGAATGTGCTGTGGACAAACAAAATTAATTACAGGTTTTTGGTAAAGCCCATCATTCTACTGTTTTCAGAAAAAGCAACGAAGCCTTTAAAGAAAAGAATACAGGCCCTGCAGTCAAACATGGTGGAGGTTCACTGATGTTTTTCTGCTTCCGGCACCAGATGTCTTGACCGTGTGCATGGCACTATGAAATCTGAAGACTACCAAAAAATTATTGGGTGCAATGTAGGGCCCAGCGTAATAAAGTTGGGTCTCCAGCATAGGTCATGGATCTTACAGCAGGACAATGGCCCAAAGCACATGTCAAAAAGCACCCAGTAATGGTTTCAGACAAAGTACTCAATCCCATAGAGCACCTGTGGAGAGATCTCAAAACAGTAGCTGGGAAAAGGAACTTTTCCAATCTGAGAGACCTGGAGCAGTTGGCGAAAGAAAAGTGGTCCAAAATTCTAGTAGAGAGGTGTAAGAAACTCATTGATGGTTACAGGAAGCAAATTATTTCAGTGATTTAGTTATTTCTAAGGGGTGTGCTACCAAATATTAAATTGAGGATGCCAATAATTTTGTTGAGAAAAGGTTGTGTAAAAACAGCCCAGTCAGTGGGCACTGTTAGGCTTGGTTCACACTAGCCTAATTTCTGAAAAGTGATCCATGGTGGATCACTTTTACATTGCATTCAGGGTTTTTTTGTTTGTTTTTTATTTTTCGGCTAATACATATATAATGGAGATAATAGGCCGCAACCATAAGTTAAGGGTTTGGCTTATGGTTGTGGAGTGGCACCATTGACTTGAACAGGCAAGTTTGAAAGGCAGTATTGCCTGTCAACTTGTCATGCTGCGTTCCATTTTCTGCAGCCTCAACACAAAGAGCTTATTTCAGATAATTGAAAATAAGCAAACAGTGTAACCTGGCAGTGGAGAAAACAAATAGAATTCTGTGTTTCATTACTAGAGGGTCACCAGCAATAGAACAGAGGTCCTAGACAAGCACTTTAGTTAGACCTCATTTACATCACTGTGTCCTGTGTCCTGTTCTGGAGACCGCACTTAAAAAAAGACAGAACAAGTCCAGAGAAGGACAACAAAAATGGTATGAGGGGTAATGTAATACATATATTCTTGAGGAAAGAAGGGAAGGAGAGTTACACCACTGAAACCTTTCAATTCATTATAAGTGTGAATAAGGCTCAAGAGGAAAGTATCGTAAATATCAAGCTAAGATCAAGGACACTGGGACAAGACCTTTACCTAGAAAATTCTAAACTAACCTTAGAAGGTTTTTTTTTTTAATTAAAAAAGTAGTTGATGCTTGGAGGTAGTGGATCAGCAAAATATAAGTGAATATAAACATGCTTGAGACAAGCATAGATCTATATTTAGATATAAAGGTTAATAAAAAAGTGGCAGACTCAATGAACCACCTTGTCTTTTTTTTCCTGCCACTCTTATGTTTCTATATGTTGCTTTTGTGTAAAAAAAAAAATGCGAACTTATTATGAAGTGTTTTCAATCCACTAACCCTCCTATACAGTACCTATTTGACATTCCTACAGTAATCATAAACATTTGAGGTATTGTTTCTCAAGAATCACTCATGCGGTAGGAGAGGAAATCGGATCATACAAGGATATGGAGGAAAGAAAGGGAGAAGTCTTTAATAAGATGGATAGACTAAGATATTACCAACTGAAGTACTTTTTTGGGAGCCTTCCAAAGCCTATAAGAACTAGAAAAGACTGGAATCCATTTGAGAGAATATTTGAGTCACGGGAAATGGTAGACACGGAACGGCAAAAATACACAAGATATTAATGGAACTTGATACCGACACAAAATTAATGCACATAGAAAAATGGGAAAGAGATATGGGAAGAATAATAGAGGAGGAGCAGAGGAAAATGCTCACATTAATTCACGAAAATATTAGTATGAGGGAAGTAGAAATAAATTATAAGTGTTTGAATAGATGGCACATTACCCCTAATGTGGAGCACAAGATGAATACGGAAATTTCACGGATGTGTTGGAGAGGTTGTGGAGAGGTGGGCACGTGGTATCATATGTGGTGGGAGTGTCCAGAAATACAGGTGTTCTGGCGGAGGATAGTTTATTTTATTTCTCCTCCATATCTCAGAACTCTCAGTGAAAGCATATAAGAGTTCGGGGATATGGCATTACTTGACCGCAGCAAAGAGCCTGATACCCAGGTTCTGGAAGAAAAGAGAGGTGCCAACTGAGGAGGATTGGATGGGTAGAGTAAATCAGATTTCAGGGACAGAAAAATTGTACTATACGCATGAGGGCAAGTTGTAGATGTATAATAACAAATGGAAAAGCTGGGAAGAATATAGAAAAAAAGGTGAAATATATGAAGAGATAATATCCCTGGAAGTGGGTTTAGAATTGGGTTCAGGAACAACAGAATAATATGGACTTAACCAGAGAAGAGAAAATGTGGAGCGTGGGAGGGAGGGGGGGGGAAGGGGATAGGGGGATAGAGGTGGGGAGGATGGGTGGGGGGGATAGTAAGAAAAGGAAGTTATATATAAATAAATTATATAAGGAGAAAATACGGTTTTGATAATTATTTTAATAGAAATGTTGAAATGTTTTGTATATGATTTGAAAAATTAATAAATATTTATAAAAAATAAAAAAAAAGAATCACTCATGCATGTCTAAATGGTACAATCGCTAGATGGCATTTGCCTTGCCAATTCATTTATAATTTTCATCTATATAAATTACTCTGGGAGGGTAAAGAATTTCAAAACACAAAATTACTTGTCTATATTTAAAAGATTAAAGAAAATAAAATATTTATCCATGCTCCACCCTTATATCATTTTATCGTAGCAAGCAGCCTAAGGCATTTACCAAAATAGGCCAAGTGGACACACTCAGTTTATCTTTCAATTAATCTTTCATCAAGAATTTGAGAGCCAGACATGGGTTTGGGAGTTGTAGGAAACTGAACCACCCACAAGATATTGTATATAAAGGCTAATCATTTTATCAGAGACTAAGCTTGCTATCTCTTTCATCTAGCTACTAGGAGGGCTATCATAAAAAAAAATATGTCTTACTCAAAAACATCTGCTTCCTCAAGACTCTCTGTTGGAGCTGGAAATTATGGAACAGCCATTTGCTCCTTTCTTGGAAGTCCTGGAGCTACATGCGGTGCAGGAAACTTTTGTGCAAACCAAAGTGGAGGTGCTTTTGGTGGTGGGAGCTTGAGTGGAGGAGCTGCTGGTGGATTTAGTGCAGGATCCATTAGTGGTGGCTTTGGTGGTGCAATATTTGGTGGAGATGGCCTCCTCTCTGGAAGTGAGAAGGAAACCATGCAAAATCTTAACGATCGCTTGGCTTCATACCTGGACAAAGTGCGCGAATTAGAAGAAGCAAACAATAACCTTGAATGCAAAATTAAGACTTGGTATGAACAGCATAGCAATGATAACAAGCAAGTTAAGGACTACTGCAAATATTACCAAACCATTGATGAGCTCAAGAAGCAGGTATAGATTTTAAAGCATTATTGTGGTAACTATACATGAAAGCTAAAAACAAAAATGGAAAGTTTATTGAAATGTTTAATTTTTTTTTCAACTTCATGTATAAAATAATTAAGCAGATTAAATATTTTTCCTTGGATAAAGAAATAATGCAATACAAATGTAATTAATGAAATCACATTATCTAAACAGGTTTGATTAGGAACATTTCTCTGTTTGTATAGATTCAAGCAGCCACTGTGGATAATGCAAGAGTTGTCCTCCAAATTGACAATGCCCGTCTGGCTGCTGATGATTTTAAGCTCAAGTAAGTTTCTGATCAAAAATTACATTTTTTTTAAACAACCAGTATATCTTTGTTGTGTATTGTATACTTTGTATGTGGATTGTCACATCTTCTGCCATGCAGGTTTGAAAATGAGATGTGTCTCCGTCAAAATGTGGAAGCAGATATCAATGGCCTGCGCAAAGTACTAGATGACCTCAGCTTGGCTAAATGTGACCTTGAGTCTCAGATTGAAAGCTTGACTGAGGAGATAGTGTGTCTCAAGAAGAACCACGAAGAGGTATCATTTAGTAATTCTTTTACTTCAGATGCAAAACACTGTCATTAGACATGTACTATTGTATCATACACTGTGCTAGAGGTTTTAGTCTTTTTTGTGGGTCATAAAAGTCACCTAACACATTAAGATATTTCAACTTTATCGTTTTAATATTTCTTTCAGGAAATGAAGAGCTACCAAGGAGTCACAGGACAACTTTTTGTGGAGATGAATGCTGCTCCAGGAATTGACCTCACCAAAATCCTGAACGACATGAGATCTGACTATGAATACTTAGCAGAGAAGAACAGAAGAGAGGCTGAAGCGCAATTCAATGATGCGGTAAAGAAAGGAAACCAAATTACTGCCATTATGAATGTAAACTAAACCATTTTCATTTAGGATTCCAAAATCTTTGATGGTTGTGTTTCAGAGTCGAGCCCTCAAACAGGAAATTTCCTCTGGTGTTGAGCAGATCCAATCTAGCAGAAGTGAAATTACTGATCTGAAGAGGTCTGTACAAGCTCTAGAGATTGAACTACAAGCTGCTGTTGCAATGGTAAGACTATAATAAATATAAATAAAAATGCTTCTATTATCACTGCACTCTATTAGTATTTGCTATAGACGTGACTACCTTGAAAAATCTTTTTTCACAGATAATTGTTTTTCTCTTAGGAGAATTTTTGCATTTCATTTAATGCCATTTATCTGTATTGATAAGTTTTTTAAACAAAATATTATCAATACTTTCCTATGTACTGTACATGTAAGCACCCATTGTCTAAA
The DNA here is from genome assembly GCF_062004578.1 of Staurois parvus. Lineage (NCBI taxonomy): Eukaryota > Metazoa > Chordata > Amphibia > Anura > Ranidae > Staurois > Staurois parvus. The sequence goes on along the minus strand of NW_028317947.1, from coordinate 10,058,596 downwards.
CCAGCCTTTCTCAACCAGGGTGCCCAGGCACCCTGGGGTGCCTTGAGGTTTCTTCAGAGGTGCCTTGGCAAAATGTCTAAAAGTTGCCCAAAACTTGTATACAAGAAAGCAGGTGGAAGAAGCCTGCCTTTAAGTTACATAAAGCCACAGGTCTTCATTGTGCACCATTACAACCTTCTAGCCATCAGCGTCCTGACAACCAATGACATCATCAGTTGATAAGGAGAATGTCAGTTGCCTGCACAGCATCCCTGTTTGCCCCTCCCCCGCCCCTCTCCATTAGTGCTGAGGTCACATTAGCTCAGTGATGGAGAAAAACAGAGAGAAACACAGTAATATTAGTCAGTACCAGTGTGAAAAAGTGTATTTGATTTGGAAGAATAAATCATCTCTAGCGTTGGGCGTCCTACATGTGTGGACGCAGCTGTGTTATATAAAACTATTAGAATAGTTTATTACATTTTAGAATGGGGTGCCTCAAGACTGTCCATAATTTTAAAGGGTGCCTTAGGATCTGTCCATCATTTTAAAGGGTGCCTTGACTAAAATAAAGGTTGAGAAACACTGGCCTAAACCAGATGTGCTCATGCTCTTTAATGTGTTACTTCAAATTGTGTGCTAGAATTCTTTGCTCCAAAAAGATTTGGCTCCAGTAGAATATTGTTATATTCAAGATCTGAATATGTCTGATTAGGTAAAAAGTAAAGCCAAACAGTATAAGACTGGTAATACTGATATATCTAGATATATGAAGGGCTAGATACTTATTGAATAATGGTTTCTTTTTTTAGAAAAAAACACTGGAAAGCTCCTTGGCTGAAACGGAAGGCAACTATTGTGTGCAGCTTGGGCAAATCCAGGCAAAAATAAGTGCCTTGGAGGAACAGTTATGTGAAGTAAGGACAGATATGGAGAGACAAGGCCTAGAATATGAACAACTTCTTGACATCAAGACTAGACTTGAAAAGGAGATTGAAACCTACCGCTGCTTACTTGATGGACAACCCATGTAAGAAATGTTTTGTTAAGACATTGGTACCTTTACTGTGAATAAGATTTGTATTCATACCTGACTCTATCAGTATATGTTAATAACCACCTTTACCAAACTGAGAGGGTAAAATTGTATTCCTGTTCTCGTTCTTTATTATAGCTCAGCCAATCCCCCCCAACCCACTCAGGCTCCTAAAGGTAAACAGAATAAATTATTGTTCTCCTTATGGGCTTTAGCAAAAGTGAATCATTCTGAAACAATGTTCTGCCAGATTTACAGTCATCAACAATGACTGCTCATACAGTATGTTAGATAATATATTTTTAGTTACATGTTATGATCTCTATGCCTACAGGAACTTTCTAAATACGTATTACTTCCTCCAAGGTTGTAGTTATCATAATGGACCAGTGTCTAGGGCACATAAATGAAGGAGTTAGTGCCAAGCCTCAAAATCTATCTATTGTGAGAACTTTTCCCTTATTTAGTGTCTGGCCACCTCTGTAAATTTGTGGCAAAACTCAGCAAGAGAAGGATAAGGGAAGAGAATATTGAGTAGTCAGAAGACTCTTTAAGCAGGGGCGGACTGACAACTCATGGGGCCCCCGGGCAATAGGGGATCATTGGGCCCCTGTGTCCTTGGCCAAACTCAAAAAAGCCTATGAAAAAGGTACCCGGGGCATCTAATGGGGCCCCCTACTGACCCCGGGCCCTCGGGCAGTGCCCAAGTTTCCAAATGGTCAGTCCGCCCCTGCTCTTTAGTTTAGAAAACATGAAACCTTACATCCTCAGTATGCTTTGGTGGTCTGTAAAGTAGTTCTTTATGTTAAAAAAAACTGCAAACTGCCTCCATTAGTACTACTAAAATGACTTTTACTACAGTAGCCACATGACACAAGGGGCAGAGCTTTTTTAATGTACATCATTATTCAGGTACACTTAACACCCCCCTCCCCTTCCCCTGGCAGCAGCATATACTCACCTTTCTCGCCCTCCTCCACCACTACATTTGGCTATTGGGAACAAGGAAAAAAATCCCATGTCAGCTCCACACTGACTTGACTGTCTTATTGCCCCTATATTACATCATTGGGAAGGGGCATGGGTTGGGTCTGGGGGGTAGTTAAACACTATTTTGCGTTGTTGCTGTGTGTTGTATCTCCAAAGTAAATAGTTCTAATAGTAAAGTGCATACATAATTATAGGACACATACATCATATAACCAACCTATTATGCTGCACATTAGAGAAAGATTGATTGAGTTCAATGCGTCATCCAGGGTTGATTTTGACTTACTGTCCCCTATGACAACTACCATCTATCACCCCCCCTCATCTCAATTGAGTGGCAGGCCTTGGTTTCATACTAACAAGTTCAGCCATCATAGCTGCACAAGGTAGGAATGGGTATGTGCCCCTTCCCCCTACCTCACTTGAGTAGTAGGCTTTAGTGTCATACTAACAAATTCAGACATCATACCTGCAGAAGGTAGGAATAGGGACAGAGGGGATGAAAAAGACTATTTACTCATTCTATGTCAGTAGACCTTAACCAATGATTACAAAAGAAAGAAAAGAAAAGCAGTCTGCTTGTTCTAATAGCAATTGGGTTGCAAGATTACAGGTCCAGATTTATAACCAGTAAACTACCATGTTAAGAAAAATGGTCAGCCTGTGCAAGTGTAGTAACAAAGAGGAACCAGTGTTAGACAAGGAGCCTGGATCATTTTATGATATGTATGGGTGGCTGCAATGTGCTCCTTGCAGCCCTAGGTCATAGTCTGATTTGACTATGAAGGGATCCATCCTGGGCCCCATCCATATACCCTAGAAAATTTGTGCTCAGTAACTTACAAAACACAAGAACCCACACATAAATACTACTAGAGAAAGGTCACTTCAAGACATCAGGCCAAAACTGTATCAAACTCACTATGTGTATAGAATGCATTCTATAACTGAAACCTTTCAGTAACTAACACTAACGCTTTCCCCTCAGAGCCGCACAAGATTAGAAAAATAAGAACCATTGTTGAGGAAGTTGTTGATGGAAGAACAGTGTCCCAGCAAGTTAAGGAATGCGAGGAGAAGGTCTGATTGGTACCAAGAAGCCCTCCTGTATCATTTACGTCTACAGTCTCCTCAACCTCTTCTGATGTTCTCATGGAGCTAACTTCTAGAGTTCTGTATCTTCAATTCTAATCTTGCGTAATATAAAATTAGTTGCTTCTGTCTTCTGTTCTGATTTCTGATCAATAAAGCCTTTTCTTGATGCAAACGTGTCTCTAAATACGTGTATTTCTGAATCAATGCTATCTTATTTGAGTAACAAAGAGTTAGGTAGAAGCAAAAAGTAGTTTAGACACTTGGCTATTTCTTGTAATAAATTAGCTTTAAATCTCATTTCTTTAATTACACCCTTAATTTACAATATACTGTTTATAACAATGCCATTTATTAACCCAGGACACCTGATCAGAAATAGATTTGCATTTATCTGCTAGTGTGGTTGCTATACACATTAAATATACTGTAGCAATAGTCATTTTTTTTTTAAATATACAGGCTCTAAGTCTGTAATCCCAACCCTGGTTTTACTATCTGAGTCAAGGACCTGGAAGAGACAATTAGACAATTAGGTCTGAAAGCCTGATCTTCTTTTCTGTATTCCTGTCTTAGGTCAGTGGGTGAAAGAATGGGACCAGGATGCCATGTTATAAAAACCAATTCAGCAATGGCAACTTATCTTACTTATCAATACCACCTTTTAAGTTTCCCTTCAACATCACATGAGGTCTAAGTAAAAGGTGTTTGCTTTAAGGGTTGTTAACAAGTAATGATCCAATTCAGAGACTTTCCAGACACAGAAAGTTCTTCCTTCCTTCAGAAGTGGGGTGTGGGGTACTGCTTCCATTTATTGGTCCTTCCTATAAGGAAAGTTAAACTATTGGTAAAACATAGTCTATGGCAAAACTTGCATATGTTTATTCAGAAATGACTCTGACATTTCACCTCCAAAAAGGAACAGGGTACAAACTGATGCTATGCAACCTTGTCTTATTTTGTAGCTTAGGACAAGCATAAGTGATGTACAAAAATGAAAAACGAGGGATAAGAAACTGATCAGAAATCTGTTTATGGTGGCACACCAAAGGTCCAAAACAAAAGCCAATTGCAGATTATTATACCATATAATGTATACATATATTATGCACATAAAATATACTGTGTCTGGTAGTGCAGCCATCACCAGCTACTCCTGGACCATAACCAGTTTTACGTCAATCGCTGCCATCTCTAAAGTTGCCTAAATGAAAGGTGAACAGACAGAGCAAGTTGGCCATGGTTTTTGGAAGAGTTGGAAAGCCACCAGCAGACAAAGTGAAACTTTCCCTTCAATCCAGCATGTAATTACAGTGGTGTCTTCCAAATTTGTTCAGCTATTTTTACATTCTCTTAAAAGTCAAACACAGCTAAACCTCATCTCTATCCCTAATCACTACCCCCTTGTTGATATATCCCAACATCCCAGCAGATTGCATTGATATGGCTCACTGAAGGGGAGATATGCCTTTATTTGCAGGCTTTGACTGAGAACCTAGCTCCGCCTTATCTATGTTTTATGAAAGGCAAATTGACAGCACCCCTTGTAAGGATATATGGGTCCCTGGAGGAAGACTGGGGTACAAATTTTGCTCACCTGTATTGAACCAATGGGTTTTTCATAGGCTGAACAGTTCATAGTTGGCAGCAGTTTCTGAAATCATTGGCAAAGGCTATGTCTGCTTTAAATAAAATGGCTGTTAATTTAAACTTTGCTAAAAATTAAAAATATAAGTATAAAATGCCTGACCCTATATAAAAATTTGGTCAGCGTTAAAAGAATCAAAGTCTGAGTCTTTCAAAAAATGAAGCATAGCCAAGAACTATTTTGAGAACCTAGTAGTTATATGAAATTAAAATTAATGAGACTGTGTTGTAAGGTTTTGAGGGATAAATTAACATGTCTAGTATTGCTGAAAATGTAGAGAATTGTGGCATAGATAAATCCATAACAATTTATAACATACAAATGCTATAATATCTGAATGGATAGGCATGATCCTTCAATGATGATAATGAGGTCTGATGACTCCCAAATTGAGTGGGAAGAATGGGGAAGTCAAGCTGCACAAAGTGCCACCCTCACATCTCCAAAATTCACAAATCTGCAAGAAATCATTTACTCACACTTGAGTGTAGTGTATGTAGGAAATGTTAAACTTTTTTATTGCAAATTAGGCAGGATGTGCCATGAGCTTCTTTGGAACAAAATAATAAAAAATGACATGTTTTTGCACGTTTTTTTCACATGCTACTACTGACGTCAAAGGGGAAATGGGGCCAAAAAACCCTACTCTGCTACAAAAGTATGAGTTTTGGCTTGTTGAGTGTTTTGGAGCTTTGAGCTACACAATGTTCTGGTGTGAAAGTGGGCTTAGATTTGAATCAGTTGTTTGTGCTACAGCAAAAGACAACAAAAAGTCCCAGACAAGAATAAACACCCACACTAGAACAGAGCTCAAGACATTAAGCAGGCCATCACAAATTCTAGTTAAAACATGTTGGTCAGATATCTGTAGAACTTGTTAATAAGACCATAAATGGTCAGTACAAACAACACCTAGTAGAAGCTGGAAAGCAGAGACTATCATAAGGTGTTTAGAGGACTAGAATGCTGTATATGTTACCAAATCACTGTAGACCTCAAGAAGCATTACATCTATATGTATGCATGATATCTGGAATTCATTCATTTGAAAACAAACTGATATTGTAGTGTAGGGGTCTCCAAACTTTCTAAACAAGGGGCCAGTTTACTGTCCTTCAGACTTTAGGGGGGCCAGACTGTGACCAGTGAGTAGAAAATATCCTGGTGTCAGGAAGGGTGCCCATCATTGGTATAAATAGTGCTCCATTGTTGGTGTCAGTAGCAAGAATTATGTCCCCTTTGTTGGTGTCAGTAGGACAAATAGTGCTCCATGGCCGGAAAAAGGCATGCAAAGGGCCACATCCAGAAACTCTGTCTTCTTATAGATTCAAGCAGCCACTGTGGATAGTGCAAGTATTATCCTAACAATTACCAAAACATTTCGAAGATGACTAATATTTTTATTTTATCATAGTTATGTAGGAATAATTGAATAATCACACCGTCAGCCATACAGGTTTGAAAATGGGAAAAATCTCTGTCGAAGTGTGGAAGTTCATATTAATGGTCTCTACAAAGTACTAGATGACCTCCGTTTGGCTAAACGTGACCTTAACTCTCAGATTTAAAGATTGACTGAGGAGATTGTGTGACTCAAGAAGAACCATAAAGGGGTATCGTATAGTAATCTGTTCAATGTCTTTTACCAAGGATGCAATACTCTCTGGCATAGTATGTTTCCAATATATCATATGCTTTTGTCTTTCTTGTAAATTGAAAAGGTCACCAAAAAAAAATCATGAAACATTTTTAACTAGTTCATCCTTTTTATTATTGCCTTTGAGAGATAAACAGCTACCAATGGGCCATGGGCCAACTTTGTGTGGAGATGAAGGCTACTCCCTGGAACTGATCTGACCAAACTGCTAAATGTCAAAGATTGGAGTATGGTAACTAGAGAAAAACAGGAAGAATTCTGAAGTTCAATTCATTGAAGAAATTAAAAAAATACAAACACATGACTCTGATTACAATTGTAGACTAAACTGCATCCAGTTAAAGTTGAACTGAAAAATCGCGTCAAGTGTAGTAAAGCTGAACTGAAAAAGTGTTTTGTCTTCATCTTCCCTTCCAGGTGGCACCATCACCTTCTCAAATCTTGGCCTGTTGTCAGGGAATGATGCAACTATAGCCATCGGATTACATGAAGCTTCTATGGGACCTGGGCGTTGGGGGGGGGGGGGGCATTAGGGAGGCTGTTGAGGGAAATTAAATGTAGAAAATTTGTGTACAAGTGAAGATAATATAGATCCGATATTATATCTTTAGGGACTGGAGATGCTGCAGTTGATGCTGACCCCTCCACCCCCCATGAAGTCTACAGTCTAGAAGAGCTGAAGCAAGCCACACAGCAGAACTCTCTTTGCAGCAAGTAGAATTTGTTTAAAGGCTGCTGTGTAACTGGTTACTCACTAGGCCAGCATCTTGAAACTAGCCCTATATGTTGAACTGGTCGTAAAAAAAATCTAAATTTCTTAACAACTTGAAAGACAACTTAGATTTCTGGCTCTACTAAAAAAACACAGCATTTAATGGGATTTGTATAAGGGCTATAATGTCATTTTGTATAAGTATAGTTATTAATATCATTGCTACTTTGTATTTTTTTTGTTTTGACTGACTACTGCACTATCTCTTTCAGCATTTGCTTGCTGTGGCAGGGGTAATAGAGCTTAGAATTTACAACATGAGATTTTATACTTCTAAAAAGAGATCATTTGATGCTGAAAAAATAGTGAGCTTATGAAGACAGTAGTTAGCTAGAAAATTAGGGTTATACATTTTCTTCCCTGTCTTCAACCCATAAACCACAGCATTGGTCCAGAAGGATAAGCTAAGGTTTGGGTCAAACTCATTTTGGCCATGATAGAAGGCCACTGGCCCAATTTGCTGTGGCTGTAGAATTTACAGCCTTGTAGCCACACGTAACATAGGGGTAGGGATGCTGGTGACATCATTGACCAAATATGGCCACTTGGCCATATTTTATCAATGACAGATATTGCCTGAAGAGTCCAGTGTGCCTCAAAAGCTTGCACTACAATCTGTTTAGTTAGTCTATAATTGGTATCACTCCAAATTCAACCATTACTTTGTCAGTGGTGTTGCTTTACTAGCTTCACTTTGCAAGGAATACTCAACCATATGCAAGGAAAATAAAAAACAGCATTTTTGCTGGAAGTTGGAATTGAGAGATGAAGGCAGAGCTTCACCTCTTTTACCAGGCTCTTTACCAGAAACTGCACTTGCAGAGTGCAACTGCACTTGAAAAGGGTACAATGGAAAAGGGTACCTTTGGTAAATGAACCCCAAAGACTTAACATGGTACAACAATCTGGTGCTGCGTAAAACCTCTTTAAACTCATTTTAAATGCACCTAATGTACAACATTAAGTGTAGCGCTACCCCCACAGGAGCCGCTGGAATTTGATTGGGTCCTCCTTAAGCTCTGCACCGCTAGGCAACACTCATTTTTCCACATCTTGCACTCAAAGTCAGTAAGACAGTCCTGGTTTTTAGTTGTTTTTACTGAGGGGTAAACAACTTGGATGGGGTCTAGGGGTATATGGGATGCACAAGGAATTGAAAACTTGAGGACAAACTTGAGGACAAACTGTATACTGTATAAAAAAGCAGATTAAAAAAATAGCACTGTCTTTTTAAGTAGCACTGAAGTACCTCCTCAGAGCCCATATTAATCCTTCCTCTTCACCCGGCTGCACTGAGGATATCCCTGGAGTAAGGGATTCCAAGAGTTACCAATTAAGTAGCCGCGGATGAGAACTGGTTGGGTCTGACTGCCCTCTCCCTTTTTCTGGCCCAAAGGGTGTAGAAGTACTCACACTGTCCTGTAAGCTTGATGGGTTGGTAACTGATTTCAGGCCTTATGCTGGGCTGGCTCCTTCCCTGCTGCACAGGATGTCCTCCTCAGGAGACTTTGGGCAGTGAAGATTTTTTTTCTAGTATCCTGTCTGTAGGTAGGCTCCCCACCCTGGGGCCCCCTCCCAGACTCCACACTCCACCTCCTCTCAGTCCATCTTCCACCTGACTTCAGCAACAACTCCCCTGCTGCACAGCTTCTGTCACATTTAAAGGTTACCTTTAGCCACCATGCCTGGCCTCCTGCCTGGGGATTGGCCAGGTTCATGCAAATCTGGGCCTACTCCCCTCCTCCATCCCTCTTCCAGAAAGTTATCACAGTTTCTGGAAGGGTGGGAGGGCTTCAGAAGCCCTGAGCTGTAGAGCCTCCCAGCCTGTCCTGAGGTGAACTCACTCTACCTCACTCCCAGGCTGACTCATCCCAGGCTGCTTCCCAACAAAAAAAATCCTATCTAGCACTAGAGGGAGCTACATAAGTACCTGAATTTGACTTGCTATCAGCTTCTTGTAATCCCTCGCACAGTAGCACTAGTATACAATCAGATGTGCAGTGTGCATTTGAGCTCATGTTTGCTACTATTCTTTTGCTGTCACATCACAAGCTGGTCACCAACATGGCCAACTTGGACCTTTGTAACATATTCTCAGTTAAATGTTTTAAGGGTACATAAAGCACCTTGATTAATAAAAATACATTAAAATCTTGCCTTATCATTATCTGCTTTACATCTTTTAAAGATGTCTGTGGCTTCTAAATAGAATTGTCAGGCAATAGTAGAAGAGATATGTCTGAACCAAGTTTATTACCCGTCACACCCATCAGTCATTCCGCACGGAACAATATCTTAAAATTAAGGGATTTTTAAAGGATTACAGAAGGAGTTTCAGCCCATTTCCCATCTCATGAGGAAAGATAAATGTTGACAGGGATGAGTACAATTGCCATAATTGTTAATAATTATGTATTATAAATTCCGCTTTGCGAACAGAACTCTACTGGGTGGATCATAATGAAGATTTTATTATGTTGTAATAAAAGTTTTCTGTATGTGAATGTCAGGCTTATCTGCTTGTGGAGGCCACTTTGCAGTACACAGGCTTCTGTAAGAGATATCATGGAACATGCCTGCACATGAACTACACGTGTAGCACTGGCATCATGGGTGGTGATTGCTTGTCTTTAAAACTGAACTCCATCACTTTTTTATCATTTTGGATATTCCTGTTGTCTGTGACCATTGAAGAGAGATCTCTTCCCAGTTTAGGATGTAACATAAAAACTAAGGCACTGTTCCCCAAGGTTCCTCTCCTTGGATTCCATTCTTCTAAAATCCCTGTTTGCACCTGGGGACTGGTGACAATACTGCCCAAACACTTAAATACCATGCATGCTGCAGTGACCCATCTCACGTGCCGTAATCAGTTGGAGTCTCTCATAAGTCAGGGCCAGAGGTGCAGACTTTGCACTTTGAAACAGGTTTCAAGTACCCTGTGACAATGGATACCTTGTAGTACACTAATTAAAGCTGAACTTGAGGCAAAATATTAATTATAGTTGACATAATATTTTTTAATGTGTATGTAGCCTGGCCACAGCGCTTTTGTCATACAGCCGCATGACCCCATGCAACTGACAGCCACCCATGTATGCTGTTGTAACCCATCTCACCTGCTGCAATCTGTTGGAGTCTCTCCTTAAGTCAGGGCCTAGGAGGTGCAGACTTTGCCCTTTAACCTGGTTTCAGGTTCCCTGTGAAATCGGATATCTTGTTTGTGAAATGTTATTAGTGCAACTGATATTTTTCTTTGTTTGCAATTTTTCTGTTAGGCCCTATTCATACTTGGGAATGGGGCCTTTACCAAATAATATGCGAGAGACCTAACAGGGGTTGTGAGCGCTGTGGTAGTTCATTCTTTCCTCCTGTCAGAAAGTTTCAGCTTGCCCATATGAGGTACGAGCACACAGATACACTGACAAGTCTGCAGGAGTCTTGCATGATATTAGTGATTTGCTGATCGCTGGTGCAATGCCTTCCAGGTTCCTACAACAAAAAATAATAAATCCACATTTTTTTACCTGCAAAACAATGTGCATTCTTTATTTTTTGTTGAAAGGTGAACTTATCCTTTAAGCTGAAAACACCAATGTCCATTTTCTCTTTTGGACGGATGGCCTGACATTCTCACTAAGCACACTTTGATATGATGTAATGAATTTAGCTGATTTAAAGCAGAACTCCAGTTATTTGTTTTTTGAGTTTTTTTACCATGCAGTGGGGCTGTGCCCCCACTGCATTGATCAGCTGCTCATTTTGTACTGAACTTTATTGTAACAAACACTCTGCATTTTGCATTTAAAAAAGTCCCTGACCCTTTCCAAAAACGCAGCGGCTGAAAAACGCATAGATGTGAACATGTTCATAGGAAACCATATTAAATGAACTGTGGTGCTTTTCTGCAAAAATGAAAAAGGAATAAAAAACGTATTGATGTGAACCATTGATAGAGCATTTAGAGAATCAGCTTAATGAAAAAAGTGATGAATATTTACCAAGTTTACCTGGTCTTTTGGTTCCTCTAGAGTACAATTCACTGTAGCATAAGTCTGATTTTGACGGATTCACTGGCCCTTATAAATGACTTTTAGAATTCATGCTACTCTCTAGTGCTGCAGGGATTCAACACTTCCAGGTGTATTGAATGCCAACTCTCCCTACTGCACGTTGTGGTTTCTCCCTTGGCCTGTCCTGATGTACAAGTTGGTGAGACGAACCACAGTGTGTGCCGGGAATGGTTGAAAACCTGCAGTGGCAGGAGAGCAGCAAGGTGGAGGAGTATGAAGACACACGGTGTGTGACAGAGATAGCAACAGGGTCAATTTAAGGGTTTTAGTGAACGCTCATAGGTACGTACATGATTTGACCAACTCACAATGTCTCCTTTGCCTGATCCTCAATAAACAGGAGCTGTCAAATCACACAGCACTTCTCTTTAGGGCACTAGAGGAAGGCGGACGAGGCATATACGGACACTCTTGATGCCAGGGGAAAAAAATGGTGATCAGGCAAGTTTTTTTGGTCCGCCCAATCTTTTTCTATAAACCTATACTCAGTGGCACAGTGGCTAAGTGGTTAGCACTTCCTCTTAGCAGCACTAGGGTTGTCAGTTCAACCATGGCACTACCTGCCTGGAGTTTGCATGTTCTCCCTGTGCCTGCGTGGGTTTCCTCCCTCACTCCAAAGACATGCAGGTAGATTAATTGGCTCCTGTCTAAATTGGCCCTAATATGTGTATGTATGAATGTGAGTTACGGTCCTTAGATTGTAAGCTTCTTTAAAACAGGGACTTGTGTGAATGTATAATATATGTGAAGTGCTGTGTACATTGATGGCGCTATATAGTACTTTAAATTTGAACAGATCACAAGAAGCAGATGTTTCAGAATGATAGCCCAAGTTAATAATTTTCTCCATCTATAGATGTTAATGTTGTTGACAGGAAGACAAAAGTGCTGCTTTGATTGAATACACTTTGATAGCCCAACCCTGGCAATAGACAACCAAATCTTCTTGAGATACAAGATTGTAATAAGTATTTCTTGACACGTCCATCACACTTAACATTGAACACCAACTGTCAATTATGTTCTTTGTTTAGGAGCTCATACTGTATCTCAGACTTCTTTAGTTACATTGTGTAACCAGCACGGAATCCAGAGAAAAAATTCAGCACTTGTTAAATCGAGACAACATATTTTATTGACCCAATTAAACTGGATTTATGAGCTTGTAAAATAAAATTCTTTTACACTACTATGTTGACCATGTGAGAAAATGTAGCAGTAGCATCTCATATGCAGTTAGTATAGTGTGAAATCATTCGAAGTGTATCTACAGACAAAACTTTTTTTTAGTTGTTTTGATAGAGAGTGTCAGGTTTTATTGTTAACCATAAAAACAAATGGGCACTGGATTCAGATTTTCTAAGGGTCACCAAAAATGTCACTGGGCACACTGGCTCCAGTTCGGCAACACTTCACAAAATGGGACAACCCTTAGAAATAGGGAAAGAACCCAGAGTTGAGAATCCACATACATACAGTCGCAATAAGAATGCCAAACAAAAACGTTCAAAAATCCAAGTTTTTTAATGATAAAATTGATTCATAGCAGGAAAAACCCAATGTGTTTTAGGGGTCAAACACACTCCGCCTTTATCAGGGCTACAAAAAAAGCACAAATTTAAAGGTCATATATTTGTATTTTTATCATTTATGACCTTGTTTTGTAACCTTGATGAAGGGGGAGTAATGCAGGCCATAGATGGGTCGAAAATCGGCCGATTTGTCGGCCGAAAATAAAATCGGCCGATTTTCGGATCGTTAGTGGGCGATTTGGTCGGCCGTTTTTCGGTATTTTGGCCGTTTTTGTTTTTCGGTAAAGTTGGAAAAAAATCGGCCGATTTTGCCGATCGGCCGATTTTCGCGGCAATTAGTGGGCAAATCGGCCGATTTTTTACCAATAAAAAATCTGCGCATGAGCAGTGACCTGCAAGAGGAAGACAAAAAGAAGAAAAAGAAGAAGAGGAAGAGGATGAAGAAGAAGAAGAGGAAGAAGAGGATGAAGAAGAAGAAGAGGATGAGGATGAAGAAGAGGATGAGGATGAAGAAGAAGAAGATGAAGAAGAAGAAGAAGAGGATGAGGATGAAGAAGAAGAAGAGGATGAGGATGAAGAAGAAGAAGAAGAAGAAGAGGAAGAAGAAGAAGAAGAAGAAGAGGATGAGGATGAAGAAGAGGATGAGGATGATGAAGAAGAAGAGGATGAGGATGAAGAAGAAGAAGAAGAAGTAGGATGAAAATAAGAAGAATTCCAGTCCAGCAAAAAGTATCTCTGCAGAGAGCTCCGCTATTTCTGACAGTTCTCTGACAGTTCTTTGACATTTACAGCGGTTGAAACATTGTATCTATTTGTTTCCGAATAAAAACATCTGTATCCTAAATGGAAACAAATAGATACAATGTTTCAACCGCTGTAAATGTGAAGGAACTGTCAGAGAACTGTCAGAAATAGCGGAGCTCTCTGCAGGGACACTTTTTGCCAGCTGTAGAAGGGATGAAAATCGGCTGATTTTTTTTACCATTGATGGTAACGTCGGCCGCTTGAACGACCGAATTTTCATTTTTTAAAAGAAAAATCTGCCGTTTTTTCTCCCCATCTATGGCCTGCATAAGTTTGGTCCCAGAATCACATTGGATTTTTTCTGTTATGAATTTTATCCTTAAAAACCTTGGACGTACCATACAACAACAGGTGGTAGAACTAAAGCATTTATTGAACAGCGCAAGTCCCTGAATGTAGATCTCAGACACAAAATAGACATGGCTCCTACTTCCCTAAGCTTGAGCCTTACTTCCAAGGCAGAGAAAAATATCAGATGGTCGAGACATCACTATTATACCATGGGCGACTAACCCACTATCTTATTGGCAAGGAAACTAACACCCAGGAATTACAACCCAGCCCTCCCTAAATTACAAATGCAAACTGGTCAACCGACTGAAAATCCACAACTTATTTTTAGAGAAATCGTTAACTTTTACTCTAAATTGTACGCTAAACCAGAAGCCTTTTCTGAAACATGGGCAGACAGATTTTTTTCAGGATATCCCATCATTTAAATTACACCAGGCTCATCGGGAACTCATGGGCAGTGAGTTTATTGAACAAGAGTTTTAACCCGTCTGAAGCCCTGGGTCCCAATGGGTTCTCTGTTCATTATTACATAAAGGTCCTGGAGATTCTGTCCCCCCATCTATACTCTTTTTTTTAATGCTATACAGACCAGGCTAGGCCTTTCTCCCCATGACAATAAAGCATTTATCCATGCGTTACCTAAACCTGGGAAAGACCTTGGAGATTGTGCAGACTACAGGCCCATTTCTCTTATCAATGTAGATCCAGAAATTATGACAAAAATATTGGCAACCAAAATAAATACTTTCCTGCCCAAGTAGAATTCGTTCTTCACAGACAGGCCCCTGACAAAACAAGCAAATAATTGATATTATTTCCGCTGTCCACTTCAACTGGGAAGCGATGGGAGCAGGGGCGGACTGACAACTCAAGGGGCCGCCAGGCAATAGGGGATCATGGGGCCCCTGTGTCCTTGCTCAAACTCAAAAAAGCCCATGAAATAGGTACCAGGGGCATCTCATGGGGCCCCCTACTGACCCCGGGCCCTCGGGCAGCGCCCGAGTTTCCAAATGGTCAGTCTGCCCCTGGATGGGAGATGTATACTCTTCTCACTTGACTTACACAAAGCCTTAGATTCCCTTTCATGGAATGATTTATTTTATGTCCTAGGAAGGTATGGATTTGGACCAAGGATTTTGTCATTATCTCTCCAAAACTGATCTACTAGTTTTCCCCCCAGCCCACGCCCCCCACCCCCTGACTTCTCCATCAAGACCAACTACACTACCATCAGTCCCACCCCTCAAGCCAGAGTTCTGGTGTCATCCTAGACTCCAATCTCTCCTTTCAGCCCCAGGTCCAATCGCTGACAAACTCATGTAGACTTCACCTCCGCAACATCTCCAAAATACGACCGTTCCTAACCCCGGAAACCACTAAGCAACTCATCCACTCCCTTATTATATCACGCCTCGACTACTGTAACTCCTTCCTCATTGGCTTACCTCACTGCAGGCTATCCCCGCTTCAGTCCATCTTGAATTCTGCGGCCAGACTCATCCACCTTACTAACCGCTCCATATTTGACACACCCCTCTGCCAATCCCTCCACTGGCTTCCGATTGCCCAACGGATAAAATTCAAAACGCTAATACTGACGTACAAAGCTGTTCATAATACTGCCCCAAACTACATCACCGATCTTGTCTCCAAATACCACCCAAAACGTACTCTCCGCTCCTCACAAGACCTCCTACTCTCAAGCTCCCTGGTCGCCTCCTACCATGCCCGTCTCCAGGACTTCTCCAGGGCATCCCCCATCCTCTGGAATTCCCTACCCCAATCCATCAGACTATCACCTACTCTGCTCACCATTAGGCGCACTCTGAAAACCTATCTATTCAGGGAACTCTACCCCGCCCTCAGCTAATTAATGAACTCCTCCACTCCTCCTACCACTCCATCCCCCACAGCTATTTCCTCCTGTACCACTATCCCCTCCCTCCTAGATTGTAAGCTCCAAGGAGCAGGGCCCTCGAACCCCTCATGTATTGAATCGTATTGTTACTGTACTGTCTCATGTATTGTCTCCCACCTTAATGTAAAGCGCTGAGACACTGTCGGCGCTATATAAATCCTGTATAATAATAATAATTATTGCAGACTCTATACAGTTCCCCTACTGCCTCACTATTAGTAAATGCATACAGTTCCAAAACTTTCAGTATTCATCAGGGGACCTGTCAAGGTTGCCCCCTTTCTTCAATTCTATTCATCTGTAGATTTACAAGGGATATACTGCAGTGATCGTGAACACAAATGTGCCCTATTTGCAGATGACATTATGACGTTGCCAGGGGCGGACTGACAACTCATGGGGCCCCCAGGCAATAGGGGATCATGGGGCCCCTGTGTCCTTGCTCAAACTCAATAAAGCCTATGAAAAAGGTACCAGGGGCATCTCATGGGGCCCCCTATTTACCCCGGGCCCTTGGGCAGTGCCCGAGTTTCCAAATGGTCAGTCTGCCCCTGGACGTTGCTGTCCTCCCCCATTACCTCCATTAGCAATGTATATGCTATTTTGCAAACTTTTTCATCAATTTCAGGCCTTAAGGTAAATCACACTAAATCTCAGGCCTTACAATTATCTCTGGACGATAACACGACGCTTCCCTAACTGGGTACTTTTCTTACTCACTTCACACCTTGTATCTCAAAAATGACCCTCTTTTATAAAAGAAACTCTCAGAGAATCTAGACAAATGGAAGATCAATCCTCCTGCATGGTTGGCAGGTTGTTTTCTATTAACATGAACATCCTTCTGAGGATCCTGCACCTGTTTAGGACCTTACATGTAGCATTGCAGATGTCTGATCTTAAGGCCTTTTAAAGGAAAATATTTAACTTTACATGAGGAGACAGGATGAATTGATGCACCCTTCATACTCCAAAAAATAGGGGAGGTTTGGGAGTCCTGGACCTGACAAATTACTATTATGCCACCCAGCTGTCCCAGCTTATAAACTATCACTCCAAAAATTCACATCCCCTGTAGATGAAAATGGAATCGATCCCGTTTATATCAAATCCAAATTGATCACATGTTGTGGCTACCATCTACAGACAGCCTACAATTCTTTGAACATCTCTATCCCTTTTCATTTATGAGACAGCTGTCAGCAGCATATAAATTAAAATATTCGCATAACCCCCCTGGCTCCTTTACTTCAAAATTCTGCTTTCACCCCAGATCTCACCTCTCAAGCATTCAGATTGTTGACCAACAAAGCTTTCCTACGCATAGCTGACTTTTGCGATAGGAAGGGTATTCTGTCTAGGCAATTACTGGTGGAAAAACAATGCCTACCAGAGACGGAATTCTTTTTTCTGTGCGCAAAATTACTTGAGATCTTTGCAACGTAATTCTGATCTAACTACTATGTTATCTATGGAATATCTCTGTACAAAATATGATCTGCTCGAAGGTCATATTTATGAAATCTATTCGATATGAACTTCAATGTCTGTAAAGTTATACATGAACAAATGGGAATTTGACTTAAGTGAAACTTTGGAAATGGATGAATGGCATAAACTAGTGAAATAAGTCTCTAGATTGCTTATCAATACTTCAATTATAGAAGCTAATTACAAGGTGTTGTTATGGCGGTACCTGGTGCCAACCAGGGTGGCTTCATATGTACCAAGTGCCTCACCACTTTGTTTTTAAGGCTGCAGGCAGGAGGGTACAGTTTTTCATGTCTGGTAGTAGTGCCTAAAGGTAAGACACTTCTAGATACAACTTTACAATTTTATTGACTCTCTTACCCAAGTAAACCTCTGAAAATCCCCTTGGCAAGCACTGTTGAGCGAGCCAGCGGAGGAGGCCCCGAGACATATGAGGAGATTGATCACCTTTATATTTATAGCAGCTCATAGGTACCAGCTCATGCTGATGGGTTCAAGACTTCACCAAGTCTTCAATGCATAGGAGTAGCTGTCTGTGAATGGTGGGATTATGTACAACTGACTTGCTTCCAGAAGGCAAGACAACGTGCATGCGCAACTTTGACAACGTGCATGCGCACGAAACGCATCAGGCAGGGGCCTTGTCACATTGACGTCACGCCGCCGAGGCCACATGGAAGGCCGGCGGCCATCTTTGTTTCTGTAAGTGTGCTGATATACCCACATGGATGATCTTTCTCTGTAATAAAAAATACTACACTATCAGTACTTTCGTTTGTGGCTTGTTTTTGCGAGCCATTCAAGGTAGAGAATACCCTCTTTTGGCAACTCATATCTTTGGTGGAGAGGTACTAACGGAGCTGTCCCTGTGTACTGTGAGGGTCCAGCGTGTGAGGTCTGGAGTCATTCCCTGTATGCTGTCAGTGTGCCAGTGGAGTCCCTTTCCTTTCCTGAGCCCAGGTGTTTGCCAAGGATCATTTGGATATATATTCATGCGCATTATCATTGCGCTTCTGGTGATTGCAATCATACTACAAACCCTTATCACGGAAGTGACGTGCACGGAGATTTACAGAACACTTTGGACTTATTTTATGCAACTTCATATCCAATTTTTATTCATATTTATTCATCAATATTTATCAGTTCATCACTACTATTATTTTTGTGGAATGATTCACCATGGTCACTACAGAAATTCCAGTCACATTTATTTTCGTCAATTCTGACAATACACTTTATATGTGTTGTGGTCACTTTAGAGCTAATACCTTCCACTGCACTTTATATGCATTTGTCACTATGAATTTTGCGCTGCATTATTTGTTTATTTTGTCATTTTGAGGATATAGGGGTTCATCCTTAATGCCAGCTGCTTGAAAATAATCGTGCGCTCGCTTGTCATATATTTTACTAGATTTGTATTTCTATCTGTGCCACCTTTAGGGATATTTGCCATCTCTTTTTCCTGTTTACCAGTATTGCTGAAAGTGAAAAAAAAATCTAAACTTTTGGGGTGTCACCGGAACAGGAGTAAAGGGAAAAGAATTTCAATGGGGGTGTCTGTTTCTGGTGACTCTTGTGGCAAATGGGAGATTAAAGTGGTTGTAAACCCCAAAAATTTAAATTGAAATGACCAGTCTACCCCAGAAGAGGGGTGTGGAAACAAAATGTTTCTTCATGTGTAGGGTTTTTTTACCGTAGGAAAGCGGAGAGAATTTCAGATGACTGGCTGCTCCTTTCTTGGCCAGACTACGGACAAATGACTTCTGCTGTTATGCTGTGTGAGGTAGACCGGTCATTTCAATTTTGATTTTTTTGGGTTTACAACCACTTTAAGTCTTCCTGTTTGGCTATGGGACAGATGGGAAATCTCCTCAATGGAACACAGATGTAATAAAAAAAACAAGAAAAACAGAAACCAGACATGGGGTGTAGCCAGGGGCATATTTACCACAAGGCAAACAAGGCACTTGCCAATGGCAGCATTTTTTAGGGGGCAGCACCTCCCCCCAGAAGAAGGGATGAAAGAAGGGACATGTGCACCATGGGAACCTAAGAGAGGCTACAGGCTGCTTGATTGTGTATGTAGAGCCTGACTCTCGTTCCCAGGGATTTTCAGAGCTTTGAAGATGAGTGTTTCTCACTCTATTGCCGGGGGGGGGGTAGTGGAAGGTTCTCTCGGGTGGGGGGCAGGGGTGTTGCTGGTCAATATCAGGCTCTCTCCACATGAGGGGGAAGGGGGGGTGTTGGTCAGTGTCCGTGGGGGCAGACGATAGCTTTGTTGCCTAGGACAGCACAAAACCTAGATACACCGCTAGATGTAGCCCACCTTTACTCTATCCAAAAGAAGAAAAAAGTTCTGCATTACTTCTATTTTAAGTAGCTTTTTTATGTGGTATTTCCATGTCTTGAAAGCAAAAATCATAAAATGAAAATAAAATCTGTATAGATTGAGGGCTGGTAATAAAATATATCTGCTATTTGAGGTTATGCCCCCACCAGGATCAGATCTTGAATTTACTCTTCTCTAGCCAGAGGAAAGAAGTTTACCTACTAGAACAGTGTGTGTTTCTACCGTGGACACCAAAACTGCTAAAAAAAGTAAAACATTTTGACTGGATGTAAGCTTCAAACATATTGCAAAGAATAATGGCAAACATATACCCATAGTACCTTCCCAGGTTTAACATTTCTGATGATGTGTGTTACTAAATGTTGCAAGGCATTCACAAGAATTCAAGACATACATTATTTCTTAATACATGACTTAATTTCCAACTTCAAAAAGACTTGAAGTCTTTGGCTAGACAGTGCGTTAGAAATATCATATATAAAACTTCACACAATAATGTTCACGACCGGCTGTTTGACATTACTGATGCAGACAAAGAAACCAGAGAAAACTTGACAAACTTCAAAGTTTAAAAAAAACTGCAGATATAACACCTAGCAGAAACTGAACAGAAACAATGAAAGCCAGCCAGATTGCCTGAGGACAGAAAACAAAACAAAATGAGGAACCTATTCATATGTTCATTTTATATTAATCCATCCAGGATTTATGAGTTGTTTTATAGTAAAAAAAATGAAGAAGAGCATACTACACCCACCCAAAGTACAAGTATAAATAAGTCTATGCAAGCAAGGTTGTGAAGATCCACCAGTAGCTCTTTGAAATTCAAGGAAGTTGGAGCTAGCACTCAACACCATGTCTTGCCAGTGGAAGAGTGGGTCAGTTAGATCATCGATGGGTGGCAGTATCAGTGGACACAGAATCAGCAGTTTGGCTTTAGACCTGGCTAAAGGATCCGAACACTTTGTTGGCAATTTTAGCTCCAATGATGGCATCTTGCATGGAGGTGAAAAGGAGACCATGCAGAACCTCAACATCCGACTGGCCTCTTACTTGGACAAAGTGAAAGCGTTAGAAGATGCCAATGCTGACCTTGAAGCCAAGATCAAGGAATGGTACCTAAAACACCAGCCCAAAAACACCCCAGAGGACTACAGCAAATACTTTGCCATTATTGAGGATCTCAAAAACAAGGTAAATTTGAGGACCAAGTCAAAAATCATTAATAAGACCATTAATGTATATCTAAATTATGGGCATACGGCTTATTGTCCCTTCTACTATTATTAGAATGAGCCTATCAGAGCAGTGCCTGGGTAGACATTCCTAAACCTCTTCGGAAAATGACAGTTGCCTGACTGCTACATTGATTCATAAGCTTCATCAGTTAGTCATTGATTCAAGACAACTATGTAGGTTGGGAGTCTGATAACCTGCTTAGTTTTTCCAGGACAGGGATTCAGTAACTAACAAAGCTAGGACAACATGACAACCAGGTAAGTACTCACCAAAAATAGTCAGAAATGGCAGAACAGGCTCCTTTTAAAAGGTATAACAATGGAAGTTTAGAGGTTCAACAGCTGCTGTAAAAATGTGTGAGCCTTTAAACCACCTTTGATGTCCCCTCAGCCTTAGCTGGCCATTCAGCATGCACACTAAATGGGACAACAACTAGACAAGTATTATTTTTGCAAATTTGGTCAGGAAGGGCAGCACAGACTCCTTTTAAGGTATGTCAATGGAAGTTTATAGGTTCACCAGCTGTTGTGCTTGAACCTCTAAATCCCTAGTGGCTTTACCTCAGCCAAGGCAAACTACAGAGTACAATAACTCAATAGTCACCCATAAGATCTTACTAATGCTAAAAAAAAAAAACCTGCTAGAATCTGATTGGTTGATGAATGTACTAAGTGTTACAGAAATTTTTATCTTGAATATAATTTCTAACACAGGAAAAGTTAATTTGACAAGTACTTACATTGAGTATGAGGATGATTTATCTTGATTTCACCATTAGTCTACTATGTAATCCCAGCAGCTGGTTTCTGAAATCACTTGACTATATAAAATAAAGAACTATATTTTATTGGATATTTATTTGATATGGAGGTCTGGAGTCAATAAGAATATTATACAAAAGATGATATTAAAAACTTAGTAATGAAAAGAAGCCACTGTACAGCATCCCAAAAGGGTCAGTCTACATAAAAGAGAATATTTAAAAAGTAGTGAATGTGAAATGTGGGTAAATCAATTACTATCATTTAAATACAGGGGTGTAAGGTGAATATAAATAATAAAAACTACATTTAATAGCAATGAATACAAAAAAGATTAGTAATGCAAAGCCATTGATGCAACCTAAAGAGGAAATCTACAGAAAGGGGAAAAGTTATAAATTAGTGAATGTGACTTTGCCAAACACACAGTGGTGGTGAATGATCCAAGCACTGTCATTTAAACATGCACCAGGAAGATTCACCTGCGGAGAACGTTTGGTGAATGTCAGATTGACTGCTTTAGAAATACGACCCAAAATGTATATTTCTGCTTTTGATAAATGCCGTTGAAGTGAATCAATCACCATTTTATTCTCCCCTGAGAATTTTTTTTGCATGCTCCTCCTGTTGTACTTTTTGACTCTGCCCCTTCTAGACTCATTGGATCTTCTGCACGAAGAGGTAGCATCATTCTATTTGCTGCAATATTATTTAAAAATGATCAGTGTGAGCCTTCTTATAAGGATCTTGTTGGGAAGGAGGAGTTGGGAATTATAGATCTGTCCACCAGGGGCGTATTTACCGCGAGGCAAACAAGGCGTTTGCCTTGGGTGGCATTTTTCAGGTGGGAGCAGCACCACCCCCCAGAAGAAGGGGCACGTGGCAGGTGAAAGAGGATGGGGACCAGCTCTGCTATGGGATCCAAGAGAGGCTACGGCTGCTGGAGGGTGTAGGTAGTGGCTGACTCTCTTTCCCACACAATGACAACACAGGACTTTCCAGACCATGTCTCCGAGGATGGCCAGCTGCTTTCATTCCAGAGGTGAATGATGGAGGAACGTCTTTCCCTCTCCTTTTTTAGATTGTGTGTGTGCGGGAGGGGGGAGGCCCGATCTTAGTGTTGCCTAGGGTAGCACAAAAACAAAATACACCACTGTTCTTCACCAGAGTTCCTGGGGATATAAGATTCGGGTGATTTCTTTGACTTACCAACATGACTTAAAGGATAAACTATATCTTTATTTTTTGTTTGATTCCTAGATCTTAGTGGAAAGCACTGAAAATGCCAGGTTTGTGTTGCAGATTGATAATGCCAAGTTGGCTGCAGACGATTTCAGAATTAAGTAAGTTAAACACATATTCTGTTATTACATTTACATAGACTTTTTAGCATCACTTGAAGAATCATATCAGATTTATAAAAAAGCTATATATATATATATCGTGTACAATTGCTACACAAGTCATATTGTAAATGAAACTTATTAAAAATGACCATTCCTTTTTTCCTTTTCCATCTACAGCGCTGTAATTTTCTGTAAAATGCAATGCAATATGACAACCTAGAGGTGTTCTGTACATAAACACCCCCTTAGAAATGTAATCTCCTTATTGTGTGATTGACTTGCTGATTTTCCCAGAAGTCTGAACTTCCAGATAAAAGTCAGATTTTGGGCATCCCCTGCAACAAAGGTGTCATTTATGGTGAGATACTCACAAAGAAAAGCCATGTTTTAAAGGGTTGCAGACCCTGCCACTTTCCTCATTAGAACCCTGCAAGTGCAGCAACTGATTGATAATTATAAATCACTCCATCCATAGTCACATAGTTAGTCTGGCTGAAAAAAGACAAAATTGCATCCAGTTCAACCATTAAAAAATATATATATAATCCGATGCCCACAGTTGATCCAGAGGAAGGCAAAAAAACCCAGCAAAGCATGATCCAATTTGCTCCTGCAGGGGAAAACTTTCCTTCTTGATCCCCCAAGAGGCAATCAGATATTCCCTGGATCAGCTTTACCTATAAATGTTAGTATCCAGTTATATTCTGTGTATCCAAGAGAGAATCCAGGCATTTTTTTAAAGAAATCCACTGAGCGGGCCAGATCCAACTCTTGAGTCTATTCCACATTTTCACAGCTCTTACTGTGAAGAAACCTTTCCGTGTTTGAAGATTAAATTTCTTTTCCTCCGGACGTAAAGAGTGCCCCCTTGTCCTCTGTGATGACCTCAGGGTGAATAGCTCTACACCGAGTTCACTATATGAACCACTGATGTATTTATACATGTTGATCATATCCCTCCTTATGTATTATACATGGAGATCATTTCCTCCCTTAATCTCCTCTTCTCAAGAGAGAATAAATTCAGTTCCTCTAATCTTTCCTCATAGCTGAGCTCCTCCATGCCTCTTATCAGGTTGGTTGCCCTTCTCTGTACTTTCTCCAGTTCCCCAATGTTCTTTTTGTGAATTGGTGCCCAACAATGAACTGCATATTCAAGATGAGGTCTTACTAATGATTTGTACCGGGGGAAATTATATCTCCGGAATCTATACCTCTTTTAATACAAGAGAGGATTTTGCTCGCTTTAGAAACTGCAGCTTGGCATTGCATGTCATTATTAAGCTTGTGATCTACCAGAACTCCCAGATCCTTCTCCACCATTGATAACCCCAGTTGTAACCCCCCCCCCCCAAGTATGTATGATGCATGAATATTCTTAGCCCCCAAGTGCAAAACCTTACATTTATGAACATTAAACTTCATTTGCCACATCGTTGACCAATTAAACAGTGCATTGAGGTCGGCTTGTAACATTAATTTTGCACATGGACAAACAGCTATTTCTTCAGAATAACAAAAGGTACTATAGGAATCTGCATCAAAGTTTCTTAAAACCCCTGCAAGATATATAAATAACCCAAGGGGGAATGCTCTTTTCTCAGCAAAAAAGTGCAGGATTTGTTTATCTCTATGCATGTACTAATTTTTCCTTTGCTCTCCTGATGCATCCATCTGAAACACCCATCATTCCAAGGTATAGGTAGCTCATTGAGTCTCCCCACCTCTTGCCATAATGCAGAGCTGGGATCCTGAATACCTAACCACCATTTCCCAGTACTCTCAGTTGGAGGTGGAGAAAGAGACCTTAGCCCTGTGTAAGTTCTATCCAGAATGACCTACAAAAGGAGAGCTTTTTCTCTTCTCTGCCATGACTGAAAAGAGCGATGGAGGAGCAAAGGGAAGGAAAGTACAAGAAGCTGGTTGGCCAGCATTAAAGTGAACCTGTGGCAAAGCCCAGACTAAGCAAAGCACATGCTTACTTTAAAAAAGTTACAAAATAGTTAAAAAATCCTTTTTTTTTTTTAGAAAAAAAAAAAGAGAATGCCCATCTTCATTGTAAACAGAAGTGTGCAGAACAGAACAATCTCTTTGAGACCCAAGCAAAGTCTCTACAGCAGGCATGCCAGACTCAAACCTCTGCCAAATGAAATATCATAAGTGTAAAAAGTTTATGGTTTTTTTGTTGTTTTAGAAAGCCCCAATATCTATACCAATTATATATCCAATTCAATTAGTGCCCATCCAAAATTCTCAGTTTTAACAGAAAGGAAGCAACAGGGACACCAACTGCAACATAAATTGATGAGGGCTAAGGTCTAGAGTTGCCACCTCATCCCATTAAACCCAAACACATATTAATTACATAGGTTCTGTGGCTGACTAACTCATTTAGTGCCTTATCTGAATTAAATTATCCTCAGAACCTGTGTAATTAATATGTGTTAGGGATTAAAGGGATGAGATAGCAACCCCATTAAGGTCAGGGGCGTAACAGCACAGGCAGGTCACTTGTCAAGAGCCTGCCCCACCATCTCCCAATCATGCCTACAGACCAGGAACAAAGGTAGATTTTCCACCATCAAACAAAAAAAAATTCCTTATTTAAGCTTTTTACTTACAAGGCTCCACCAAGTGTGTCCCTGAAGGTTTATTAGAGGCTCTGTGTTGGCAGTTGCTTCCTCTATGGACCACAACAGTGACATAACAAGGTCTGATTAGAACTGCCTCTCAGGAGCACACAACACCCTTTCATAGCCGAAGTAGTTCCAATGAGCCACTAGTGCTTCTCACGCACCCTGGGGCTGATTAAGGTGGTCATTAAACTCACTAAGTACCTTATCTGCATTAAATTAGTCTTATTACCTGTGTAATTGATATGTGTTTGGTTTTAAAGGGATGAGGTGGCAACCCTAGCTTTGTCCTTTACTGTACAGTACTTTGGGGCACAATTCACAATAAGCAGCAGTAATATGCTCATTTTGTGAATGGGCCCTTAAAAGGTGTTGATATGATGTAACTAAAGCTGAGACATTTCCATTACTGGAGCCTGTAGGAATTCAATCATTGCCATCCAAAGTGACACCATAGCTGTTAGAATTACGACTAAGGCAGATCATAGACGGTGCCAGGGGCGGACTAACAATTTGGAGACTCAGGCACTGCCTGAGGGCCCGGGGTCAGTAAGGGGCCCGATGAGATGCCCCTGGTACCTTTTTCATAGGCTTTTTTGAGTTTGGGCAAGGACACAGGGGCCCCATGATCCCCTATTGCCCGGGGGCCCCATGAGTTGTCAGTCCGCCCCTGGACGGTGCACACTTCTTTGTTTGATTCCCCCCGCAATACAGACAGTGTTGGCAGCAGAATCCCTCCCACCAAGCCATCGTGTTCTCTGAGAAGGCAGGCGGGGGAGAGGGAGGAGCCGTCCCCACCTAGTGAAGCCGCTAGCAATAATCACATGCAGGGCTTTTTTTCAGTGGGAACATGGGGGGGAACACAGTTCCAGCAACTCCAGAAGTGACTGTATGTAATGGCAAGGGGTGGTGGGGTGTGCAGGAGGGTCTATTTTTTCTGGCTGCTGGAAATTCTTGCCACTAGGAGATCTATTGTTGTTGGGGGTCTATTGTTGCTAATGGGGATCTATTGTTGATGGGGGGTCAATTGTTGATCCAACGAATCATCTTTTGAGGGAGGGGTCTATTGTTGCTGGCTATTGAAGGGTCTATTGATGCTGGATGGTCTATTGATGCTGGCTGCTGGGAAAATCTATTGTTGCTGGCAGGGGTCTATTGTTGCTGGGGTGGATCTATTGTTACTGGGAGGTCTATTGTTGCTCTAAGGGATCTTTTATACTGTTTTTCCTGATATAATTAACAAATTCCATAAACATGACTTAGTAACACAAAATTATATTTTGTTCTGTATTCATTAAAAGGTGCTCTACTGGGAGGTAGATAGGGGGTGGAACCAAGGGACAGTGCTCAGAGGTGAGTAGTGGGAAGAGACAAGGAGTGGCTCAGAAAGGGGTGGAGGGGTACCTGCACCTATTCTCTGAGAAAAAAACCCTGATCGCATGTAAAATCCGGCAGGCTGGTTGTACCCCACTTGATCAAATTATGAACTTGGGTACATTCTGCCTGCTCATACATGGTTTGAAACTCGGCCAGTTCCTGCTAAACCGGCCGGGAGTCAAAACGTCTATGGCCGACTTTAGACTAAGACCTGTTTACACCTATGTGTTATATGTGTACACATGTGTTGTGCACTGCGGTGTCATTCGTTTTTATTAGCACCCTGATGCATTAAAGCAAACCAGCATTGCAGTGCACCACATGTGTTGTTGTGTGCTACAAAAAATAGTGCATGTACAATTTTTAGTTAGTGTGGTGCATTGGTAGCCGATTCAAAAGAAAGGGCTGCCTTAAAGTATAAGTTCCCCTTCTAGAACATGTTAAAAGTTTCAAACGTGTTTAGGGTGGAACATGTAACATGTTCCAACTCTGGCAGCCAGTTCCCTTGATTGTCCCCTCATTGTGACAGTGGGCAGGGGATTTTCTCTGCACCCGTTGTCACAATTCAAAAGCAGCAGGGCCGTGTGGGGCTCCACAGTTTCCTGTGAATGCATGAACTACAACTACTGTCAGCCATTGCAGCTGACGACTTGTAGGTCTGAATGAACTGTGAGGTCACTGATGTGAAACTTGTAAATGTGATGCTTGTAAACAGTCAGCTGTATGCATCCTTTAACACAATGCACAACATACTGCACCACAATGGACCGCCTAGATGCAAATGGACCCTTACACAGAATACTTTGTTTACTGCTCATAACCTGGCTTAGAAATTGTGACATTTCCTCTGTTATATTTGTCAATTTTCGAACTATGGTGTACATTTCCACTCATATTTGCTGGGGCCCCAGTATATCTATTATTATTTGTTTATTGGGGATGAGCTTAGGCATGTTCGGATCAATATCCGAACCCGCTTGAGCAATCCAACCAGGAAGCTGCGATCTGTACTGCGCCAATCAAAGCATTCCTCTCCCTGTTGCTCATCATTGGCTAAGGACAGATGACAGCTTTCTGACAGGATTTCTCAGGTGCAGGGGCGGACTGACCATTTGGAAACTCAGGCACTGCCCGAGGGCCCGGGGTCAGTAGGGGGCCCCATGAGATGCCCCTGGTACCTTTTTCATAGGCTTTTTTGAGTTTGGGCAAGGACACAGGGGCCCCATGATCCCTTATTGCCCGGGGGCCCCATGAGTTGTCAGTCCGAACTTGCTCAGGTGTGTTCAGACTATGATCTGAGCATGCCCAAATCCATCCCTATTGTTCATAATAGATTTTAAATGATAAGTTAAAAGAGATATTTTATATTCCAATATTTTTATTGAAAAGAATAAAAGAAACAATGGTATAACAAAACATAGATCACGTCTCCAATAAGCATTACTTTCAGGGAAATCAAAAGAGATATGGGGTCACAAAAAAATTACAAGATGGTGTAGAGTGTTTCCCAATGGCCAGCTCATACATATGCATATGAGTATTCTCAGACAAAGAATTATATACAATACAGAAAATTATGGCTAAATAAACTGGAAAACAGAAGTTCAAAACACAAGGGATCAAACACATTGTAATTAAAAGAGATATTTTATATGTTTTGCTGCTGTAGCTTCCCTTCTTTACCTGTTGCATGCCATACTGTATTTTGAATAGGTTGCATAGCTTATTCCAAGACAGCGATGGAATTTTCTATCTAAGTGAAGAAAACCACCAATTAGGCAGTCGTCATCAAAGCAAGGGCAGCCACTGGAAGATTTATTGCTTGTAATCTATTTAACCTAATTAAAAAAAATATTTAATTTGAATAAATGCCTATGCTACTTAAGAAGCAACAATAAAAAAAAAACTGAGGCATCTACTCAAAAAAAAAAATGTACATAATGGAATATTTCATTTCAGATATGAGAATGAGGCATTACTCCACCAGAGTGTTGAATCAGACATCTGTGGTCTTCGTAGAGTATTGGATGAATTGACCTTCACCAAGTCCACCCTTGAACCTCAGATTGAAAGCCTTAAGGAAGAGATTGAGTGCCTGAAGAAGAACCACGAAGAGGTACATAATGAGATATAAAATTTTTTAGCTTTTCTCCTGCTAGATGTTAATGCTATCTTTGTTCCCACAAGGGCATTTCTCACCCTATTCTGCTTTCCACCCAACAAAAATACAGGAAGTATGGATATCTCCCAAATAGTGATACAGAAGCAATACAAAACCATTGCCAGAGGTTTTAACCTTTCCACACTGTCCAAAACTAATAAAAAAAAATTGAACCTTTGTGTTTCTGAAGAATGGTGTGGGTAGACCGACAGCTAAAGTGTTGTTATTCAGCAAAATTGGATCTCCTACAAACATTTTTTCAATGTTTCTAGGCACTTGTGATGTTTATCGCTCCATCACATCTTACACTTAGAGATACTCGTGAGATTACTGTTGCTTTATCACCAAATTGGGGTAATAGTGCAACAACTGCCTTGTACATTTAAAAAGGTGTGAAAATGGGGAAACGGGTTAAAAACTGGTCTAAACTAACAGTGAGAAAATCTTTATCTACAGTATAAATGGTAACATACATTTTCTTGTTGTAGTTGGAAATGATTCTTGGACACCAGTAGAAGTTTCTAGTAGTGTCTATTAATTGCCTGACAACCTGGGAATGTGCAAAAACAACATTTATCAGTATGGCGTTACAACTGAGTTTCTTAATTTCTCCCTCAGGAAATGAAAGCTCTTCGAGGACAGAAGGGAGGTATTAATGTGGAGATGGATGCAGCACCTGGTATTGATCTAAGCAAACTTCTAAATGACATGCGCACCCAGTATGAAGAAATTGCGGAACAGAACCGCCAGAGGGCTGAAGAATGGTTTAGAGAAAAGGTGATCTTGAACTTTAGGCCACAGCATAGGCTGTTTTTTCCTTTGAATCTAACCATGTGGATTTTTTAAAATAATGTCCATTATGTTGGCAGAGTGCAGAACTGAACCGGGAGATCTCACACAGCAGTGAGATGACTGAAACCCATAAAACTCAACTAACGGATCTTAAACGCACATTGCAAGAACTGGAAATTGAGCTTCAAGCACAACTTGCTATGGTAAGTTTTTATTATAGCCATATTGCAGGGTATGGGAAGAAAACATCTAAAAAAAATACTTTAAGGTAGCCATAAGTAGGGTGAAAAAGAGAGGCCATTAGACCATTGTGCCCCATACAGGTAGTCCTGATCGGCAATTTAATAGCAAATGAGTTGTATAATCTTATCTGTCCATGTATGTCCTTGTAGGAAATCTTTATACTGTGTGCACGACCTGAATGCTTAGCTTGGGTACCAAGCTGATGGGTCTCAAGATAATGAAAATCATTTTGTGTTTTTTTCTAAACACCAAAGCCTAAATGTTGGGTTAAATCCAAGTATCGTATGTAGCAAAATTATGTTAGGATTTGCTGATTAATATTTTGTAGCAGAACCCTGTGTATTAAAAAAAGAGCTCATTTATTGTTTGTTATTCTCAAAAACAGAAATGCTCCTTGGAGGGCTCATTGGAAGAAACAGAGTGTTGTTATAGCACACAGCTATCACAGCTACAGGTCCTTGTAGGAAACGTGGAGGAACAGCTCTGCCAGGTCCGCAGTGATATGGAACGTCAGAATGCAGAGTACAAACTTCTGGTGGACATCAAGACCCGTCTGGAAATGGAAATTGAGACATACCGTAGACTGATTGATGGAGAGCCGTAAGTGTCAAGTTGCAAAACATTGGTGGGAATTCTCATCTTCCCTCTAGGGCAGGGGTCTCCAAACTGCAGCCCGAGGGCTACCCTTTATCCGGCCCTTGGGGCACTATGCCTCCCATTGAAGCCAACAATGGGGCACTATATCTTCAACTGATACCAATGATGGGGTACTAGTCCTTCCATTAATACCAATGATTGGGCACTACTCCTCCTCTTACTGTCCCCCAACCCTGAGCCCATGTTTTATCTCATTGATGCCTGGCCTGGGACAATTTCTACCACTTTCTACCCCATTGGCCACAATCTTTCCCCCCCCCCCCCAAAAGAGGTCTGAAGGACAGCATACTGGCCCTTTGTTTGAAAAGTTTGAAGACTGCTGCAGCAGGGATAATAAAAGATGTCCCCTGGCCACCAGGAAAGTAACTGCCTTTAAGCTAATTCAGGGTCAACCTAGGAGCTTTTAATAGTTGAAAGTTCTGGACAGGACTTTTTTTTAAATTTTTGTACCAGAGTTTTTCTAGGAACAAACCACATATGCTGGATTTTGTCTGTTTTAAGTTTGTATTAGTGTTGCTACATGGATCTCCTGGATAGCTGACCTTTTTATTCTCTAGTGGATGATAATCCTAGAACCTTGGATAATACCAAGAAATCAGGAATGGTCATACAGGCAAAAATATGTCTAAACAATTACAGTTCATAAAAGTAACGAGATGGTCCTATCAAAAAGCAAGATGAAGTTTGTCAGGAGGCACACTGTAGAGGCAACATAGGACAGGGGTTCATAGCGCCTTGGTTCCTTCTTGTTTCGGTAGAAATGAGAAATATAAAGCAATAGAGAGATGCAGGCTATGATATTCCATTGTTTTAGTTTCTTAGTAGCATGAATGGCCAGGGTCACTGATGGTTGTAATTAAATTTTGCGGGCAAGGTTTGGAAACTGGAGTGAAAGTGAGGGTGACTTTATGGGTGCCTCAGATAGAATAGTGAAGGGTAATAGCCATGTTAATAGGTCAGTTTACACTAAAATGATATTTTAGTTAAAGGCAGGAGTCCAGGAGTCAGCACCTGGCTTCTTGTGTCTTGGTTACTTCAGTGCCAAGATCTTCATACCATTTTTTTCTACCATGCACCTGATATTTTTGAATTTTCCATGTTCTCACCCACTTTTCATGTTTCTATTCCTTCTGGTGTATTTTCATTATCTAAATAAATAACAATAACAGTAAGGAGAGTGAAAACACATCATAATGTCCACAAGAGGTAGAGGTATCTGTCTCAAAACAGATATAATAAAATATCAGGTGGTTTACCTCTTCAGTTCTTCAGCTTTGCATCAATTTTGGATGGTCTGATCCTAAAATATACCTGCAATAGTATTAGAATAATGTCAAAAGGGTCTCCTGCTAAATAAAATAAGTGCAGCCCTGATACAGAGAACTTTTGCCTGCAATAATCAGGTGAGCCCTTTAGAAAGGGAATAAGGACACTCATTCAGTTCAGAGACATTGATCATCTTATTTTCTCATACAAGATCTTTTTTTGTAAACACATATTTTGGTTAGCCCTTGTGTATTGCAGCACTGCAAATCAAAGCAGTATTTCATATACAAATAATAACTATTAATAAAAGTCAAATACCTTGGGGCAGATCTGTATTGGGAGTGGACCCAATGTATCAGTGGTTTCAGCAGTATGGACCACCTGTGGCAGAAAACCATTGCAAACCATTTAGACCAGTGGTTCTCAACCTGTGGGTCGTGACCCCTTTGGGGGTCGAACGACCCTTTCACAGATGTCCCCTAAGACCATCAGAAAACACATATTTCCGATGTGTAAAGAGCAGCTACTGTGTAGAAAGCAGCTGCTGTGTTGAAAGCAGCTACTCTGTTAAAAGCAGCTACTGTGTTGAAAGCAGCAGTATTGGAGGTAAGACGACACTCATGAATTATAATTACTGGGTAAATAATTTTATGGTTGGGGGTCACCACAACATGAGGAACTGTATTACAGGGTCACGGCATTAGGAAGGTTGAGAACCACTGATTTAGACTGAGGGAATGCACCTTGAGAAAGGAAGGAAAAAAAGGCGTGTGTATAATTTTTCATATTTTGAAATGGGTCAATAGGCAAATGGGACAGATCTATTTTGTAGAAGAGATATACTATATATGAGTGCATATGAATCCTTGAAAAATTGAATATTGTTCCAGTAAATGTGTTGGATACCTGATGTGTAGAAAAAGAATATGCTTTAGAGCAAATATTTATATCTCCTATAATCTGAACAAGACACTACTCATAGAGGTTTGTGTATTTTATCTATTATTCATTGATGTATACAGTAAAGTCAGTTGAACCCATTTCCCTCTTATGTTAGAGGGATTGTTTAAATATATTTCCAATATAATTTGAGTATTAATACATTTTAGTCATGTGTAGTTATTATTTGTTTTGTGTAGTTTGCATACCTAAATATCCCCACAAAGACTTTTTTGAATTTCCACATTTACACATTTGGGATATGGTGGGACATACAGTATATGTGACACTTCCCTCAAGTACATTATTTTTATTTTCAAAATGAATGTAACATTATATTAACAAATGTTGTAAATTTTTTTTTAGATATCAGTACAAACCTCAACCAGTTCCAGTGAAGGGTAAGTAATTGTGTTTTTTGTAAGAACAGGTTGTCTTAACAAGATTTGTTTACAGCTGAATATTAAAGTGATATTAAAGGCTGATTTTATTTTTTTTTTTTAATAACAAATGTGTTATACATACCTGCTCTGTGTAATGGTTTTGCACAGAGCAGCCCCAATCCTTCTCTTCTCGGGTTCCCCTGTCCCCTCTCTCCTGCCCAGTGCCCCTCTAGCAAGCAGCTTGCTATGGGGCATTTGACCAGACTTGCTCCTGAGCTGCTGCTCTGTCTCTCCATTCAGATACTGAGTACTGAGGCTGGCTCAGCCTTGCTCTCTCTTCATTGGTCCACTGGCTGTGATTGACAGTAGCAGGAGTTAATGGCTCTTGCTGCTGTCTCAGCCAAAGAGTAGGCAGAGGCTCCAGAGAGCTCTCATGCACATCGCTGGATCGAGATGGGGCTCAGGTGAGTTTTAGAAGGGCTGGGGGGCTGCTGCACACAGAAGTTTTTTACATTCATGCATAGAATGCGTGAAGGTAAAGAAAAAACCTTGAGCCTTTACAACCACCTTAAACCCATTTTTACCCAGCTATGTATTTATTATAAAAATACATAAATGTGTTTTAGATAGGGCTAGTATAAGTTCCTAAATCTGTCTTTGCTTCAGCTTTCTGTGTTTTCCTCTACTCAGATACTGTGATAGGCAATAATGTAGGTCAATAAGAGCATTGCACAACGCTGTCAGTCTAACATAGTGAGCATGTTTGCAGAAGGGAATAGCACACAGATGATATCAGTTTGTTGATGCTCCTCAACCGTCCAATCAACAGGCTTGGGATAGGTGGTGACAAAAATGTATTTCCTAACTATCATAGCAATAATGATGTCACCTCCTAGGTTATATGAACAAAGTTACAAATATTGTGTAATGTAAAACATTTCACCTGTATGCATTTCAACTGTGTATTTAGAAGCTTGGTCTGCAGTAAGCTTAGGCATATCAAAACATGGATTAATAACACATTTAGGCTGATGTCCTATGGGTGCTAACCCAAGTAACATGGGCGACCCTTTCATTTACCTCCATGGAAACACTCCCATGCTGGCTCCAAATCTGCCAAATCTCCCTAATGAGGGGGCAGCAATGGACTGACATGTGGCTGGCCCTGCTAAGGAGGGAGGAACTCCTTAGAGGCTGGTCCTGACTGTCTAATTGTCGCCTGTGTGATATCAGGCTTAGGCT
The DNA here is from genome assembly GCF_062004578.1 of Staurois parvus. Lineage (NCBI taxonomy): Eukaryota > Metazoa > Chordata > Amphibia > Anura > Ranidae > Staurois > Staurois parvus. The sequence continues at coordinate 10,023,915 of NW_028317947.1, read as the reverse complement.
TGGGCATGTCTGATATTGCAGGGCCAGAAGCTCAGATAAGATTGTTAAGATTGTTTATTATCACCAACATAAATATAATGAACTTAACCAACTTTCCTTTCAATGTTTTCATCAGAACCGAATAAAACCAGGAAGGTCACAACAATCGTGGAGGAAGTGGTAGACGGCAAAGTCGTATCACAAAAAGTAAATGCAACCGAAGAGAAGGTGTAACCAAGAATGTCATTCTATAGCACTGGTGTGCGGTTTTCTCAATTATATGATATGTGTATGCTTTTATATTATATTATATACAATGCAACAGGGAACTGGGTGCATCTATGTTCTTTTATATTCAATAAACTTTATCATGCAGTACAATTTGTAGTCATTTTTCATTCTTTCAAAGAGAAAAACAATGGAATAGTTACAGGCTATGTTGTGTGAAACACAATATTTGCTTTGACACAGGTATGAAATCCCACATGGGCAAAGGAATATAGAGGATTTATTCTAAAATCCTTTAATCAAAATGGTCATTTTGGCTGTTTTAAATCATAAAACACTTCCACCCTATTTTATGTTCTGTGATTACTGTTTACTACAAGCTCACATTTTGTAAAATGTGCAAATGATGAATACTTACTATGGACTGGTGGAGCACCCACTGGATGACCACTAGCTCTTGGAAAAATGTGAGCAAATGTTGCGTAATTCTTCTTTTTCCCCCATCTCCCTGGATGCATGATAGAGGCACTGCTGTTATACCTGAAGGTCCAAGACCTGCTGCATCTGCTGCTTTGTTAGAAGCTGTTGCCTTGGAATCACCATGACATATCTCAGCTGCTAGCTTCACAGGGGTACTGCCAGAAGAAGAAAGATGGTTAAAAACCCCAATGGGTGCTTAGGTCAGGGGTGTCCAAACTATTTCCCTCCAGCTGTTGAAGTATTACAAGTCCCATCATGCCTCTTCCTCTGGGTGTCTTGCCTGTGGATGTCAGAGTCTTGCAAGGCCTCATGGGACTTGCAGTTCCTCAACACCTGGAGGGCCATAGTTTGGACACCCCTGGCTTAGGTGATATAACAAGAGATGGGAAGCTAGGCTACAGCAGAAGAGATCCAATAGCCCTATCTTCAAAAGAACTTGCTCCACTGTCCCTATGTCGAAAGGCTCAAACTGCAGGATGAAGGTCGGGCCTAGGAGTAAAACAAAAACATTATCATAAAACACAAACATTCCGATTAGAATTGCTCTAACATTATTAAGTCTAGCACATCTGTACACGTGAGACAAAAAGTGGATAAGTGAACATTATTCACCATTCTAGGGACATGCAAAGTAGAGTCAAGATTCTGGAGCTTACTTAAAGTATAACTAAAGGCAAAACTTTTTTTTGTTTTGGATGAAGTACAGAGGGATTAGAACATTTGTTAGTTTTTATTGCTGTCTGTGCCCCTGTTATGGAGATTCACCCTCTCTAATTGTACTGTACCATTATCGTTGAAAGTGAGAGTAAATAAATATCCCAAATTTTGGGTTCTCTCCAGAAAAGTAGAAGAGGGGAAATCTTCCAATGGGGACATTATTTCTCATGACCTGGGGGGTCCCCAAGGAATTCCCTTCATTTGCAGGGATTTAGTCTCACTTTCTGTTTGGCTATGGGGCAGGAAGTGAAAGGAAATCCCTGCAATGGAATACAGAATGCGAAAAAAAAAATCTGATAGAGGTTATAACCCTCCCTTGTTATCCAAAATGAAAAAAAAAAAGTTTTGCCTATACTTCGACTTACATGTTCAATATACATTAAGTTTCGAGAATGTTACAGCAAAATACACATTACATCATGGGCAAAGTCAAAATATAACCCAGTTATCTCAAATGCACTACCCACTTTTAATGCCCAATGCACATGGCATACAAAATCAGATCTGGGCCTTCAAGGTGTTGTACAAGTAGTAGCTAACATGTGCTAAAGAGTTCACTGGCGGATATGACAACCCATTAGAATCCAAAACACATGAAATGCTTTTCTTAATGTCTGTTTCAGAGGCAATGGCCCCCTAGGCCATAGCTTATGTTTCCTACATGCAAACCTGGCCCTATTAACAGCCAATACAGTATGTGTTACAGAGGACATTAAAGTGTATGACATCAGTCAGGATGTTTTTGGAGTAATTAAAAAAATCCCATAGTAACACTTACATTTTGCAGAATGAATTAGGAGACTACCACTATATAATATCTACTTCCCAAAAAGTCATCCTTCTGGCATTTAGCCTTGAAGAAATTTAAGAATCTGATGGGAAACCTTAGCTGACAATCATAATGCTCTGGCCTAAATGTTAACGGAGAGAAAGTGCTGGTGGTTCTGGTATGCCTACAGTACTTCCTTTGAGTTGGACATGTGAGCAATAGATGAGTGAATTCAACTGCACCCAAGAGGTTAGGCACATCATCCAGATGGTAAAAATGCCTCTTTCCAGTTAGTCACCCATCCACTGGTAATAGGAATTTGAGAAATGTAGACTTCAAAGCCACCTGCAGGAGCTAGGTCAAATGTATGGATAAGAAAGTCTAACTGACATTAAATGAACATGCACTAGCAGACTGGAATGTATTATTACTAAAGACCATTAGGGGATTAGGCCTCCTCACTTACATATCTTAGCAAGAAACCGAGTACATGTAACATAAGTGGGAAACAGAAAAGTAAGCAAGACTGCCAACAGACAACTAGCCACGTCTGAATGTATCTCTTAATGGGTAGAAAAAAGTCAACTCTCCGTATCCTTGTTGCTGGACCAAAAAATTATGTTATGTTGGAAAAAATTCTGTAACTCACACTCGCCAAACGCCCAGTGATAAATAGGACAAATAGGATGATAAGCAACATTTTCAACCAAAGAACAAATATGATAGAAAATATATAAATGACACAAAATGTTATTTTCGTCTTTCAATTGCTAAGCAAATGTCCATTAAATAGCAACCAAATCCATTATAACTAACAAAGGGAATTTTCTCCATTGCATCTTGGCTGATATTTGACCACTGAAAATTTTTAAAAATTGGTTGAATACCAGGAAGTTACCAATTTATTTATTTATATAGCACTGTCAATTAACATATATATTGTATATTCACATCAGTCCCTAACCTTCAAGGGGTGTACAATCTAAGGTCCCTAACTTATATTCATACATACACATACTAGGGCCAATTTAGACAAGATGCAGTTAACCTACTAGCATGTTTTTGGAGTCTGGGAGGAAACCGGAGCACCCAAAGGAAACCCATGCAGGCACAGGGAGAACATGCAAACGTCCAGGCAGGTGGTGCCGTGGCTGGGATTTGAACCAACAACACTAGTACTGCCAGGTGGAAGTGCTAACCATTCAGCCACTGTGCTGCCCCACCAATAAATTATTAATTTTCCCATTAGGGTAATATTTATAAAGCCCTGAACATGACATTCACCAAACATTTTCTACAGGTGAATCAATCGCCATTATTTAAAACCCTTATAAAAGAGAGATTCCCCTGCATTGAATGATTGGTGAATGTTACATTCACTGCTTTATTGTCCAATGATTTGCCCTGTTGCACCTTATTCAGCTCAATGTCACTATACAGCACACTCTAGTTCAATTATACTTCCCCGCTACACCTTCTTTAGCTCTAATTCATTGGCCATTCCCACCACTACCATGCTCCCTGACAACCCAACCATCTGTCCTTCACAATTTACATAGGTAATTTTTATTCTTCACAGAATCATGGAAGATTATTATAAACACATAAGTACACTACAGCCAAAGAGGTGCTGGCTTGCACAGACATTCTATGTCGGCTATATCTTTCATCACTATACATGCCAGGGCCACAGTGATGATCCCATGTGCCCACCACCAGTCAATTACAGCCTGTAGCCTGACCTAGTTGATAGTGCTAAGTGGTAGGTGGCCATACCAGTTATGATAGACAGGTGATGGGAACATACTACACAGTGTCCCGCTCCTGCCCAGCACCATCACCTGCATACAACCAGTGGCACCTTCTTTGCAGGCTACTTCTCTGCCCAATAAAGGGTCGGGTAGGGAGAACATCTGCAATGGATATCTCATATTTAAATGAGTACTTTGCAGAGTAGTGCCAATATTTAAAAAGTGATCAAAATATTTACCAAGTAATTATAGACCTGTTAGTTTAACTTCTATAGTTGGGAAGATACTGGAGAGTTTAATAAAAGATCAAGAGTTCTTGCTGGAAAAAATATTTTAAGCAACAGACAACATGGATTCATGAAAGACAGAAGTTATCAAACAAATCTGATTTCTTTTTATGAGGAGGTGAGCAAAACCTTGGACAGAGGGGTGGCGGTGGATGTGGTATACTTGGAAAGAGGGGTGGCGGTGGATGTGGTATACTTGGACAGAGGGGTGGCGGTGGATGTGGTATACTTGGACAGAGGGGTGGTGGTGGATGTGGTATACTTAGACAGAGGGGTGGCGGTGGATGTGGTATACTTGGATCTTGCAAAAGTGTTTTACACACACAGTTAATATGTAAGGTAAAGTCTATAGGCTTGGAAAAATCTGTATGTAAATAGATAGAAAACTGGCTAAAAGATCGTATTCAGAGAGTAGTGGTTAATGATTCATACTCTGAATGGTCTAGGGTTGTCAGTGGTGTACCCCAAGGTTCAGTGTTGGGACCCTTACTTTTTAATATATTTCTAAACAATATAGGGTCTGGGATTAAAAATACCATTTCAGTCTTTGCAGATGACACCAGGTTGTGCAGTGGAATAACATCTCCAACTTACAAGTCGACCTCAATGCACTGTTTAATTGGGCAACTATGTGGCAAATGAGGTTTAATGTGGATGTAAGGTCATGCACTTCGGGGCTAAGAATATGCATGCATCATACATACTAGGGGGGTACAACTGGGGGAATCAATGGTGGAGAAGGATCTGGGAGTTCTAGTAGATCGCAAGCTTAATAATGGCATGCAATGCCAAGCTGAGGTTTCTAATGCAAGCAAAATCCTCTCTTGTATTAAAAGAGGTATAGACTCCAGAGAGAGAGATATCATATTAGCCCGGTACAAATCATTAGTAACACCTCATCTGGAATATGAAGTTCAATTTTGGGCACCAATTCACAAAAGAAACATTGGGGAACTGCAGAAAGTACAGAGAAGGACAACCAAATTGATAAGAGGCATGGAGGAGATCAGCTATGAGGAAAGATTAGAGGAACTGAATTTATTCTCTCTTGAGAAGAGGAGATTAAGGGGGGATATGATCACCATGTATAATACATAAGGGGGGATATGATCTTCATGTATAATACATAAGGGGGGATATGATCTCCATATATAATACATAAGGGGGGATATGATCTTCATGTATAATACATAAGGGGGGATATGATCTCCATGTATAATACATAAGGGGGATATGATCTCCATGTATAATACAAAAGGGGGGATATGATCTCCATGTATAATATATAAGGGGGGATATGATCTCCATGTATAATACATACGGGGGGATATGATCTCCATGTATAATACATAAGGGGGGATATGATCTCCATGTATAATACATAAGGGGGGATATGATCTCCATGTATAATACATAAGGGGGATATGATCTCCATGTATAATACATAAGGGGGGATATGATCTCCATGTATAATACATAAGGGGGGATATGATCTCCATGTATAATACATAAGGGGGGATATGATCTCCATGTGTAATACATAAGGGGGATATGATCAACATGTATAATACATAAGGGGGGATATGATCTCCTTGTATAATACATAAGGGGGGATATGATCTCCATGTATAATACATAAGGGGGGATATGATCTCCATGTATAATACATAAGGGGGTGATATGATCTCCATGTATAATACATAAGGGGGGATATGATCTCCATGTATAATACATAAGGGGGGATATGATCTCCATGTATAATACATAAGGGGGGATATGATCAACATGTATAATACTTAAGGGGGGATATGATCTCCATGTATAATACATAAGGGGGATATGATCTCCATGTATAATACATAAGGGGGGATATGATCTCCATGTGTAATACATAAGGGGGATATGATCTCCATGTATAATACATAAGGGGGGATATGATCAACATGTATAATACATAAGGGGGGGATATGATCTCCATGTATAATACATAAGGGGGGATATGATCTCCATGTATAATACATAAGGGGGATATGATCTCCATGTATAATGCATAAGGGGGGATATGATCTCCATGTATAATACATAAGGGGGGATATGATCTCCATGTATAATACATAAGGGGGGATATGATCTCCATGTGTAATACATAAGGGGGATATGATCAACATGTATAATACATAAGGGGGATATGATCTCCTTGTATAATACAAAAGGGGGGATATGATCTCCATGTATAATACATAAGGGGGGATATGATCACCATGTATAATACATAAGGAGGGATATGATCACCATGTATAATACATAAGGGGGGATATGATCTCCATGTATAATACATAAGGGGGGATATGATCTCCATGTATAATACATAAGGGTGGATATGATCAACATGTATAATACTTAAGGGGGGATATGATCTCCATGTATAATACATAAGGGGGGATATGATCTCCATGTATAATACATAAGGGGGGATATGATCAACATGTATAATACATAAGGGGGATATGATTTCCATGTATAATACATAAGGGTGGATATGATCAACATGTATAATACTTAAGGGGGGATATGAACTCCATGTATATTACATAAGGGGGGATATGATCTCCATGTATAATACATAAGGGGGGATATGATCTCCATGTGTAATACATAAGGGGGGATATGATCTCCATGTATAATACATAAGGGGGGATATGATCTCCATGTATAATACATAAGGGGGGATATGATCAACATGTATAATACATAAGGGGGGATATGATTTCCATGTATAATACATAAGGGGGGATATGATCAACATGTATAATATATAAGGGGGGGTATGATCTCCATGTATAATACATAAGGGGGATATGATCTCCATGTATAATACATAAGGGGGGGATATGATCTACATGTGTAATACATAAGGGGGGATATGATCTCCATGTATAATACATAAGGGGGGATATGATCTCCATGTATAATACATAAGGGGGGATATGATCAACATGTATAATACATAAGGGGGGATATGATCAACATGTATAATACATAAGGGGGGATATGATTTCCATGTATAATACATAAGGGGGGATATGATCAACATGTATAATATATAAGGGGGGGTATGATCTCCATGTATAATACATAAGGGGGATATGATCTCCATGTATAATACATAAGGGGGGGATATGATCTACATGTGTAATACATAAGGGGGGATATGATCTCCATGTATAATACATAAGGGGGGATATGATCTCCATGTATAATACATAAGGGGGGATATGATCAACATGTATAATACATAAGGGGGGATATGATTTCCATGTATAATACATAAGGGGGGATATGATCAACATGTATAATATATAAGGGGGGGTATGATCTCCATGTATAATACATAAGGGGGATATGATCTCCATGTATAATACATAAGGGGGGGATATGATCTACATGTATAATACATAAGGGGGGATATGGTCTCCATGTATAATACATAAGGGGGGATATGATCTCCATGTATAATACATAAGGGGGGATATGGTCTCCATGTATAATACATAAGGGGGGATATGATCTCCATGTATAAATACATCAGTGGTTCATATAGTGAACTCGGTGTAGAGTTATTCCCCCTGAGGTCATCACAGAGGACAAGGGGGCACTCTTTACGTCTGGAGGAAAAGAAATGTAATCTTCAAACACGGAAATGTCTCTTCACAGTAAGAGCTGTGAAAATCTGGAATAGACTCCCTCAAGAGTTGGTTCTGGCCAGCTCAGTGGATTGCTTTAAAAAAGGCCTGGATTCTTTCCTAGATACACAGAATATAACTGGATACTAACATTTATAGGGAATATTCCAGGGAATATTCAATTGCCTCTCGGGGGATCAGGAAGGATTTTTTTTCCCTGCAGGAGCTAATTGGATCACGCTTTGCTGGGTTTTTTTGCCTTCCTCTGGATCAACTGTGGGTGTAGGATTATAACTTTTTTTTTTCTTTTTTTAAATGGTTGAACTGGATGGACTTTTGTCTTTTTTCAGCCAGACTAACTATGTAACTATGTGACTATGGGGATATATTGAGCTTTATGGCTTGGAAGTACAGTTTTAAATGACTTTGCTTTTACTAGCTCGCCGTGCTCCCTTACCTCTCTGCCACAAATATCTGCCACTTCCGATTATGGGGTACTCCAAGGATTCAGTGTTTCAGCCAGAGTAACCAATTTCCAGGTCTAAACTCTTTCACGTGATGAGAGGGGTGACTTTATCAACCCTGTGGAAGCTCCAATACCATCCGACAAAGACTGTAAGGATTTGACTGCCAGAGAAAGGGAGTGGCAGGGGAGTACAAAGAAGGTGCATATAAGTGGGTTAGGAAATGGGTTAATAGGAGACACATTCGTAAAGTGAAAGAGTTCCTTTAAAAGAAAAGCATGGCCAAAGCTTTTTTGCCCATACTTCTCTTGTGGATCATGGGAGTGCACTTACTTGTGATCCCTTGTGACCCAAAATCAGCTAACAGTGGGCTTTAGACACCACAAAGCCCCTCCAGGCTCGGGAAGGAACTCAACAATAATGTTGGAAGGCTTCCCTGGGAGGCTGGTGATCTCCAGAGAAGGGAACAACAACAATGACTTCACTTTCATCATCATATTGAAAAAAGTGGGTTCTGACTTTCAGTATAATGAACAAGGGACCAAACACTACTTCACTCTTCCTAGAACATAAGAAAAAGGCCAAGCTAGAATTACGACCAACAACTCCACCATCAGTCCCACCCCACAAGCCAAAGTCCTAGGTGTCACTCTAGACTCAAACCTGTCCTTCCAACCCCATGTCCAATCGTTGGCAAACTCATGCAGGCTCCACCTCCGCAACATCTCCAAAATACGTCCGTTCCTAACCCCAGACACTACTAAACTACTCGCTCACTCCCTCATTATCTCACGACTCGACTACTGCAAGTCCCTCCTCACCGGCCTACCTCATAGCAGACTATCCCCGCTTCAGTCTATCCTGAACTCAGCGGCCAGACTCATCCACCTCACCAACCGCTCCGCTTCTGCCACCCTCCTCTGTCATTCCCTCCACTGGCTTCCGATTGCCCAACGCATCAAATTCAAACTAATAACTCTGACATACAAAGCCATTCATAATGCCGCCCCGAACTACATAACTGACCTGATACCCAAATACCACCCAACCCCTTCTCTCCGCTCCTCACAAGACCTCCTACTTTCTAGTTCCCTGGTCTCCACCTCCCACGCCCGACTGCAGGACTTCTCCAGGACTTCCCCCATCCTCTGGAACTCACTACCCCAATCCATCAGACTGTCACCTACCCTCCTCACCTTTAGGCGCACCCTGAAAACCCATCTCTTTATGGAAGCCTACCCCACCCTCACCTAACAACCGATCTCCTCCACTCCTCCTACCACTCCATCCCCCACAGCCACTTCCTCCTGTACCACTATCCCCTCCCTCTTAGATTGTAAGCTCCAAAGCAGGGCCCTTGTCCCCCTCGTGTTTTGTTTTGTTACTGTATTGTCTCATATACTGTCCCCCACTATAATGTAAAGTGCTGAGCAAACCTTTTAGTGCTATATAAATACTGTATAATAATAATGTAATCAAGTACCACTTAATAAATGTATGTTGTCATGATCAGGGCCGGGTCCAGCCTGTCTCCTCTCGGGGTGCAGTAAAAAAGTCAGGAGGACATACTGTCAACACCATCTTATTTCATCTTATCCAGCTAGCTCTCCTTTTTTTTGTCTCTCCAGCTCTCTCCCTGGCACTGGCTGTGTGTGCATCAATGATGGAGATGAAGGTAACCAGTATTCACTGTTCACTCAGTGTCAGGGGCGGACTGACCATTTGGAAACTCAGGCACTGCCCGAGGGCCCGGGGTCAGTAGGGGGCCCCATGAGATGCCCCTGGTACCTTTTTCATAGGCTTTTTTGAGTTTGGGCAAGGACACAGGGGCCCCATGATCCCCTATTGCCCGGGGGCCCCATGAGTTGTCAGTCCGCCCCTGCTCAGTGTGCTCTTGTACCACAAGTCACAACCGGGACGGAATATCTGACATTACTTCTGGGTAGTGTAGAGGTGGTGCAGGAGTGAACAGGGAGCACTACTTCTGGGTAGCGTAGAGGTGGTGCAGGAGTGAACAGGGAGCACTACGTCTGGGTAGTGTAGAGGTGGTGCAGGAGTGAACAGGGAGCACTACTTCTGGGTAGTGTAGAGGTGGTGCAGGAGTGAACAGGGAGCACTACTTCTGGGTAGTGTAGAGGTGGTGCAGGAGTGAACAGGGAGCACTACTTCTGGGTAGTGTAGAGGTGGTGCAGGTGTGAACAGGGAGCACTACTTCTGGGTAGTGTAGAGGTGGTGCAGGAGTGAACAGGGAGCACTGCTTCTGGGTAGTGTAGAGGTGGTGCAGGAGTGAACAGGGAGCACTACGTCTGGGTAGTGTAGAGGTGGTGCAGGAGTGAACAGGGAGCACTACTTCTGGGTAGTGTAGAGGTGGTGCAGGAGTGAACAGGGAGCACTACTTCTGGGTAGTGTAGAGGTGGTGCAGGAGTGAACAGGGAGCACTACTTCTGGGTAGTGTAGAGGTGGTGCAGGAGTGAACAGGGAGCACTACTTCTGGGTAGTGTAGAGGTGGTGCAGGAGTGAACAAGGAGCACTACGTCTGGGTAGTGTAGAGGTGGTGCAGGAGTGAACAGGGAGCACTACTTCTGGGTAGTGTAGAGGTGGTGCAGGAGGGAACAGGGAGCACTACGTCTGGGTAGTGTAGAGGTGGTGCAGGAGTGAACAGGGAGCACTACTTCTGGGTAGTGTAGAGGTGGTGCAGGAGTGAACAGGGAGCACTACGTCTGGGTAGTGTAGAGGTGGTTCAGGAGTGAACAGGGAGCACTACTTCTGGGTAGTGTAGAGGTGGTGCAGGAGTGAACAGGGAGCACTAGTCTCTACTGCCTAGAAAAGTGTATGTGTTAGGCCAGTGTTTCTCAAGGCACCCTTTAAAAGTATGCAAAGCTTTGAGGCACCTCAGTCCCAAAATGTATTCATTGGTCTGAAGGACACTAACAACTGCACTGGATGATGATGATGATATTCTGTCCTAGGGACCACATAGTAGAGCCACCAACATCAGCATTCCCCCTTCACATCAGTGTCCTGCCATTACATCGGAGCCAGCCCCCTTCACATCACAGTCTTCTCATTACATCAGAGTCCTCCTAGTACCGGATTAAACTCTGCGGTGGGCCCTAGGCAGTCAAAACCTTGGGGTCCGCTTAAGAAGGTTTCTGAAGGTTTCTCATGCGGGATATCATGGATCTAACTAGTGTGCAGGTTGGCCACCAGATGGAGATGACCATCACTGCTGTACATTACACCCACTCTCTCTCTATAGAGTCTTTAATGTCAAGTTTTCATTTCTTTGAGTTGATTCTTTTTTTCTATCTTTTGTAAAACAATTTACAAAAGCTTCATTATAAATGTCTTTCAAGATAAAATCAATATTAATTTCATCTGTTGTCGCGGGACCCTTAAACGGTATGAGGCCCATAAAACGGTGCCTACTCTGCCTGTTTTGTAATCTGGCACTGAGCCCCCCATCACAACAGAATCTCTACATTACATCAGAGCTCCACCTTCACATTAGAACCCCCTCCTCCCTGTCACATCAGAGGCCCCCCCCCCCCCCCCACACACACACACACACATCAGACTTCCACCCTTCAATTGAAGGTTCTCCCATTACTCTCTTTACATCAGATTTTCTACATTACATCAGAGCTCCCCCTTCACATTAGAGCCCCCTCCTCCCCATCAAATCAGACTTCCACCCTTCAAATTAGAGTTCTTCCATTACATCAATGTCCCCCCTTCACATCAGAGTCCCTACATTACATCAGAGCTCCCCCTTCACATTATAACCCACTCCTCCCATCACTTCAGTGTCCCCCCTTCACATCAGACGTCCACCCTTCAAATTAAAGTTCACCTATTACATCAGTGTCCCCTCTTCAGATTTTCTACATTACATCAGAGCACCCCCTTCACATTATATCCCACTCCTCCCATCACATCAGTGTTTCCCCTTCACATCAGAGTCCCTACATTACATCAGAGCTCTCCCTTCAAATTACAACCCACTCCTCCCATCACATCAGAGTCCCCCTTTCACATCAGACGCCCGCCCTTCAAATTAAAGTTCTTCCATTACATCAGTGTACCCTCTTCACCAGGGGCGGACTGACAACTCATGGGGCCCCCGGGCAATAGGGGATCATGGGGCCCCTGTGTGCTTGCCCAAACTCAAAAAAGCCTATGAAAAAGGTACCAGGGGCATCTCATAGGGCCCCCTACTGACCCGGGGCCCTCAGGCAGTGCCCGAGTTTCCAAATGGTCAGTCCGCCCCTGCTCCCATCACATCAGAGTCAGTCTATCACATTAGAATTCCCTTCACGTCAGAGTACTTTGCTATCACATCAGAGTCCACTCCTCATATCAAGGTTAGCCCGATCACATCAGAGTCATCTCCCATCAGGTCAGAGTCAGCCCCCTTCACATTAGAATCAGCTCCCATCACATCAGAGTCAGCCTCCTTAACTAGTTTTCAGTCCTACCTTCATATCTTCAACTTAGATGCAGGATCATGGTAGGGGGCAGGAGATGAGGCAGCTCCATACAGAGGCAGGACTTCCATCCTCTTCTGATTTGTTGCCCTGGATCATCTGATTCCATGAAGCCGGTGGACTGGCCGCCAGCACCAAAGCAATGACACCATGCGTTCTTGTCTGCCCCCAGACACCACAAAAATGAATGATCTGGGGGGACACAGACCATCCCAGCAACCCCCTACATCCAGCCTGACCATGAGCAATAAAACAGTGAACAATACTGCTGGTTGGATGCAGAAAAAAATAAAATTCATGTTGGAAAAATGATCATGGGAAAATTCCTAATACCGTGTAATGCATTTAATTAGCTTTCTCATTGTCATTACATAAAATGACGTGAAGTAGATAATAATAAAAATGTTAAATTAGAGTGAATTAGCAACATAAGCCCAATTAGAGATTATTCTGCCTGCTGGCTCAGCAAGACTCCTAGTCCAGCAAACTATCATAAGCCATCTATTATCATAGATTAGTAGAGTTTACTGTTCAAAGACACATACAACAGCATCTGATAGAAAACATTATCATAAGTAATAGCCTTAGATTTAGTAAAGATAGAATTTGGCAAACCCACTTTTTTATGAAGAAGTAAATAAAACAGGAGTGGCTGTAAACCAGGACTTACACTTAAAATGCTTGGTGTGGTTTCCCACAGATACCTAATACTGTATATAGGATAGGATCTACAAATATGGAAAATGCATTCTATAAATGGGTAGAAAATTTGAAAGGTAAAAATGTATGCGTAGTACATTTCAGCAAAAAAAAGCACATTTCACAATGTTATATCTCTTTAAATTCGTCAAAGAAAAGTAAAAAGAAAAAGTCAAAAAAGAAAAATACAGTACCTGCTGCTCTGCCAAATATCCATTGAGCTCCTAGAGTTCTGTTTGAGCAAACAAGTACCTTTGCTGCACTGAAATCCTTTAACCACTTGCCCTCCTGAGGATTTACCCCCCTTAACCTCCCTGGCGGTATGATTATTTCCGATTTTTTGTGCTGAAAGCGGTACCAATTTTTTTGCATGGAAATATGTAGTTTTTTATTGTAGGCTGTAATTTATAGGAATAACTCACTGAAATCTGTACGAACAAGAGTCTAGTAAACATCCCGGGTATGATAAAATTTGAAACACGAAATCATAAATTAGAATTTAATAAATAATCATAAAAAATAATAATATAATAATAAAAAATGTAATTCAATAATATAATCAAACCAAAAACACTGAAATTTGAAATACAGAGGCAAATTCGCACATCACTGAGCAAAGTCGCAAAATCGTTTTCAGTGTCTGATGACGAATTTCCCCACAAATCATTATCACTCAATTCTGCAAGTGGTTCTGATTTACTATCGCTGTTCTCTAGCCGGTCTAAAACCGATTTTGACGTAAAGGGATGCTTTTTGGACGCCATGGACTTTTCTAAGTTTCCAGGCAGAAAGAAGAGTCCTGTGCAGGCAGGGCACAGGACAAAGCACTGGGGACAAAATGTATGTGAAATGCATTGAAACAGCAATGTAATAATCATTTGAAAAAAAATGAAATTTTTTTAAAATTTCAAATTTGCCGCCGGTTCCGGCGCCCGTACGTCCCGACGTCACAGGGACCGGAACACGGAAGTCGGATGCCGGCATCGGCCGGAGGAGATGGCCGGGGACGCTGCAGGGGACACATCATGGGAGCGAAGGACAAGGTAAGTGCTGCAGGGACCCCCTGAGCAACGCCGCATGGTAAGCCTGAGTGTAGCTCGGGGTTACCGCTCTTGGTACTCAAATTTTCCCCCTAGCTACACTCGGGAATACCGCCAAGGAGGTTAATGACCAGGCCTCTTTTTGCTACTCGGCGCTGCACTAATTCAACTGATAATTGCGCGGTCATGCAATGCTGCTTCCAAACAAAATTTACGTCCTTTTTTCACACAAATAGAGCTTTCTTTCGGTGGTATTTGATCCCCTGTGCGCTTTTTATTTTTCACGCTATAAACAAAAAAAGACCAAAAATTTTGAAGAAAAATGATATTTTTTACTTTCAGCTATAAAAAATATATAGTAAACTCAAAGTTAGCTATAAATTTAGGCCAAAATGTATTCTGCTCCATGTTTTTGGTAAATAAAATCCCAATAAGTGTATATTGATTGCTTTGTGTGGAAGTTATAGCGTCTACAAACTATGGTATAAATACTGCAATTTATGCCATTTTTCTGCTATACAGCGCTGCGCTAGTTTAACGGACAATTGCGCGGTCATGCAATACGGTAGATAAATTAAATTTACCTCCTTTTTTTCCCACAAATTGAGATTTCTTTTGGTGGTATTTGATCGCCTGTGCATTTTTTGTGCTATAAAAAAAAAAAGCTGACAATTTTGAGAAAAAAAAAAAATATTTTGGACTTTTTGCTATAAAACATGTCCAGTAAAAAAAAATTTAAAAATCAAATTTAGTCATAAATTTCAGCCAAAATGTATTCTGCGACATGTCTTTGCTACAAAAAACCCAAATACGTGTAAATTAATTGGTTTATGTGAAAGTTATAGCGTTTAAAAATGGCGGGAAAGATACTGGGATTTTAAATTTTTTTTATACTAATAATGGCAGCGATCAGCAACTTATGGCGGCGATCAGTGACTTATGGCGGTGATCAGAGACTTATGGCGGGACTGCGGCGGACATTCTGACACTGGGGGGGGAACTGACTTAGGGTCACTGACATCCCCAGTGACACCAATACAGTGATCAGTGCAAAAAAAAAAACACTGATACTGTACTAATGGCACTGGGGAGGAAGGGGTTAACTTTATAATACAGTGAAAGGGTTAACTGTGTGAGGGGAGTGTTTTACTAGGGGGCGGGGGTGTGTACTGCAGGGAACACCGCTGATCGGGAGAGATAAACTCTTCTCTCCCGATCAGCCTGTCAGGAGCTGTCAGGGAACTGACAGAAAGCAGAGCTACTGCAGCTGTGCTCTCTGTCAGTGATTGCCGCTAATCGCCGGGACTCAGCTGGTAACGACCGGCTGTGACCCGGCAACTGACATCCGCGGCCGTGATCGGCGGGACAGGTAGGGCGGCGGCATGCCTTGTGCGTGCCCCCTACCTGTTTTGAAAACACACGTTTTAAAACGTGGTTTTGCCCAGCCGTGCCACCCTACCGCCGTATTTCTACAGTGGCTGGGCGGCATGTGGTTAATAATCTTTAAATGAAATGAATACTAATGTAGCATTACCCCCAAAAGAGCTACTGGATTTTTACAGGAATCTCCTAGCCTTTCTAATGGTGACTTGCTTGGTAACTGAACCCCAAACAACTCAACAACCCAACTCAACAATGGTGGCAAAGTTCAACACCTTCAATCCGTTCCTTCTAATTTATTCCCTCAATTGTCTTGAGAAGAGAGGGTTAGGAGTACAGGATAGCCCAAAACAGCAGCAAAAATCTCTCCCCATAGGCAGCTTTATGGCCTTAATGGGCTACTATCTTCAAGTATATTTGATCTCTACTACAGGCAAGCTTAGATTACTTTGACTTCTGCCACAGGTCAGGTTTAGAACACTTTGGGGCCTCTACCACTGGCCAATGTAGATTTTGTAGGCACAGATGGGTTTACCTTCTAGTTTCTTTGGCTTCTGTCATAGGCCACTTAGGACACTCAAAGCTAGGACAACAAAACCTTTCTTAGCTCTGGATTCCTCCTCTAGGCAAAGGGTCTTGGAGGCAAATACTGGACCTCTTACACCTACATCCTCCCCAAGCAAAGCCTGGGAGGCAAATACTCTTCTGAAGCTACATCCTCTCCAGGCAGGCAGCAGCCTGACTGGGAAGGCCCCTTTTAGAAGCTATTTATCTTCTTGCCCAGCCAACATCACTGGCAAAAACTAGGCTAGTCTGGCCAAGGTAGGATAGATATGTAAAACCCAATACGTTGTATCTTCTTAAGCATCTTTCACATGGAGCAGACTCCACTCCAATCAGCAGGAGATCCCTGAGCAGATTCGGAATGAATGTCAGTTTTCTGTCATCCGTGCCCATCCGTGCCCATTCAGAACACGAGCGGACACGTGACAACTTTTTGGGCGGTCTGATGTAAATGGACTCTGCTGTCCTTTTACATCAGGCTTCCTCTGATCTGCTACATTTAGGTCTGCAAAAATGGAAAAGGATGTAATGACCTAGGAAGGTATAAACGCCTGTCCATAGGGCTGCAAGGAGCTTACAATCAGGTCCACCTGAAAAACTTAAAAGAAGACCTGATCGGAAAACTCGTGTGAAAAGGCTAATACTCTCTCAACTGGAGAACACTCAAAAGCAGCTGAAAAAGCAGATATCCTTGATCTTACCAGAAAGCAATGAACCCAAATAACATGAAAAAAGCTCAGGCTGGAAACAACCTATCTGCAAACACTATATTTTGTTGGGGACACTCAAGCTAAAGGCTATATTTATATATGTGGCTGTCACTGCTGCTCCTCTTAAAAGCGATCCATGTTCAGATCACTTTTGAGGCACCTGACAGACAGTGAGATGGAGATTTGTCACCTTCCCTCAGCCTGCTTTAACCCTGTAAATGCCACACTACCAGTTGTTTCCATGCATTGGTTGCATTCCTGTCCTTCACTAGCATATTGTAATGAATGACCATTTCTCTCTGTGTGGAAGCAATGGTCTCTTTCAAACTAAATATTATTCTGTTAGGGTATAAATCTACTTTATGGGGTCTTTTTATTTAAAAAATAGTTGTTTCAATGCAGAGTTATGAGTCATGAATAATCCCTGTAATGTGTCTAATACGTTTATGTCATATGATCATCAGCTCCATCTAGTGGCCATAAAGCAGTGTTTTCCTGATTGAGGTAATTCAGGAAAACACCATGTATGGCCACTCGGTGAATCTAATGATCATATGAAATATACATATTAAACACATTATTCGCGATGGGTGCTTGAATGCTGAGACATTCACACAGGGATTTTTTTTTTTACATAGACTCCCAAGTGATGCAGAGGAAATGTTTCTGGAAAGAGGGATGCTCTTTCAAGCAAATCTGTCAACTATTTTGAAGCTTTTCGGACTAAAATATCCATCTAAGAGAAAGTAACCCAAGGTCACCACTATTATAATATTAAACAGAAAAGCCACTTCTGACTCATTGGACTCACTTTGTTGGTAAAGGTTTGATTGTTCCATATTAGGGCTAAACTCCTCCAACCTGCTACCCCCTGTCCAGTCCCACATGGAAGAAAAATATATTTTAAATATATTTAAAAATATTCTTCCCAAATATATTGACATATATTTGAAATACAAAAATTTTGGCTGTATTCAATATATTTCAAAATATTTTTCAATATATATTTACATATACACTGTATGTTGAAATGCGTTTTTTATATATTGCAAAATATATGAAAAATATTTTTTGAAATATATTTTTTGAAATATAGTCTTCAGATTTTTTTTAACATATAAAAAAGTAATTTTAACATAGATTTTTACATATATTTGTAAATGCGTTCCAAAAATGTAGATTAAATGTATTTTTAAAGACATACAGTGTATTTGAAAATGTATTTTTAAAAATATTTTTAATATATTTTGTAATATATAAAAAACACATTTCAACATACAGTATGTGTAAATATATATATATATATATATATATATATATATATATATATCTTAGATTGTAAGCTCCAAGGAGCAGGGCCCACCTAACCCTCTTGTATTGAACTGTATTGTTGCTGTATTGTCTCCCGTTATATTGTAAAGCACTGAGCAAACTGTTGGCGCCATATAAATCCTGTATAATAATAATTATATATATATATAATTTCTATAATATATTTTGAAATATATTGAATACAGCCAAAATTGTAGTATTTCAAATATACAGTATGTCAATATATTTGAGAATAATATTTTTAATACATTATTATTATACAGTAGTTATAAAGCGCCAATAGTTCGCTCAGCGCTGTACATTACAAAGGGGGACAGAACAATACCAATACAATGCAAAACATGAGGGAATTGAGGGCCCTGCTCTTTCAAGCTTACAATCTAAGAGACATATTTAAAATATATTTTTCTTCCATGTGGGGTGACGCTGTTGCCAGAAAATGCCCACTCATTGGTCAGGGGAAAGGTGGTTAGGTGGGTAGCACAGGTCATGGAAATCTATTTCTTAACATCAAAGTTAAATATATTTTAGAGGGGTGCACAGAGAAGGGTTTTCTGACTAACGTAGTTAAATGCAAGCACCTTTGTGTCCTGTTCTTGGGGCCTGGTGATCACTACAACAGTAAAATCTTCCAATGGGGACATTAGTGCTGCTGACCTTGGGGTCTTCCAGGGATTTCCTCACTTCAGAGGAATATCATCCCACTTCCTGTTTTGGCTAAGGGACATCTCACAGATGTAAAAAAATAAAAAAAAACCTGACAAGGGTTAAAACCCTCTCTTACTCTATGGAGAATAAGTAAAAAAAATCAAAAAAGGTTTTTCCCAGTTCTACTTTATATTTAACCACAGCACATTTTAAAAGCTTTAGAATGCACTGGTGAACAGGCTCTAAGGGTGAACTTTTAACAGTTTAAGTCAGGGGTCTCCAAACGTTTCAAACAAAGGGCCAGTTTACTGTCCTTCAGACTTTAGGAGGTGCCACTGGAGGTAGAAAATGTACTGGGTGCAGCATCAGTGAGAATAAATGTGACCTCAGGCTTAGTGGTTAGTAGTGCCCTATCCTTGGTATTAGTAGAAGGAATAGTACCCCATCATTGGCATTAATGGAAGAAATAGTGCCCCATTGTTGATCTCAGTGAAAGGAATAGTGCCCCATCATTGATATCAGGGAGGGGAATATTGCCCTATCATTAGTGTCAGTGGCAGGAATATTCCCTTAAATCACTGGAAGGCATAGTACCCCAAGGGCCAAATAAAGGCTAACAAAGGGCACCATCCGACCTTCAAGTTTGGAGAACCCTGGTTTAATGTAACAGGTTTATTTTTTAATTTACTGAATAAAGTATTTTTTCTATAACAATTTCAAATATCTATTACTAAACCAATTTACAAACAAATTGTGGGCATTAGTGTGTCACATTAAATGCAGGATTAGCCCCATGCATTTTCAGAGACAGTCATAATCCTTAAAATATCAGTAACACATATCACTAGAAAGCTGTCCTATAAAAAACAACGTCATAATTGTTATTTACCTGAGTAATTGTTTTCTGTTTTTCAACACCAAGGATCTCCCCTACAACATAAAAATTGTACGCATTCACGAATCTATGTAAAACAGAGCTTGTATATTTTTTACATGCAATTTGTATTAATCCAACCTGGATTTAGTTTGTGTTTTATTATATAAAAAAAAGGCGATGCGATACTACACCCATCCCAGAACCTGTATATAAACCTTGTGGTGGTGGAGTATTGCATGATCCACTGAGGGCTTCTTACTTGGAAATCTACAACGTTGCACCCACCATCTTGCACCATGTCCTGTCATTGGAAAAGTGGATCCGTAAGATCAGTTAGCAGCGTGAGCAGGGTCAGCAGTCTAGCTGGAGATTTGGCTACAGCAGCTGAACACTTTGCAGTTGGAAGTCATGGAGCCAATGATGGTCTTCTGCATGGAGGAGAAAAGGAGACCATGCAAAACCTCAACATTCGCCTAGCCTCTTACTTGGATAAAGTCAAGGCTCTGGAAGATGCCAATGCTGACCTTGAGGCAAAAATCAAGGAGTGGTACATTAAGCATCAACCTAAAGTTGAAGACTACAGCCCATTCTTTCGCATCATTGAGGAACTCAGATCCAAGGTGGGTTACAGAAGACGTTAGATGGATTTTAGTAGCACTAACAAATTTGGAGCTGGTATTGTCAAACAGAACATTATGTGGGAAAAAAAGGCCACAAGCATCAGTGGAAGAACTCAAAGGGCTCTAAAGCAAAATGGTAATGGGCCACCATCAAGTGCATCAAGGCGATACTATTTATACCCCCAAACATTGAAGATCAGACATGGGCATCCCATTATGCATGTCTAGAAGGATCCTTTCCATATCTCTTATTACTGTTACCCATTGTATCTGACCACATAGAAATAACTGGAATGGCTCTCGTCAGAGACTTGGCAACCTCCTCATGGGTTGATGCTGGGCTTAAACCTGTTATATGTACAAAAAAAGCTTCTTCTTTATGGTAGAATGAAACTAAGCAGGTTCAGGCAGAAAAAGTAGTCTGCACTTCTCAACACTTCAGACAGCAGACTTAAAGGGGTTTATTTACTAAAGCTGGAGAGTCCAAAATCAGACTCCCTTCTGCATAGAAACCAATCAGCTTCCAGGTTTCATTGCCAAAGCTTCATTGAACAAGCTGAGGTTAGAAGCTGATTGGTTTCTATGCAGAAGGGAGTCTGATTTTGGACTCTCCAGCTTTAGTAAATAAACCCCAAATTGTCAACACTGCCAGCAGTTAGAACAGGTTTTTAATGTATTGGAGGAGTCTAACTCAGCTGGGGGGGTGTCAGACCTCTGCAGAGGGCCTACTGCTTCCACAGAGAGAACAAGGATCCAAGGGTTCTTTTCTGCAACTGCTAACAGGGACAGGCTTTTCTACTACTTTTTGAAAGAAAATGAATTGTAAGACATTGATTGTTTTGGTGTTCCTGGACTGTACATTGCTGATTTAAACTGAAAGTCCAATTGGGCTTTTAAGTTAGTATTTGGAAAATATTTTAAATATGAAATGATATTAATGCTAAATTTATATGATTTTGGAATATTTAAATAAATATGGTATTCTTCATGGATACTTGATAAGCTCTTCCGTAATATATAATTTAGTGAAAACCTAAAAAGAAAACAATGCCATAAAACAAATGTTAATGTATTGTATGAGCAAGAAAGAAACATGTTGTTCTATTTACCCAAAATTATTTTTATTCTCCAGATCTTAGCTGAAAGTTTTGAAAATTCCCGAATTGTGCTGCAGATAGACAATGCCAAGCTGGCTGCTGAGGACTTCAAAATTAAGTAAGTGGAGACACCAGCTATGATATGATTAACACTCCTCTTTTATGACTAGGGCATTAAAGATGACTTGTTTCCTGTATTGTCTGACCAGCACAAGACTGCTCAACAACAAATATAAATAGCCAACTCAAGACACAAAATGGAGTTTAATGCCCATAACAGACTTTTATTACCAAGACATATAAATAACAGAATAATTTCAATACAATAGGAATGGCCCCCAAGGTCCTTGTAGGCACTTTACCTAACTCAGGATCTGCATAAACCCCGAAGCTGGGCCTACAGCCGCACAACACAGACAATTGCACCAATAATACAATCATGAACAACCACCACTTTACTTGCACTCAGCCATATAAAATGAGATGGGACTCTACCCAATTTACATTTGGCCATAATAACCAGCTTCGGGGATCTTGTAACCCCACCAGCTGCTATGGCTTCCAGAAAAATCCAACAAACAGCCCATTTCCGAATGAAAGTAACAAAAAAGGAAAAACAAAGGGGGTGGGAAGTTTGCCCAATGTCAGCTATCCTCTGAACCCTCCTTAGAACATCTCCTGAAGCTCCTCTTGTTCCACTCTGGCCCCACCAATTAGGTATGCACCCCATCACTATATTTCTTTTGAAACTTTAAACCCCTGCTATGCCAAACTCCTTCAAAACCAGTCATGTAGGCCCTTAGACCCTGAGTCTATGCTTCTGTCTCTCTTACTCCAGGCCTAACTTTATGGAAAGGTATAATGGGTGTTTCGGGATGTTTAGGCTCCATCAGCATTTACCTCCATTTAGTGCAACCCAATGGGATATTACACTGATGCAGTATATATGTTTTCTTGCAGGCAGATGTATGTTTTGTTGTAAATGGGTGCTGTCAGACCCTGGTGGTTGAAAGTGAATAAAAGCAAGTGCCATTCAATTTTATCAACCTGCAGATGGCAGATCCTGTCTACACAGCAGGAACCAGTACATAGCTAGAAAGCCTGTTAATTGCAAAACAACAGGGAAGCTCAGTTCTCTTCTGGCTGCCAACATTTGTTGTTAGCTGGCTGTTAAATCTTATTTAACTCTTCTGGTTTTCTTTTTTTAAATTTAATATTAAGAAGTCGTTATCTCATCTCAGCAGATTCTTTAATGATAGATTACCCCCCCACACACACACACACACACCTAAATTACTTATACAGTTAAAAGACAGCTCTACATATAGGACAGGAATTTTGTCCTTAAATAAAATGTGTCTCGTCCAAGGAGCAATAATAAAAGTGATTGGTTTAGGGGTTAAAGGGGATTGCATTAGGGGATTTGTTATTTTTAGATTAGTTTGAAGGATGCAACCACTTTGCTTATATTCATCATTTTGAATGATCTCCCCTTTTAATGTTTGTTTGTTGGTAATATATTACAGCCGTTAAGAGATGGCAATAAAGGTGGCCAAAAACAGATTGAATTTCAACCATTTCCTGTCGAATCAGCTGAAATTCGATTTGTGGGTGGCATTCCTGGAACCATCTGTCTTGACAAACTTAGATCTGAAGATTGAAGGGAAAAACTTTCACCCAATTAGTGGCTGCAACCAATCAGTTGAAGTTACTATTTGGGTATTCTGAAAATTGCGAGCACCAGCTGTCAAAATACAAAACTAGCAGGAGAAATTCCTTCATCCTTGCTGTTGCATGCAAGAAATCCATACATGTATGACCAGCTTTAGTTCTACTTATGGTCCAGTTTACCATGAAGTAAGCAGGTTCTCTGGTTGCTTGTTCATTCAGCTTGGTGGTTTTCCTGCTATTGAAAAGTAGAGTAAATATGACATGTAAAACTATTCAGTTTCTCAGGTCTACAGGAAGTTGTGTTTTGATTGATCTTCTGTTCAAGCATGCTGTCTTCAATCATTCTGGTTTTAATGCTGAACTCCAAGAGGACAGCACAATTTATCACTAAGTCTACATTCTGCCCCTCTTGAGCATGTCCCAGCATTATTGTTTTTCTTTTACTTTGTTTCTGCAGCCGAAAACAGCTTTTATTTCTCTGTCCTGTGACACCATCACCAGGCTGGTAAAATTCTCATGGGGCAGATGCTGGAAACACAATTCCACTTGATGTAGCGTTGCCCCCAGAACTATATCTCTCAAGACTCTTTCCCTTACATATAGTATACTGGGAAGCTCTTGGAGGCCAAGACGGCTGCATTGTTTTGGAGAAAAGAAATTACTGTATGCGTGAACA
Source organism: Staurois parvus (assembly GCF_062004578.1). Lineage (NCBI taxonomy): Eukaryota > Metazoa > Chordata > Amphibia > Anura > Ranidae > Staurois > Staurois parvus. Next base: position 9,999,756 of record NW_028317947.1, on the reverse strand, counting down.
GAGGGACAAAAGGGCTGGGGAGTTTGGTAGTCTTGTATTGTCAGTACAAAACAGGAAGTTAGGAGAACTCTGGATTTCTGGTGATGCATAGATCATTTTCTGTACTTGCAACATCTTTAAAGGGATAAAATAGGGGGAAACGTGTACTCCAAAGAAATACTGATTCTTTTGCTTTTTTGCCACTTTAATCTTCACAGAAAAAAAATCACATAAGATGCAGACTGACAAAAAATAAGACCTTAAAAAATAGAATTATCACTCAAATATGCCTAGGCCAACTTGAGCTTGATACACAACCTTGGCTGTAATTCATTATGAAGATGTTCAATGAATGTTTCTCTTTCAGGTACGAGAATGAACTGTGCCTCTGTCAGAGTGTAGAGTCAGACATATGTGGTCTACGTAGGGTACTAGAAGAACTGACATTTGCTAAGTCCATCCTGGCACCACAGCTTGAGAGTTTGAACGAAGAGCTTGAATGCATGAAGAAGAACCATGAAGTGGTATGGATTTTAGTGGGGAAAACCGTGTCAATGTTTTTAGTGAACAGTTACCATATTGCTTCGGGTCAATTATTGCCAATGGCAGATATAGACTAAAGAGGATGCATATACGAAACATGAAGAAGGACTGAGGCAATCAGCATGTAAGGGAGGGATAAAACCTTGAAGAAGACAGAGAACCTGCATTAGGTTTCCTGCGCAGTTGTCATGATTGGCCTCTTGGCTTTTGACCATTTGCTCAGTAGCACATAAATGCAAATTTAAAAAGTGATACAATGATGATGTTTCTAATGGGCATAGCCACTTACCATTCATGCACATACACCTACTGGAGATGACATAATAGCACAGCCTATGTGACAGTGTTCAGGCCTAGTGATCGGTCACTTAGACCCAAGCATTGTCACATAAGGGAGGTCATGTGCTCCCCATACCCAGAAACCCCGATCTGTTGGTAAGGGCACCAGCAGGGTGGGGAGACAAAGAAGGAGCATGGCTGGGTAAGTATACACATCTAGAGGCCTAGCTATGTGCAGACACTGTCATTTTGTCCTGGAGAGACAGGGTCTCTTTAGAGGCTTATGTTGAGGGGTGTTCTTTTTAAACACTGAGATTGCTATTCAAATGCAAATGCATGTATTTGAAAGGTAAATGCAGCAATTGATAAGAAAAAGCTGTGTTTGACCTGCTTTGTTTGCAGTTCAAAAGCACCTCAATAGGATAAGCCAAAGAAACACATCCCAATGCAAAGTAGATTAAAGCATCCTCTGAACTGCCTTGTCTACTGCTCAATTCAAGCCAATGGGATTTTACTGACCTATGTTTGGTATGCATTCTAAATACATGTCACCTCCAGGAGCCTTAAATGTTTCTAGAACAGTGCTGAAATGATAATCTTAGAGATGCCTATAAGCCGTGTTATGATTACCCTAGTACAAACTCTATAATACTCTAAGCAGCAGGCCACAAACCAACTGCTACCAGGTCCTTGTCAACCAGACAGGCACATTTTTAAAGAAGTTCATTAAAAAACACCAAAATATTGTCCATTTAATCCCAGTGGATGGATTCTTAGAGGTTTACATTAAGTCCATCACCTTTTACTAGAGATGGTAAGAAAACTGAAATTCGTACCTCTGCCTCACAACATGTTTTTAGATCTACTTCAATGAGTAAAGTATCAACTCAAAGATTGGCATGATTAAATAGTATTACAAGAGAAGGGTAAACTAACAGATTGTAGTCATGTGCCATCCCATTGCATTTGTCTAGGAACTTAATTCTCTGAAGGGAGAGCGAGCTGATGTCAACGTGGAAATGAATGCTGCCCCTGGAGTGGACCTGACCAAACTTCTCAATGATATGAGATCTCAGTATGAAGAAATTGCAGAAAAGAACAGACAGAAGGCTGCAGACTGGTTCAATGAGAAGGTAATCCAATCCTCAAGAAGATCAATGTGTACTTCACTGCTGTTCAACTGTTTTGGCACAAGGGATGTCAATGGGATGACAATGTCGGGAAAAGGTCCTTTGGCACCAAAAGTGAAAAGGTCAAAGTGTGCCCTCCTTTCCACAATGAGCTCTGAATGGCTGTAGCAGTATAGGTTGCAGGTCCTGTCCTTTTTACACCTATAGTCCTGCTGAAGAGCACAAGGCTGCCTTATGTGCCTACCCCACAGCCTGGCCTACCTACCCCACAGCCTGGCCTACCTACTCCACAGCCTAGGTCAGTTTTTTTTTCAAGTACAAGATAGAAGATTCATAATAACCAAGCTCATGTTACAACTAAGCCAGAAATGTCTCTCAAAGTTGGATTGTATGGGGCCTGTCAATATTCATCACATGTTCTTTTTATTCATGCATTCCAGAGTGCGGAGCTCAACAAGGAGATAAACCACAGCAGTGAATTGGTTGAATGTCAGAAGACGCAGTTGACAGAGCTGAGACGTACTCTTCAAGAACTGGAGATTGAGCTGCAGGCACAACTTGCTATGGTAACCTTTCCTCCCTAATTCTTTAACAATTACATGCCACACCACATCTCACATACGTGGGGTAGAGATCCTGCCTTCTGAGACATGAAGGAGAGCCTACAGTTGACTGGAATTTGTTGGTAATCTGTCAGCATAGCTTGCCGAAAGAGCAGAGGTTTTGGTATGATACAAATGTCTACACATTATAGATAAACCAGTTATGTATAAAGTCATATAATTAAAAAAGACATAGAGAACACAACATTCATGCATTAAACCTCTGTTGCAGGTCTCCTCAAACTTCCAATTAGAAAGACCAGGGGTTTATAATACATTTATTCTCAGCATTGGGAGTTTACAGTAGAAGTGTCAAATCTGCTGCTTTCCTAATGGCCATGTTGCATTAGAGATCATTCCACTGGCAAGAATTTCCCAGCAACAGGATTACTATAAATTTAACACTGTTAAACAGGGTAGAGAAAATGTACATTCTGCAGCATTTCTTTCAGCAATATGGTGACTCTTCACTCATCCAGCTGGCAAGGGAGCAACTCATAGACCAATGAGTATTTTCTTTGCCAACAGCTAAGGTGACATGACCCTTACAGCAATTAAAAAGAAAATTTCACATACACCTAAGTAGCCCCCTAACAGGTAACCCTCTCCTACCTGATCACTTCACACCTAATTAAATTCCTACACAAGCCCCAACACTCTCAATGCTATAAATTAACCATTCACCCTACCACTTAACTCCCTCTATTGCTTAACATAACCCCTAGAGTGAGCACATTACACTTAACCCCAAGTCCCCCCCCTCCCAAAAAAAAAAAATATTCCTAATACACTGAACCATTATATTCTATACTAAAGCTGGCCATACACTTTGCAAATTTTCCTGATGTGTCGGAAAAATTCACATATTGGGTGGCCCTGTTGGCCTCCTGCCTGACATCCTTCAATTGAAAAATCAAAAGAACAGGGAAGAACATTGACAGCCAAACAGCAGTTACATCCAACCAGATGCAGCTTCTGTTTGGTATTGTGACAGCCACTGGTGCCAGCTGTCAGAATATAATAGCCCCGCAAGGGGATCTATCTATCCACACTGTACAGCATGCCCTACAAGCTGAACAAAAAAAATCTAATAGTGTATGGCCAGAGTAAACCATAGCACTAATGAACCCATATTTTGCTGCATACTCACCTGATCCTCCACTAAGAGCTGCTGCATTGATAGCCTGGGAATCCCAGTACCAGGACACCTACTTCTGATGCTAGCCATAGACGGGTAGTTTTTTTTTCATTCAGCCAACAGCAGTACCCATCACTGTCAGAATATACTGTTCAGAATACAACCCAAAATGTGAAAGCCTTACTCAGTCTATGTGTATGGGTTCAAAGAACTCTTTAATTATGACAAACCTAAAGGTTTTTATGACAATAGCATAATTCGATGTAGCATGACATTTTTTTTTCCTGGTGGAAATAACACTTTAACATTTATTTCTTCCAGAAAAAGTCTCTAGAGTGCTCCCTGGCAGAGTCAGAGCGATGCTACAGCACACAGCTCGCACAATTGCAGGGTGTTGTAGGAAATGTAGAAGAACAGCTCAGCCAGGTCCGCAGTGATCTGGAACGTCAGAATGCAGAGTACAAACTTCTACTGGATATCAAGACTCGTCTGGAACAAGAGATTGAGACATACCGCAGACTTCTTGATGGAGAACCGTAAGTCTGGTCATTTATTTGATCTACTTTACATATTTATTTTGATATTAAAAAAATATACTGATATTTATAAACATCATTTTTGCAGATGGCAATACAAAGAAGTAACAATCCCTGTGAAAGGTATATTTACTTTTTTAAAAATCTTTGGTGACATTAAGAAAACAGGAGAAACCAGATGAATTTCAGCCACAATCCCAGCATACTCTGGAAGTGCTGGGACTTCAATACCATGCAGGATTGCTGACTGGTCCAAAGTTTTATCTCAGCAAGGTTTTCTAGACATTTACAACCTGTGAAAAGCAAGTTAATTCAAGGGTTAGTCCATCCAAATGGGATATATAGTCATAAATGGACTTTGGCAGATAGAGTCAACCTCTGACTTCCTATTGGTATGCCAGAAAAACGTAAAAAAATGAGATCTTCTCGCCATAGTTCCCAACTCTGTTCCTTTCCACCTTTGAGTTTTGAGTGTTACTGCCCATCTTTGTATTTTTCAGCTCCCACTATTACATTCCTTCCTATGCAATTTTGATCACAAATTTAACACAGAGAGTGGGAGCCCCTCATAATGGCCACAGGAGGTATGGGGATTTGAAAAATATCTACCCTTGAAGTGTGGCCCCCCACACTAAAAGGTTTTAAATGCTTGTTTAGTCTGGGGGTAGGTTCCAGCATTGTTCTCTTTAACCTGATGCTCTGGGCTGTGGGAGATCCCTAGGTGTTATCCAGTGCAGTGCAGGGCTATTAGGGCCATGCACTGAATGTGGAGGAGGCAAGCATGTGACCATGGCAGAGAACACCTTAGAGAGGCTTCAGTGCTGGTCCGATCAGATGGATGGAAGAAGCCTGGTAGGGCCAGGAATACAGTAGGTATTACACCGTATCCACGCACCCCTAAAAACATTTGAGACAGATACTGTAGATAGGCTGCCATTGCTAACCTCCTTTGGAAAACGCCTTTGTCTGGCTGTCTCTAGCTTCAGTGCTGCAGTAGTCATGATTTGGAAACAAAAATGTAATAAGCATCAATTTAGAACTCATATTCTGCATACATGTTTGGTTCAGTGGGTCAGGACGGCAGCCAGGCAACGTACAAGAGGAAGTCGGCAAAGGTTGCCTATATATTTCTCTAAGTATAGTTTTTTTTCCCTCAACAATTAGCTGTTGTAATCTCTATTATAAGGCTAAAATAATTGACCTGTTGTGTTCTCTGGTACAGATGCACTTTAAAACCTCTTTTTCATTTCTAGAGCCCAACAAAACCAGGAAAGTCACAACCATTGTAGAGGAAGTGGTGAACGGTCGGATAGTGTCACAGAAAGTGAATGCTACTGAAGAGAAGTTGAAGATCTAACTGACACTTTGAAGCACATATAAAAGTTTCATGACTCATATGTGCCAGGCAACACTTAGGCCTCATTTAGGACAGTATCCACAATAGTCTCAGAATCCAATTAGATGAAGAATGACCCATATGATCAAATGCTCTGGTCAACACACTCAATAAGGTAGTGCTAAGAGGCTGCAACTCATGTCAAGCAAAAAGGGTTTATTTTTTTCTGCAGTGAGTTAAATTAAGACAAAATTTCTGATTGGTTTCTCTGGACATAATTGTTCTGCACTAATTTATTGAATATGTTGATACTGTCTGTGATGGTTCTTCTCTTAGATGCTTTCATAAATGAGGCCTAGTGGTATCAGTGGGAACTTGGTGTGAAGTATCTGTTTCCTTACCTATCCAATAAAGCTTTATTGTGCAAATAATTTCTGCTTTGTGTTCTGATTACTATAACTGAAGGGAAGTCACTATCAGAAAACAAATTAATAGGTGAAATTCATAATGCACATAGCTAAAGTAAACTCATTATATCTGACCTTGACATAATTATAGAGTGAGTGACTAGCCTTTTTAGAGGCTGCAATTTTGTAGGCTCCTGGTCACTGTCTCATCTTGGCTGCTCTTTGGGCTACAGGTGAACATTACTACAACAAGTAGGGCCATTCTTCCTTCATTTCAACCTTACCTCCTAACAATCTAAGCTCCTTAACAAGACACAACTCACCACTGTACATAAGGTACTCCCACTACAGTCCTAAATCCAACTCTTAGCTGACATGTTGTTGAATGTATAGGAAAAGGTAATGGGGGGTTGCTAAAATGAAAGGTAAAACTGACTGTTACTTTAACAAAGGAACAAAAAGTTGCTGGTATAAAGTACAGAAACCTAAGATGAAGTGGGCGAGAGGTGCTGGATATGGATCCTCTACCAATAGAAGGAATTCCTTAGTGGAGCCCAATAGCTTGGTTCTGGCAGCTCTCCACAAGGTGGGGGCTCCTCAAAGGTCAACCAAATTGAGTAGTTTATGTACAGCTGTACCAAAAGGTAGTGGCAAAGAAAAGCCCAGCAATGATTTTTTGGTTCAATAACTGACCATGGAAAGGACAACGAACATCCAACATGTTTTGGAGACCCATAGATCTTTTATTTCCCCTTGGCTTAAGTACAATGGAATAAATTAGGAATTTAAAGCATCAATGAATGAACAATCAGGTATAAACTAGGTAAGGTGTGGGAAGGTATAGGTACATATTTGCACATCATTATGATTGCCCACCTCACTGGCCAACTAGAATGTGTGAGAGGCAGAAGGAAGTGGGGACCGCTTAACACTATCAGGAAATAAGAGAGCTTTTCTCAATAAGAAAAGTTGGGTATCTGGGCAGAGTACAGATGGAGTAATTTAAAAAGTAAAGGATATATTATTTACCTGGAGTTGCTTTTCATGAAAATAAAAATCATTCTGAGAAAAAACACCAGTAACCCACTCTAGTTAACCCTCAAGGAATCTTGTGATAACCATAGGCATATGGCATAAGCAGGATAACTGTTTTCAAGACTGAAAGTGCATATAAACTTGATATTCAGGCACTTAGATGGTAGTCCTGTTCTTTAGCAAATTTGAGTTTGGATAATTAAACTGTGACCTGGCAAACCCATGTTTAATCTGAGCAGCCAATAAACTTTATTTTCCTAAATGCCTTTTAACTGAATAGGTGTTTGAAGAGAGCATAGATTTGCTGAATTGTTGAACTTAATGGACCTCTTGAGGTGTTAATTCGAACCACACAAGGACCTGTTATGGTAGTGCAAGCTGATAGTAAGGATTATATAACCCAAATCCATGTCTGTTCATCCTTTGCCTAGCTGTAGCTGTGGGATTGCAGGTGGAAATTGCAATCACAAGAGGATTTTAACAAAAGAAGTTTGGATTTAAGCTGATACCATTTATTGGCTAATCAAAAGGATTGCAGTGCACATTTTCTAGGTATGCTGGCCTTTTCTTCAGAAGATATTAATTACAGAAGAGACCACTGTGCCTGAAAAGTTTGAATTACAATCTTTTTAGTCACCCCATAAATGCTATTAACCTAAATCTAAACTTCAATTTCGAGACTTTTATTGGGAAACAGTACCCTCGTCATATAGGAAAATGCAGTATGGAAGACTTCACACCACTGCCACAGGTAGAAGACCCTACAATAGTAGGTGACCAACCAGAAGACTGCCCAATTTAAGGTATGTATAAAGGTAATTTCTAAACAAATGCATGTATTTGGCAGCTCAGAGGTAGGAGATTCTGAGGTATCCAGAAACTGGATGCCTCATTTTTAATGAAGACAGTTGCTTTTTGTTAAGTAAATATATTAATCCACGGCAAAACATCAAGAAGCACCTTGTACTTGGTGATTACAGTGTGGCTACCAAAGGCTAAGCTGCTTAGCTGTTTAGTTTCTAACATTTTACATTTTGGGCCATAAAAAACAATTCAAGCTTGATTGTGGGAGGTCTAACTTTTAACAGATTTAGACATGAAGGGACAAGTCTGTAGAATCCAATTGTTTGGGTGCCATGATAAACTACCTTGTTTTGGTAACAAAAGAAAGTTGGATAATAAATCATATTCTTAGTAGTCAAACAAGATTTCTATACTGTCCAAATGATATATTAGTGAATATAAATTTGGCTGAAAAATTAGTAGACACTCTATGCCAGCCATGCTCATCCAGGGTTATGTGGAACCCTATCATTCCTCTAGAGGTTGCTCAAGGTTCTTGAGCTGTGGCTAACTGACCTTCCATCTGATTGTGTCTGCATAGTTCCAGGTCCAAGGACACTTGGCAGAACTCTTGCTATGACTGTAAGGGTGACATTTTGATCCCCAATGTAAGGGGATGATATTCTTCCCACGGGCCACCACTAACCATTAGAGGTATACTGTGGGCTAGAAAACCATTTGTGAGTGCACGTACTGGGATTCGGTTCTCCCAGATCACTCATGCTGGAGGTGAGCATCTTAGGTAATTTGTCTGAGTGTTTTTGTGTGTGCCGTGAGCTTGACTGTCTTTTTTTTCATTTGTAGCCAATGGACAGTTAATTACTAGCACGTTTTTCGGATGCTTCTGGCCCTAAAGAAGCTTGTACTTTTTCAAGCCAGGAGCTTCAAGCGACATTACACTCAGTTGTGCATAGGCATCAATGAATATGATGGAGATCCTAGGGTTGTGCATTGAAGCACTTCTGGTGAAGCCCCAAATCGCCTTTCAAATCCTTCAGGTATGAACAGGGCCTTAGTTGCTTTCAATCAGTATTTTATGATGTTCAGTCACAAAAGGAAGCGATTAGATAGTCAGAACTATTTTCATTTTTTAACTTTATTACAGAAACAAATTGATTGTAAAAATTGGTCACAGTCTCAATTGTAGTTCTGCTCATATTTGAAATATACAGCAAGAAAGCATCAGGCCGGGAACTTTTGCACAGCATTACTAAAAGGCCTTCATGACTGGGTTTGCTGATGCAGGGCTGTGGAATTGAGAGGGTTAAGAGGGTCATGTTTTAAATATAGACAGCCTTATCTTATTGGAGGATCATGGGGTGTGGTGGGGAGGGGTCAAACCTGGCTGGAGAGGGGTTTTGTGGGAGGTGGTCTTTCTTGTATTACCATTCCCAGCACGGGCAGCATTGGACAAGCTTCTAAAACCCACCGTCCCTTTTCTTGTTTCTATTGGGGCAGTTACTGCTGCATTGGTTTCGGGGGCTGGCTTTGTGAGGATGTTCGGGGAGCTGACATTGGGCGCATTGCTAAAGGGGTTTTTTGGTATTGCATAGCAGCGGGCAGAGGTATCAAGGTTTTTGAAGGCGGGGATGGTAAACAGTTTGGGAAGAAAAGGGTTGGGTCCGTCTTAGGTATGGGTGTACCTTCCCTACTAAGTGCAGCAGGAATGGGTTCTTGGATTGGTGGGGCTGTATCGGAGGGTGACTTAGTAAGGAGTTGTCCCCGAGCAGGTGTATGTGCGGCTGGAGGCCTTAATTTGTAAGATGGTGGCAGATACAGCCGGGTATTAGTTTTCCATGCCTTCAAAAACCTATCATTTGTGGTATTTTTGCTATGGTTTTACATATGATGAAAAATTGATGTATGTATTTTGTTATGGATGTTATTTAAATAAACTGGCTGCTATGGCCATTTAACCTCCCTAGCGGTCTGCTTATGTCCATATGTCTGTGCTCAAAGCGGTACATTTGTTTGCATGGAAATATGTATTCTTTTTATTGTAGGCCTGTAATTCTTAGGAATAACTCATGAAATCTGTCCGAACAAGAGTCTAGTAAACATCCCGGGTAGGATAAAACTTGAAACACGAAATCATAAATTATAATTTAATAAATAATCATAAATAATAATACATTTAATTCAATAATATAATCAAACCAAAAACACTGAAATTTGAAATATAGCGCCAAGTTCGCAATCACTGAGCAAAGTCGCAGAATCGTTTTCAGTGTCTGATGACGAATTTCCCCACAAATCATTATCACTCAATTCTGCAAGTAGTTCTGATTTACTATCGCTGTTCTCTAGCCGGTCTAAAACTGCTTTTGACCAAAAGGGACGCTTTTTGGACGCCATAGACATTTCTCAGTTTCCAGGCAGAAAGAACAGTAAAAATGCAGGCAGGGCACAGAACAAAGCACTCGGGACAAAATGTATGTGAAATGGTTTGATACAGTAATGTTTTACTATGTGATTTTAGTGATTTTAGTGAAGGTCACTTTTTGTCATTTTCAAATTTCCCGCCGTTCTGTCCCCTGTACGTCCCGACGCTCGCAGGGGACGGAACCCAGATGACAGATTACATTGCCGGGGACACTGCAGGAGGGACATCGCGGGAGTGCAGGACAAGGTAAGTGAAGAACAGATGCAGAAGCAATGCTGCATGGTAAGCCCGAGTGTAGCTCGGGGTTACCGCTTGTGGTACTGAAACTTTACCCCGAGCTACACTCGGGAATACTGCCAGGGAGGTTAAATTCTGAAGTCAAGTGTTTAGTGTTTTTAATATTATATTATGTTAACGGTAGGTGGGGGGTGGTATTAAAAGTGGGTGGTTGGTGCCATAGCAGCTGAGCTATAGGCAATACCCCAGTCATGTTCAGCATGTCAGAAGAAACTACTACCAAAACAACAAACTACTTGTCAACGATATGCAAAATAAATGAACGTGTGACCAGCAAAAAACATAGATCAATGCTGGTGCGATCCAAGAACTTCTAAGACAGGACAAATCTATAAATTGCTTCAAAGAAAAGCACTATGCCGGATGCAGATGTCACTGTCCAGTCATATTGGTATTTCGCCAATGATATAGTAATAGGTTCAGACACATGAAAGGGGATTTAGAACTGGTTGGAAACCTGACAAGCAGCATTCTCAGCATGAAAACATTTCTGTCAAGCCGTTTCCTCAGGAAAGGTAAACTTTTCATATTGTCCAGCGTGGCAGACGTCTAAAAGAACATGTAAATCCCTACACTATTGTGGAAATCTGAAGGACGTGATCTTATCTCAAGAAATCAGAAGCCATAACGGGGCGATAGAGTTACTGTTGACTTCGACTTGTGCAGGCAGGCAATCAGTAAGTACAAAATTTTCTTCTCATTATTTTAGGGGCTACTGCAGACAGTAGCAGAATAAACAAGGGCTTGGCTTTATACACATCGAACCATGCAGATAGATTCCTGATAGACATTGAACGAATAAACAAGGGCTGAGAACCAGCTTGGTTGCACCTTTCTCTGTGTCCTGAAAAAGGAAAAGTGTTTTGTTAAGTTTGTTTTGTACATACAGGTGCGACAATGAGGTGCTGACAACTTAAGACAAGCTCCTGTTTTTGTCATCATCATCAAAGTGATCAAAACTACCACTTGTAGGGTACGCATTCCTCCAGGTTAGTGGCCCTATGGGCTGTGAGATTTTGTAAGAAGTTTGAGTTTTTGTAAGAAGTGTTTATAGACACCTGAATGAGCCTCTATTCAAACTAAAGAAGCTCAATCCAACTGTAACAAAGTGTTTAATGGTTTAACCCTTTTGCTGCCAGAGCTGTTTTTGCATTTTTTTTGCAAACACATGTAAAAAAATCAATTTAGGCCTGAAGATTAGTTAAAACCCCACAAACGCTATGTTTTCTGAAGGCAGAGACCTTGTAGAATAAAATATTAGTACGGTTTATCATGTGCAAATTTTCTGTAAAAATTACACTTGTATTAATTTTAGGGAACAAAATTTAATTATATCACCATATTTTGGTAAAATACAAAATGATGAGGTTGCCAAACATATCAAGTTTGCTGGAAATAAAAGTGTATAAAAGTTGTATAAAGCAGTGTGCAAGGGGTTAATTCAGAAGAGTTAACAGCTTATGTGTTATATATATGTAAGCTTTTTAGATTTGAGTACAGACAGATCTTCTGCATTTCTACTCAACATGTCAAGCCCTAAAATCGCATGGTCCTTTAAAATGGCAACACATTTTCATCCCTAAATTTTCCATGGGCAACATTTGTATGAGCATGCAAGTTAGCGGCAGACAAGTTCCATAATTTTGGGGGAGGTTTTAAGTGCTTGGCTATAGCTTTGTTTTTTTTGCTTTTTTTTTCATTAAAACTTTATTTATAGCACATAGGGGACCAAAAGTCCGTACATGATACAACTTTGTTTTAACGGCTGCTCAGGGGTCTATTGGGGGCCAGTGTACTGGGGGTCGGCTTGTCATATTTACACACACTCCCATTAGTGGCAGCAAAAAAAGATTTAAGTGTACTTCCACTTTCGCAGCCATATTGGGATAATACCTACTTTATATTTGTTACATGGCCCCTACTTACATAACGTTAAAAGAATATATTTAATAATAGCTATTTACCTTCTTACTTTCTGAAACGCCTATCTAGCTTTCCCTTTCTATGTAATGACTAAGTTCACCTTTAACATAAACTGGCCCATGGAGACAAGGGACCCCAGTAGTGTAAAATGCACTATGCTGTTTGTAAAAATATTGTTAAATGCAAAGTCATACCTGTAGACCTTCTCTGTCAGCTATGAAGCTTGGCCATAATAATCCCAATTGTTACATTCCTACGTCCCTGGTGGATGTGGGCTGGGCCACTAACATAGGGAGTTCCCCCCAGAGGGCTGGTTAGAAACCATGAGAAGTTGAGTTAACTCTTCACACTTCAGTTCATGGGGGTTTACCTTCTTCCAACACTACCACAGTCACCCACTTCCAATTCAATCTGGTCGTCATCATCAGTTCTACGATGAACTCCCATGGGACAACAACTCCAGACCCTGTCCTCTGCAGATGTATAAATACACAATAAATATGGTAGCATGGAAAATGAAATAAAATAAAAGTACATAATTGGCACCTGCCTACATCCTGACTTATTTCCATGCCATGGTCAACAACAAAATGGCCACTGTGCCTTCTTCGGCAGGGGTTCTCCAGCTGTTGCAAAACTACAAGTCCCATCATGCCTCTACCTTTGGGAGTCATGCTTGTAACTGTCAATTTTGCAATGTCTCATGGGACTTGTAGTTTGACAACAGTTGGAGGGCCACCAGTTTGACACTTGTGTTCTTCGGGGACCAATAAAGTGATCATTTCTTTAGCTGTCCTCAAAAAAGCAGGCTCATGGCCATTTTGTTGTAGCCCAGAGTAAGAGATGGTAAGGGGCTACGGCAATATGAGAATCCTAGTGGGGATGGTATGACTAGAGAGTCTTTGCCATGGTGGGAGAGAGCTCATGGCTTCTGTGAAGCTGAGGGTGAGCACCTACTGTCTGTTGTGTCCTGGATATAAGTCAAGGCATGGGAATGTAAACATTGGGAAAAGTTCATCCAGGCTTTATGAGTGAAAGACAAGGTCTTCAGGTATAACAGTTGCATTAAAGTGTTATGAAACCCACAACGGCGGCACAGTGGCTTAGTGGTTAGCACATCTGCCTTGTAGTCATGGGTTCAATTCCCAACCATGGCGCCTCCTGCATGGAGTTTGCATGTTCTCCCTGTGCTTGTGTGGGTTTCCTCCAGGTACTCTGGTTTCCTCCCACACACTCCAAAGACATGCTGGTAGGTTAATTGGCTCCTGTCTAAATTGTCCAAGTTTCATCCCAGGCCATGTGGGATCTCCTGCATGGTAGGGGTTGGGGAAAGACCTGGCAACCTACCCTGTAAAATAGTTGCTAAGATAATTCATGGAAAAAATCACGTACAAGTCACAGTCCATGCAGTCACCAAGGGTCGGATACGACTGAATGGATAGAGAGAGAGAGAAACCCACAACAATAAAATCAGTATGTGTATGTAGTAAAGCATGTTTGTTACACCGTCGAACCTAAGAGGTTAATCCTCTGTGTTTTGTAAAGAGGATGTTTGATCCTCCCCTTCTTCCAGTGCCCCCCTCTTATCTCCTGATAAGACATATCATGTGGAGTCACTCTGCACATGCTCAGTTTGGTGTGTATTGCTAGAGAGGTTCATTTTTTTCTTGAGAGAGTGCATGTGATCAGCACAGGGCCAATCAGCACAGAAGTCAGGGGTTCTGCATCCTCTAAGAGCAGAATCAAAACTCCTCCTACAAGCTTCAACCAGTGCTCTGCTGAACACTGATAGAAGTCACAAGACTGCTCTAATTGCTGATGAGAAAAGGTATTTAGCAGTTTATATTTACTAAAACAATTGCGCTTTTATGTTCTGTGTACTGTGGGAGACCAGATATAGTGAATGCAGGGTCCTGGGAGACCAGATATAGTGAATGCAGGATCCTGGGTTTAGTAACACTTTAAACAGCATTTTTTTTTTTTATAAAAGGCACATTTTATTTGTACTAAAGGCGTTCCCTTTCTGCATGGACCAATTTATGTAAAAGGTGAACTAAACCTTTAAGGAGGGTTCTGGGGAATTACTTTTACCAAACTTAACCATGTTTGTATGTAGGCAGGTGGCATGTTGTGCAGCTGTCATTGCCTCATTGACAGATGATCCCACTCTGGCAAGTGACAGCATGGTAGTGAGGTAGTGATCCCGGTTATCTGCCACACACTGATCACATGATCGCTGGTTACTTCTGGCTTTAGGGTAATTGTAGACGAATGACTTAACCTATGCATTGGGTTCCCAGTGGCTATCTTTAGGGGGTCTGTGTCTCATTGGACACATAGCTCCTTTAAAATTTGGGCAGCTATATTAGACACAGAGGGGTTATATATAGCCCCTTCTGGCTCTTTTTAGCATGCCTGCAGTGTGGGGACTACCTAGATAGGGACAGACACCTGTTGGTCAGGAAACGTGTTGACTTAGCCGAGGGATGATCTACCCACTTGGCGAGCTACCTGGATTTTGGGGGAAGACTTTTGTTGCCTAGCCTGCTATTTGAATTGCTGCATTTTTGACACACCATTCTGCTAGTACAGAATCCCTTCTGGAAGGCCACATTTAGCAGCTCAGGGTACCAGTTTAGGGAAGTAATCCTTGAGTATCCCGATCTATGTAAGTATTGCATTATTATACGGCATTTTGGCAGATGTGTTGAAACACCTGTCCTTTGTTCCATTTCAACTATCAGAAAGCAAATGCATTGTTGCAAATTCTGGCTATCTACTACATCACCGGTCCTTTGCTTGCCTTTATCCGGCCCTTAGGGCACTATTCCCTCCAATGACACCAACGATGGGGCACTATTCCTCCCACTGGCACCAACGATGGAGCACTATTCCTCCCACTGGCACCAATGATGGGGCACTATTCCTTCCACTGGCACCAACGATGGGGCACTATTCCTCCCACTGTCACCAACGATGGAGCACTATTCCTCCCACTGTCACCAATGATGGAGCACTATTCCTCCCACTGGCACCAACGATGGGGCACTATTCCTCCCACTGGCACCAACGATAGGGCACTATTCCTCCCACTGGCACCAACCATGGGGCACTATTCCTCCCACTGGCACCAACCATGGGGCACTATTCCTCCCACTGGCACCAATGATGGGGCACTATTCCTCCCACTAACAACAATGATGGGGCACTATTCCTCCCACTGACACCAACAATGGGGCACTATTCCTCCCACTGACAACAACGATGGGGTACTATTTCTCCCACTGGCACCAACAATGGGGCACTATTCCTCCCACTGACACAAATGATGGAGCACTATTCCTCCCACTGGCACCAACAATGGGGCACTATTCCTCCCACTGGTACCAACAATGGGGTACTATTCCTCCCACTGGCACCAACGATGGGGCACTATTCCTCCCACTGGCACCAACGATGGGGCACTATTCCTCCCACTGGCACCAACAATGGGGCACTATTCCTCCCACTGGCACCAATGATGGGGTACTATTCCTCCCACTGGCACCAACGATGGGGCACTATTCCTCCTACTGGCACCAACGATGGGGCACTATTCCTCCAACTGGCACCAACTATGGGGCACTATTCCTCCCACTGGCACCAACAATGGGGCACTATTCCTCCCACTGGCACCAACGATGGGGTACTATTCCTCCCACTGGCACCAACCATGGGGCACTATTCCTCCCACTGACACAAATGATGGAGCACTAATCCTCCCACTGGCACCAACGATGGGGCACTATTCCTCCCACTGGCACCAACAATGGGGCACAATTCCTCCCACTGGCACCAATGATGGGGTACTATTCCTCCCACTGGCACCAACGATGTGGCACTATTCCTCCTACTGGCACCAACGATGGGGCACTATTCCTCCCACTGGCACCAACTATGGGGCACTATTCCTCCCACTGGCACCAACGATGGGGCACTATTCCTCCCACTGGCACCAACGATGGGGTACTATTCCTCCCACTGGCACCAACCATGGGGCACTATTCCTCCCACTGACACAAATGATGGAGCACTATTCCTCCCACTAGTACCAACGATGGGGCACTATTCCTTCCACTGGCACCAACGATGGGGCACTATTCCTCCTACTGACACAAATGATGGAGCACTATTCCTCCCACTGGCACCAACAATGGGGCACTATTCCTCCCACTGGTACCAACGATGGGGCACTATTCGTCCCACTGGCACCAACGATGGGGCACTATTCCTCCCACTGGCACCAACAATGGGGTACTATTCCTCCCACTGGCACCAACGATGGGGCACTATTCCTACCACTGACACCAAAGATAAGGCACCGAATGGCCGGAACACTTTCCATGTCCAATGGCCACTCAGGTCCCTCTAAAGTCTGAAGGACAGTGAATTGGCCCTTTGTTTAGAAAGTCCTCTGCACTACATAAACAAAAAAGAGAAAAAGTTCCTTTTAAGCCACAGCTTCACGGCCCACATGTACTGTGCTGGAAGATCTTCATTATTAGTTGTATACCAGATTTTCTCACTGTCTGTCCTAACTAATGATTAAGGATCTCAAGGCTTGAGTGGTACAGAGTATATAAATACACTTTTAAAAAAAAAACTGTCCTTCAATCTGTCCTCTAATTGCACATCGCCCTGTGGGCTGGCCAAGCAGTAAGAGGGAGAAGCCGGCCACTGGTGACATTATTTTTCAGAGCCAGAACAAATGGTATTCATTGCTAATGTGGTGCCTTTCGTTATGTAAGTGCACTTGTTTTCCTATATATTTTTGAATGGCACTGGTGGCTTTATAAAAAGAGATGAGGAGAAGGTCCACTTTAAAGACTTGATCGGGAATCGAAATCTGTACACTTCACCCAAAACAGAACAATCTTCTGATCGTTGTAAGAGAAGATCGGGTTATCAGACGTTTAACAAACAGGTGTAGCATGTGGAAATGGCCTGTGTCAATAATAACAGAACTGGAATTAGTACGATCAGAAAGAGTGCCTAGTACCTCCCAAGACAAACAGACCTCAGAAAGGAATCGAAGTTCACGTGTTTGCTTACGAAATAACTGAGTGTTTGTTTTATACCGGTCTGTGTGGACACTTCCATGCACAGGCCATACATGATCCTACTCAGGCGGAACCCTTGACGAGGCACCAACAAGGGATTTTACAACTTCTGCATTGCTGATCACTGAAGGTAACACATGCTTTCTACGTTTCTATACACATGGCTGTCAGATGTCACTCACTCCCTACAGGCTGGATTCTTCATAGTGTAAGTGACACCGACACAGCTACTCTCTAAACCAGGGATCTCCAAATTACGGCCCGTGGGCCACATGCAGCCCAATACAAGTTTTTATCTGGCCTGCTGCTGATTTGCAAAGTCTCTGCTCTGATGGGGATCTCAAAGTAAGGGGGTGCTAATGGTGACCCCAAAGTATAGGGGACTTTGATGTAAGGTGGGAATCTGATGTGGAGTCGGATAAAAGAAGGACCCCGATGTAAGGAGGACTCTGATGTAAGAAGAGACTATAATGGAGACCCTAATGTAAGGGGGGGGGACTCTGATGGTGACCCTGATGTAAGGAGAACTCTGATGTAAGTAGGGACTCTAATAGGAACTCTGATGTAAAGGGGTTCTGATGGGAACTATGATGTAAAGGGGACTCTGATGGAGATTCTGATGTAAGGTTGGAATCTAAAGGAGACCCTGATTTAAGGTGGCAATCTGACGTGGAGTCTGATAAAAGAAGGTGGATGTAAGGGGGACTCTGCTGTAGACTATGACATAATAAGGACTCTAATGTAAGGAAGGACTATAATGGAGACCCTGATGTAAAGGGGAGGGGGACTCTGATGTTGACCCTGATGGAAGGGGGTGGACTCTGATGGTGACCCTGATGCAAGGAGGACTCTGATGTAAGTAGAGACTCTGATGTGAACTCTGATGTAAAGGGGCTCTGATAGGAACTCTGATGTAAAGGGGACTCTGATGGAGACCCTGATGTAAGGTTGGAATCTGATGTGGAGTCTGATAAAAGAATAGGGATGTAAGGGGGACTCTGCTGTAGACTCTGACATAATAAGGGCTCTAATGTAAGGGGTGACTATAATGGAGACCCTGATGTAAGGGGGTGGACTCTTTTGGTGACCCTGATGCAAGAAGGACTCTGATGTAAGTAGGGACTCTGATGGGAACTCTGATGTAAAGGGGCTCTGATGGGAACTCTGATGTAAAGGGGACTCTGATGGAGACCCTGATGTAAGGAGGCAATCTGACGTGGAGTCTGATAAAAGAAGGGGGATGTAAGGGGGACTCTGCTGTAGACTCTGACATAATAAGGACTCTAATGTAAGTAGGGACTATAATGGGGACCCTGATGTAAGGGGGGACTCTGCTAGTGACCATGATGTAAGGAGGACTCTGATGTAAGTAGGGACTTTGATGGGAACTCTGATGTAAAGGGGTTCTGATTGGAACTCTGATGTAAAGGGGACTCTGATGGAGACCCCGATGTTAGGTTGGAATCTGATGGAGACCCTGGTTTAAGGTGTCAGTCTGATGTGGAGTCTGATAAAAGAAGGGGGACTCTGCTGTAGACTCTGACATAATAATGACTCTAATGTAAGAAGGGACTATAATGGAGACCCCGATGTGAGGGGGGGACTCTGATGGTGACCCTGATGTAAGGGGGGAGGGGGACTCTGATGTTGACCCTGATGGAAGGGGGTGGACTCTGATGGTGGCCCTGATGTAAGAGGGGGACTCTCATGATAATCCTGATTTAAAGTGGACTCTAATGAGAAACTGACTAAATGTACTTTTAATCGACCTTATTAGGAATTTCTTTGCTTTGTTTCACTTTAGTTGGGCAGGTAAAGTCCGGATTGTATTTTTTGTACTGTGTTGATTTCATTCATTTTAATATTCTTCATTTATTTATGAAACATAATTTGTTGTCAGCCATGAATATTTGGACCTTTGTACTAAAATGTTGGAAGACGATCGCATGTAAAAAAATCCGACATGCTGGTTTTAGCGAGGATCAACCTGGGTACAACCAGCCTGCCCATAGATGGATCAAATCTTGGCCTGTCCCTGCTGAACCTGACCGAAATGCGGTCCATCTTTGGCCAACTTTATGCCCTGAATACACTATCAGTTATTTTATCAACCCAGTGGGCTAAACGGAAAAAAAACCTGAAAGATCGCTGCACTCAAGAGTTGTTAGTACAGCGATCTCCCCCCTATGCTATTGTGTTCTGACAGGGGGACTGTGCCCCTCCAGTACATACCGATCAGCTCTCTCAGCCATTGACTAAGAGAGCTGATAGGAAGCCGATGGCAGACCATTTTCAGTATTTCCCCGTACGAATGTCCAGCTTCAATCAGACCAGCTGCCATACAAAGGTCGAATGTTGGCCTTTTTGTTTTACCCGGCCGTAGGAGCTTGCGAGGAGTTCGCTGTACTAACTATGCAATGTTAGTAGAGTGATCTCCCCACTGAGCTATTGTGATCTGAAAGGAGGACTACCTGCCCACCTCCACTAGATCACACCGGTCAGCATTCACAGCCATTGGCTGCAAGTGCTGATCAGATGCCGATCGGCTGCTCTTTTCCAGCAAGCCTGTTCAACAGAAGACATTAGGCCAGCTTCTGTCAGACAGGCTGCTGTACACACTGGCCAAATATTGGCTGGTTCCTGTTGAACCGCCTGTTACAAGCTGATATGGGGCCCGTGGGTACCAGCCTTAGGGCTGGCCATACATGGATTGGTTTTTTTTTTGACCAGCCAGCGGGTTGATCAAGGTGAATGGAGGACGTGGATACAGGAATCCTCCTGTGCGAGTGGGGATGCCTCCGCTGTCAGAATACACTGATTAGCAGTCAAATGGCTGGAGGTACTTATCAAATTCAACATGACTATTGCACCAGGCTTGTCCACTCCTCATTACCACCATGACCGTTCCGTACCAACCCCCCCCCTTTCCCCTTAACCAATTATACTTACAAAAAACATGACACCAATTTTGGAGTAAATGGCCAACATGGCCTTTTATTAACAACACAAATTTAAATACACCAACCATTCCTTATAACAGAAACCCAAAAAATTGTTGTTGGTCTTCGAAGGCACCCCCAAACAATCCGAAATGCACCTGCGGACACCCATATACACTAGGCCTCCAGCCACAACCAACCAGCTCGGAGACAACCATACCGTCCGCAGTGCAGAACCACCACCTTCCAGTTAAACCTTGGTTAACTGGGAATGTCCCCGGGCTTCCCATACCACTGATGGGTCCCACACCATTGTTGTTTACCTTCCAAATAAGAACCGCCTCCAAAGACCAACAACCGCCTAGGAACCAACATAACCCCCCCTTTACCTGGAGGGACCCAATACTCACCAAAAACAGAAAGGGCGGGAGGGAAGCTCACACTCCTGACTTCCAGCTCAACTGACGCCCCCTCACTGAAACCCCCCACCCTAAGGTGCAGGAAACCCCACCTACTCTCAATCTTCCACCAACCAAATATCCCCACTATCAAAACAAACCCCTTGGATCTGCCTTAACCCTTTCTGTTCCTCCTTCCCCACTCTGGGCCTAGTCATGTATGCCCTGCGCCATTTCTTCTTTCTTTTTTGCTACGGGCATTTCTTTTCCAACATTCCCATTTGTGAGAAGTCGATCATTAGATTAACTTCATTCAAGTGGCTCCATGTTGCTGATTTTTGATCCATCCATGGCCAGCTTAACCAATTCAATACCGGGCAATTTTACACCTTCCTGCCCAGGCCAGTTTTCGGCTTTCAGCGCTCTCACACTTTGAATGACAATTGCGCGGTCATACAACATTGTACCCAAACTAAAATTTTATCATTTTCTTCACACAACTAGAGCTTTCTTTTGGTGGTATTTAATCATCGCTGGGGTTTTTATTTTTTGCTAAATTAACAAAAAAATACCAAAAAATAAAAACAAAAATAACCCAAATTAGGATGTATTATTTAGTTTGTAGGAAAGTTATAGAGTTCACAAACTATGGTATAGATCTGAATATTGATCAATCCTGAAGTACTGACAGCCAATCTAATTTCTTGAGGTCCAAGAATGTCAGAACAGTACAGATATCCCCCAAATGACCCCTTTTTGCAAAGTAGACAGTTGTATTTTTGATAATCACAGCCATGAATGATCTCATCAGTCTGCTGCTGCTCCTCCACTGTCCTATTACAGGTCTGGGGCAGGGCGGTGACCTTACTTAGTGGAAGCAGAAAAAATCAGGTCACCATATTGGCTGTGGTGTTGAGCCAGGCTGTGTAAATCTCAAACAGGATGGTCAAGATAAACATAATTTAGCAGATAAGTTAGCTCCCATATATGTATTCAACTGTGTATTAAGTCTTTGACCTGGAATTCAGCTTAATGTGCAAGGTCAGCTTATTACACCTTTGAATATCGACTAATAGCTCAATAGAATGTATTTATGTGAATTTAATTTGTCCTCCTGCACTTAACCTCAAGGGCAGGGGCAGACTGACAACTCATGGGGCCCCCGGGCAATAGGGGATAATGGGGCCCCTGTGTCCTTGGCCAAACTCAAAAAAGCCTATGAGAAAGGTACCAGGGGCATCTCATGGGGCCCCCTACTGACCCCGGGCCCTCAGGCAGTGCCTGAGTTTCCAAATGGTCAGTCCACCGCTGCTCAAGGGATCAAATGGCAAATATGCTAATCTGTATCTGGAACTCTCATGTACGTCAAAGCATAAAATAAACACAACTGCCTCAATCTTCTGATCTGAATCAGCACAGAGAGAATGTAATCATTTTATTTTTTCAGTTGTACAGTTTGTGCATCATATTTCAATTATATAGCTATTAAATAAAAGTAAAAAAAAAAAGAAAAAAATTCAAGCCATAGCAGATACCAAGGGATCCACATATAAAAATGTTTTCCATGTGCATGTCCTAAGCATTTGAATCACTGTGTCATTATTAATTCTAATTATTTGTTATAACGATTATATCCACTTGCGGACCAAGCCTTTTCTGGCACTTATTGTTTACATGTTACAATCAGTATTTTTTTGCTAGAAAATGTCTTAGAACCCCCAAACTTTATATATATTTTTAAAGCGGAGGCCCTAGAGAATAAATTGGTGAGTTTAGCAATTTTTTTATGTCACACGCTATTTGCGCAGCGCTTTTTCAAATGTAATTTTTTGGGGAAAATTACACTTTTTTGAATGTGAATGCAAAAAAACAGAATACATAACCCAAATGTTTTGTAAAATTTAAAAGATGATGTTATGTAGAGTAAATAGATACCAAACATGTCACGCTTTAAAATTACACACGCCCGTGCAATGGCGACAAATGATTTTTACTATCCATAGGCAAAGTTTTTAAAGCCTTTACAGGTTACCACATTAGATTTACAGATGAGGTCTAGTGCTAGAATTACTACCCATGATATGGCGTTCGTTGTGATACTTCACATGTGTGGGACGATCGATGTTTGTGTGCATGCAGCAACAGGGGCGGACTGACAACTCATGGGGCCCCCGGGCAATAGGGGATCATGGGGCCCCTGTGTCCTTGCCCAAACTCAAAAAAGCCTATGAAAAAGGTACCAGGGGCATCTCATGGGGCCCCCTACTGACCCCGGGCCCTCGGGCAGTGCCCGAGTTTCCAAATGGTCAGTCCGCCTCTGTGCGGCAATGACACAAGCATTCCCCTTTGCACATGAGAACGTGGGGACGGGGGTACTTTTTTTTAAAAAATCTTACTTTATTTTTTTTTACACTGTTGCTTCAAACAAAAATTTTAATTCACTTTTATTGCTGTACAAGGAATGTAAACATCTTTGTGACAGCAATAAGCACGTGGCAGGTACTCTTTATGGTGGGATCTGGGGT
Source organism: Staurois parvus (assembly GCF_062004578.1). Lineage (NCBI taxonomy): Eukaryota > Metazoa > Chordata > Amphibia > Anura > Ranidae > Staurois > Staurois parvus. The sequence continues at coordinate 9,976,364 of NW_028317947.1, read as the reverse complement.
CTATAAGACCCCAAATCCCTCCTCTGCTCTTAAAAGCATTCAAAACACCAATATCTGGGTTTTTTTTTAAGCTTTGAGTTTTTAAAAATGGCGGTGATGATAGGTTAACATAGCGGAGAGCCAATGAAAACAGATTCTGTCTTTGTTCAGCTCTACAACCAGCCAGCGGACACTAGCTGGGTCTACCACTTGGGTCTATCGATGGGACAGGAGATCCCGGGCTAGTGGCGGAAGATGGGGCGTCCCCTCCGACTACTTGTAATAGTGATCGAGCAGCTAGTTAGCCGTTCCAATTGCTATTACAAGAGAGCCGACTGCCGGCTACAAAAAATAAAGGGAGGAAGGACTGATTCATAATCAGATCCAGATCAGCAGCAGCAGATAATCAAAGTTGAGCCTTATATCTTACCATAGATATATATATATATATATATATATACACATTTATCTAGATAGTGTTTATAAATTATTTACTTAGGGTCGTTACACTGATAGCGCTTCACTGTTTGTAATATTTTTTCAAAGTTGAGGATAGTTTTATAACAGAAAATCTAAGAAATATTTCATTTTGGCCTGTTGCCTTTATATGGTGAAAAAAAAATACCACCAAATAATGATATAAAATTAATTTGCACGGCCAAGTAATTATCATTCAAACTGTCACCAAAAGCACTTAAAATTAAGAAATAGCCCGGTAATGAAGAGGCAATACAGGCTAGTACTAAGTGGTTAAAGATCAGAATACTCTATAGTTGACAAGTGTTGTACAAAGGAGCCTCATCATTCACATATGCTTGGGGCAGCATAATCTGTAAATGTTGTCATCAGCCACATTTCTCAGAATACGCAGAACATTCTTCTGTTAGCGTATAGGATAGCTACTTTTCCACTGAGGCAGGACTCTAAGCAAATGCTTAAATAAATAGTTTACATAGGGGGAGATTTACAAAAACTGGAGCACTCAGAATCTGGTGCAGCCGTGCATGGTAGCCAATCAGCTTCTAATTTAAGACATGGGTGATTTGGGGCACCCGGGAGTCATTCAGGCTTTGTCTTCTTGTGGGTGACCTGGGCACTGTAAAGACAGGTAGTTGAGATGCAGTTTTACTGCCCCCAGACCATCCACCCTAAACTTACCACACAGGTAGAGGGGTCTGTACACATGACACATTTTCATTGCTAATATTCAATAGAAAAGATGGGACTTTCAGGGTGCATGGACATGAATACCACACATTAAAAAGTTATATAATTTTTATTTCATATTTTTGTAAAAAACACAAGAAAGGAAAAAATACAGAAACATAAAAACAATTTCAGTTCTAAGAATACTGAGATTCAAACTTGGTTAGGTAAATGTAGTTACTCCCTACATGTTTCGTCCTCACGGGCTTCTTCAGGGGAGGTTTTTTGAGGAAATTTCTACCGCCAAAGCAGTCTAAAGGTATATCAAAGGAAAATTGTTCAATTACCAAACAACTTTAATATATCCAATACAAGGTATTTAATCAAATATATATATACACATATATATGGGACTCAATGGCTCACCCTGGATGTGAAAGCTCACGGAGCTAGGAGAAAATGACCTAAAAAGATTTTAATTGGCCTACACATCCAAAAGATTTTCATTGCTGCTGTGGCAAATATAACAAGGCTTACTGAGTTGACAGGTGGCAAAGCTAGTGAAACTCACCCATTTAAATCAATAGGGGCTGCCCCGCAACTGCAAGCCAAATGCTTGGCTCACCAGTGTCATTAAAATTGCAGGTCAGCAAAGAAGAAAACAAAGACAAATAAGCATTTAGGAGCTCTTGGGAACCTCTACTTAGCAACCCTCTGAAAAACCATCCACAGTGGTTCTTTTTTCAGAGACTACCCAAATACTCACATTAGGCATGACTGCCTTGTACCATGCTGGGGTACAATTGTCTCCACTTCTTGCTGGTTGCAACATTGTACAGGGCCTAAAACACGCTTACATTATCACTTCTACCATCCAGACCTCAATGATTCATGCTTTTGTACTTTTTGAGTGCTCAGTGGTCTACCAGAGTTTCGCTTTCGGACACATTGTAGCAGTCACACATAAATGTACAACTGAATCCTGCCTCAGACCAGCTTGACCTTGCCAGAGCTCAGTATGGAGCAATCACACTACTCAACTGGATTTTGGTGGTCAAATGTGCTTGGGCATGGTACATACCACCTAGTGGGAGCACACCCTTGCTAACCTGAAATATGCATGCCGCATATGAAGTCAGAAGTCCTCATCTGTCTCTCTATTTCAGCTCAGCGTGACTCAGAAAATTATTGACTTCTAATGACCATGGTACTTATAGTTTCAAATGAGGTCATCAACGGAAGTCTTGTGCTTTTCTCACAACAGGTGTCATACAACAATAAGAGATTGCAACACATCCAAGTGTTCTTTATATATAGAGCATTAAACTTAAATTACCCTAATTAAACCTAACTGAACCAGTTCAATTTGTCACAAATTGGTCGTGTTTGGCTCACCTTGGTTGGAAAACAATGCAACAACACAATAAAAACAGATATCAGCATATTTTTCTTTTATATCTCCGTAGAGTTGGAAATAAAGCTGAAAACACCTATGTGATAAATTCAACTTGCATATTGTTAGCTTTACTCATAAACTACTGTTTAGATCTTGTATCTCTGTAGTGTGGTTTTACGTATAGATAGCAGGTACTCTCTACCTGCAAATAGCTTGTATTGGATGATATCCTTCATTAACAGGGTTCTCTGAATTTCAGCACCAAGGACACGTAAAGATGTCACTGAAGGAGAATTTCCTACCACCAGATCAAAAGGAGACATTGAGACACCTCAATGAAAGGTTGGCTGACTTTATTCAACACTGTCGTCACCTGGAACAGTCCAACAATGCACTGGAAATGAAAATAGAGGAGAAGATGAAAAAAATTGATCCACAGGTCATTGACTGGAAAGAAAAAGAACAAGAGAGTAAAGAACTTCTCTATTCAGTAAGAGCCCTATATGTTTGTTCCTGTAGGGGCATCAGATGACAGACTCCTGGTGCAGCTGAATCACAAGACTATCCCATGTACATAGCCAGATACACACAGATATGGTCAACAGATGTTGAAAAGGGCCCAATATAAAGACCCTCTGTGATGCTTCGGCAATTAAAAGAGAATGTATAGTGGTTTTGTATACACTTTCTTTATCATGTCCAGAGCTAAATAAATTAAATTAATATTCTGGATTTTCATAATCAGCCAGCAAATGGAGTTGTCTTTAACCTTCATGTTTTCCAGGCTCTCCCCAGATTTGTTAAAAATAGGTATGTTTACAAAGCTCAGTAGCTAAAGCTTAAATTTACACATGAGGAAATTGAGGTTAGACTAATAAGAGTAGCATCAAATGGTTAAATGATTAGCACTTCTGCCTGGCAGTACTAGCATCGTTGGTTCGAATCCCAGCCACGGCACCACCTGCCTGGAGTTTGCATGTTCTCCCTGTGCCTGCGTGGGTTTCCTCTGGGTACTCCAGTTTCCTCCCACACTCCAAAGACATGCTGGTAGGTTAATTGGATGCTGTCTAAATTGGCCCTAGTATATGTATGCATGAATGTAAATTAGGGACCTTAGATTGTACATCCCTTGAGGGTTAGGGACTGATGTGAATGTACAATATACAGTATATGTGTAAAGTGCATAAATTGACGGCGCTATATAAGTACCTGAAATAAATAAATCAGTCCAGTATAGACAGGGTTAGAACAGTCAACTACTACTCATCTACAGCCTATTACATAACTAGTGGCACGGGCAATGTCAGGCAAAAGCAGAATAGACAAAGGACTTGAATAAGGAGCATGCTATCTGTAAGTCTCAGTCCCTGCTGGTGTTGGGGCTCATTACCTCTTGGTGAAGCGCTCACTCTCTCAACAGAGAGAACTTGTAATCCACAGAGTAAAGTAAGCACACAGTCCCCTCTTGGCAGAACTAATTTCCCAGCAGCACAGGCTCTGAAAATGCCAACCAAAAAACACATAATGGTTACCAATAGGACTCTCACCATACAATAATTTAGATGATTGCATTGGGGCCCAGTCTTTATTGTGGTGCACATAAGTACAGTCCCGGTAAATTCTGCATGCAGTGGTAAAAGGCTGCTAGTCACATGTCCAGTTCCTGTGTGCTCAGTCACTACTAGCAGCAACAGTTCTATGGCAGCAGTGTCCTGTCACCGGTCCCAGCGATCCCGCTTTTCAGATTTCATTTGGATCTGCCTGGAGTGGCCCTGCTCCTCAGTCTGCAGGTTAACAGCACTCTTGTCTCCCTGAAGCAAGACACTGTGTCCCAACAGTAGTGATAAGCCTCTGCACCCAGAGCTCTGTCCTTTCAGGACCCCAATCTCTGGCTCAGGTCGCTGGCTTGTGGCTGGATGCGTGCACACTATGCGATGGATGTGCACATTTCAGTCCCCTTACGCTGCAAGAAAAAGTTGCTTGGTCCACAGCCTGCGAAAATGCAATTCCTTTCCTTTCCTTATCATTGTCTCTATCTGGGAACTGTAATCCAATGCATTACACAGCATGGCTCCCATTTAAAACTTTCACTCCCACAGTCCAATGCGGCCAACATACATGCCCATTGAGTTCTTTTGGCTTGTCTACTCCCCCTGCTGGCAGGGGGTATAGAGTGTTACCAGATCCTGCATGGCAGTTCAGTGAGGGCATAGAGAGAAGATGCAGCACAGTATCCTAATTTTTTCTGTATCTAGCCAAGCACCTGGATCAGGGGCGGACTGACAACTCATGGGGCCCCCGGGCAATAGGGGATCATGGGGCCCCTGTGTCCTTGCCCAAACTCAAAAAAGCCTATGAAAAAGGTGTACCAGAGGCATCTCATGGGGCCCCCGGGCAATGCCTGAGTTTCCAAATGGTCAGTCCGCCCCTGACCTGGATACAGGTAAATGCTTTGAAGTAATACTGGACAGCAATTTTAACAGAGGGAGGGGACCTGGACCTTACAAGCAAACCTTGCATTACAGTGGTCTGCTTTAAAAAATAATTTAACCCAAACTATAATAGTTTCCCTTCAACAGCATTTTAACCACTTGCCCTCCTGAGGATTTACCCCCCCCCTTCCCCCCCCCCCGTTTCCTGAACAGGCCATTTTTAGCGTTACGGTGCTGCGCTATTTTAACTGACAATTGCGCAGTCATGCAATGCTTCACCCAAATTAAATTTACATCCTTTTTCCCCCACAAATTGACCTTTCTTTTGGTGGTATTTGATCGCCTGTGCAGTTTTTATTTTTTGCGCTATAAAAAAAAACACCAACAATTTTGAGAAAAAAAAAATATTTTTGACTTTTTGCTATTAAACATGTCTAGTAAAAAAAATTTATAAGATCAAATTTCATCATACATTTAGGCCAAAATTTATTAGGCCAAAATCTGTTCTAAAAAAAAGCACTGACACTGTACTAATGGCATTTGGCAGGAAGGGGTTAACATGAGGGGCGATCAAAGGGTTAACTGTGTGCTGTGCACAGCCATCCAAAGCAGTGTGCACGAGCTGACAGGTTAGGAGAACAGTTAGTAAACAAAACAGTTCTCCTCCCCGTCGTAAATCGTTGGAAATCACCGGGAGCCGGCGAGTAATCACCAGCTGGGACCCGGCGATTGACATCCGTGGCCGCGAATGGCGGCGCAGGTAGTGCGCGTGCGCAAACTAGCAACAAGGACGCAGCACTGTTCAAATAACAATCCTCAGATATTGATGCCGATATAACAAGAAATAGTTCTATGATTACAATAGCATGTTCTAAATAAGCATAAAATCCCACTGATAATGTGAAGATGGTTGAAAGTGACAGTAGTGCATATACATAAAGTGACCACTTAAGATGCCAAAGTCTATGTATACAAATATAATATCAACTGTGCATCTTCTGGTGATTAAATATTCAAATTACACACTCACCAGATGCATAATTCCAATATGCATATAGAAACATGTATCATCTCCATGGTTCAGTGAAATCATCATAAGGGTACATCTGCCATCTCTGGGCTTCCCTCTGGGCAATTCTATCCTTTTGGGGGACCCTCTGGATCATCCGGTTGGATACAGCACCTCTGGACTCCCTTCCCTGAGGACTCTGTGGGTGGTGGACTCAGCAAGAGTCCCTGTTCACATGGAAGCGGAGACACACGCCCCCAACCCAGAAATGCTAAACATGATTTTGCGCACCCGTGCTGCCCTGTAGCAGTATTTCTGCTATAGGGCATATGGGAAGCGGTTAAAGTCCAACTCCAGTAAAAGTAAAAATCCTCCCTTGCAGTGGGGCTGCCCCCACACTGCGAAGGTTAAATGCTCATTTATGTCTACAGGATGGGAAAAGGAGTTCTACTTGCCTGATCCCCCACTCCCCCAACAACTGGTGCTCCCCTATTATCTGACAGTAGGCTAATCCTCAGTGTCCTTACACCCAAGGCAGTGCTATGGACTCTGCATCGGTCTTGGTGATGTCAGAGGCATTAGCCCACCAGAGCATAGGGAAGAAGAAGCTGCGGGGACAGGTTTTGCAGCACACTGAAACTACAGGAGTGTAGGATCAGGTAAGTAAAACTGCTTTTTCCACTCCTCTAGATGTAAAGAAACTTAAAAACCCTACTGTGCAGGAGCAGCCTCACTGCTCGGGAGAATTGTACTTTCCCTGGAGTTTCAAGTAAAGCTCCATTGTAGGCAGGGCTGAAGGTGGGAGCTTTGGTTTAGAAGATCTCAGTGCTTCTCCCTAAAAGATAAGACTCTAGTGGTTGATTCAGCAAACAACCATCCACAAATAACTAATAAAAACAGTCTTGGATGGACTAATCCTTTAATTGAGCAAGACTACCAAATACAACTTTGAGTACATGCAAAGAATGTCACACCTTGGAGCTGAAATCATTAACTATCTCTCCTAATGATTAGTAGGCTATTCCTTAATGATTTTCTGTTCTCCTAATCCTCCTGTCAGACAAAACACATCAAACAATAGGCATTGCCAAATATATTATCATAAGAAATGGAGGATTATTACACAACACTGATGTTACCTGTACATCACTTGCAGTGGAGGACTCAGCCCATTCAGTAATTACATCCGTAAATTGCTATGACACTTTTTATATGGAAGTTTTGAAATGTAATTATATACTAAAGGTACTTTTATTCATCTGATTGTAGATAATGAATTTACATTTTAAATGTATAAATAAGGAAGTGAAAAAACAAGTACAAATAAATAATAAATAAGGTCAGTCTTATACAGACTTGCCCATCCAAGACCTTTATGCCCTCTTTTATGCCCTGATTTTGGCCGGAGTCAGCATGTCTACATTTATCTCAATGATAAATGGTGGTCAATGCAGATATGCAAATTAGTGAAGTAGGAACACAGTGTTATGAGATTCATCTAGATGAATGGAATCCCACGGACAGTCAATGGTAGCTGTCAGTCAGCTCAAAGATGCAGGTATCGGAATATCCATGTAAGGGTGTCCTAAGCAGGATCTTGTTTTTTTAGGACAGGTAATATATAAACAGATCAGCCATAACATTAAGATCAGTGACAGGTAAGCTGAAAAATTTTGATTATCTAGTTAAAATAGCATCTAAAAGTCGATGGGATAGATTAGGCAGCAAGTAATCATGTTGTCCCTGAAGTTGACAAGTTGAGGCACCCATTCTGACCCATGTCCACATCCAAAAGTGCCTACAATGGACACATGAGTATCAGAACAGTATGCGAAGAAGGCAAGCCAGTGGAGGCAGTGCGATGCTTTGGGGCAATGTTCTATTGGGAAACCTTGGTTCTGCCATTCATGCGTATATTACTTTGACACGTACCTCCTGCCTAAATGTTGCTGCTGACCAAGTACATCCCTTCATGGAAACAGTTTTCCCTGATAGTGGCCTTTTTTCAGCAGGATAATCCACCATGCTACACTGCAAAAATGGTTCAAGAATGGTTTGAGGTACACAACATTGAGTTTAAGGCTTGGCCTCCAAAATTTTTCAGATCTCAGCTGTCGAGCATCTGTGGAATGTGCTGTAAAAACAAGTCCGATTCAAGGTTGCCCCATCTTGCAACTTACAGGAATTAAAGGATCTGCTATTGACAGCTTGGTGCCAGATACCACAGTATACCTTCAGAGGTCTAGTGGAGTCCATGCCTTGATGGGTCAGGGCTGTTTTGCTGGCAAAAAGGGAACCTACTCAATATTAGGTGGGTCATCATAATGTTATGGCTGAACAGTGTATAGGACCCTCTAAGGCAGCCATTCTCAAACATGTTAACATGGAACCCTAGGGTTCCTCAAGAGGTTTCTAGGGGTTTCTTGAGCTATGGCTGATTGATCTTCCATCTGATGATGCCTGCAAGTTTCCAGGTACTACATTTCTTAGCAGAGCTAGCAGCCTGATACCAACTATTTTTTTAGCTTTCTTTATTGGTGGAACTCTGACTACCACTGTAAGGGGGCATTCTTCCCACAGATCACTAATGTAAGGGGCATTCTTCCTATTGATCACCAATGTAAGGAGCATTCATCCCACTGACCACAAATGTAAGGGGCATTCTTCCCACTGATCACTAATGTAAGGGGCATTCTTCCCACTGACCACCAATGTAAGGATCATTCTTCCCACTGACCACCAATGTAAGGCGCATTCTTCCCACTGACCACTGATGAATTAATATTTAGCAGCGATTTCCTGTGACCTACAAATGAATTCAAAGGTTCCTTTAGGGTAGAAAGGCTACTCTAAGGATATCTTGTCAGTAAACTATGGTAAAACAAAATTCTATAATCTCATAACATGTTAAATTTACTTTAACATGCCATTTTCAATATCAATACATATCCACCTTTAATTTAAAAAAAACCTTGAGATTCTTCCATGAAATTCCTAATTTAAAGACTTCCTGTTATAACGGACAATGCTCTGTCTTTGTCTACCAGTTGTGATCTTGCTATGTCACCCTGTAACTTGATGGAGACTACAAGTGGGGGTTTAACACACATTGCATGGGAATGGATCACTGTTATCACCAGGAGGAAACCCACTCTGAGAAATGTCATGCAGTCATTGCTGGAATGTGGACAGGGAATGGCTGCAGGAGCTCATCGGCATTAAAATGCAACAAAGGGTGGGAAAATGGTGAAACAAGTATTTTGTTAAAGAAAAAAATGATGGTACATAATATTTTAGAGTTTACATCTACTTTAAAGCCACTATTTTTTGGCAAAGACCACATCACAATCACCTTACCCAACAGCTATTTATTTCCAGTGTTTACATAATTCCATTATGTTCCAAGGGGCTCTACAGAGTACATAGATCAATTCTAGTCAATCCCTATCTCTTAAGGCTCACAGTCTAAAGCCACTAGAACACTAACATTGAAAATGAAGTTTGCATGGAAGTAAGCTAAACTACCAAGATGTTTTAGGACTGTTAGGGATCGTCATGAACATACAGTATCAGTCACTGCTAATCCAAAAAAACATGTTTAATAAAATAATAATGTTTTTCTATTTTTAGATATGTATGATGGCCGCAGAAAATGCAAAAACATCTATGGAAATTGACAATTACAGTATGGATCTGACACTGCTTAAACAAAGGTATGGCATTGTATTCCTAAATATATTATGACAGTTTATTCATACTACAGCCTTGAAAATGTTTGTTTTTTTAACTTATATTTCATTAGCGATGGAATGTAAAATTGTTAACATGTAGTGTAATGAAAAACCCACCACATAAACTACCTATGGACATTGGATTATCCATTATCCATGGCCACCTACATACATACTAAGATAGGTGTACTTGGATAAGCAATAAACTATCGTTCATAATATGGCCTCTTATATCTCTTGGTAGCTCCAATGATGAGATATTCCCACCAGAAGTCCATGTTTAGCCCAAATGTCTTGGTCATGACAAAGATAAAGAGTGGTGTTGCATTCCAATGTAGTGTTATGCTGCCACTGGGGAAAGCCAGTTGCAAAGTGACACATTTCCTATGTCCTTCTGAGAACTCAAACTAAAACTTTTTTACATTTTGGACAAAGTGGGGAAGGATTAGAACCTCCATCAGGTTTTTTATCTCTATGTGTCCCCACTGGAGAGAACAGGAATACCCATCATTTCATTGACCCACACCTTTCCCTACCCTAGAAGGCAATTTACAAAGTGAGTTGCAAAAAATGTATTAGCAAAAATTATAATGCCCCAGTCTGCAGAGATTGGCAGAGAACCACTTGGCTTAAAACATCTCAAAAAAGTTTAAACAAGTTCCACCAGCATCTACAATTAATTCTTTATTTAGAGTTAATCAAGAGTCTTCAGAAGTGAGGCGGCTTAATGAAAAAAATGAACATCTACGAACAATGACGGCCGAATTCACACAGGATATCGAAGGCTTGAAGATGGTTCTTGCAAATAAAGAATCAGAGAAAATACATTTGGCATTGAGTCATCAAGAGGTACAGTATGTAGTGCTCTCTACCTAGTGTGGAAACACAGCAGTTCATCATTAAGTGGCTACATCTAACTAAATATATAGGCCTACAAGACTTATTGACCTGGAGTTATGAAGTACTGACCAACAATAACACAATTTTATGTGACTTCCACAGACTCTTAAAGCAATTGCATCTCAAACATAAACATTGACAACAAATTGTTACCTGCAAAGAAAGAATGTAAAACTCGCCTCCCCCAATGCCTGCTCTTCCAACCTCTGCAAAAGTGAAGAGAAACACCTGACTGAGGATCCTGCAGAATCCAGCACTTTTAGGAGTATCGGAGTCCTGGATTCCTGGTACCCCACTGTGTTTGGTGGATCGATCTGCTGGCCCATGTGTTACAATTGTGTCCTGTAGTGATTCAGGAACCTGCTGGAGGAACCACAGCAATGGGGAACCATTAGATCTGCACTCCTAGACCTCTTGGATTCTGCAGGACCTTCAGCTGGTAGTTTTTCTTCGTTTTTTCAGAGACTGGAGTGGTGAGCATTCAATTCAATAATTTGTTTTAGCTTCAAAGTCCCATTAACATGCCCCAGGTGAAATATTTCATTAAGGACACCTCCATTGCCCTTATCCATTCACAGACTTACCAGATATAGTTTGCCTAGCTGTTTTATGTTTACTTGGAACATAGTTACATAGTCTGGTTGAAAAAAAGACACACGAACATCTAGTTCAACCATTAAAAGGGAAAAAAATACAATCTTATATACACAATCCTATACCCACAGTTGGTCCAGAGGAAGGCAAAAAATCCCAATAAAGCTTGATTCAATGTTCTCCAGTAGGGAAAGAAATTCCTTCCTGATCTCCCAAGAGGCAATCAGATATTTCCTGGATCAACTCTACCTATAAATATTAGTATCCAGTTATATTATGTACATTTAGAAACATTTTAAAACAATCTACTGAGCTGGGGAGTCCAGTCCACATTTTCACCACTGTTACTGTGAAGAAGTCTTTCCGTATTTGGAGATTAAATCTCTTTTCCTCCAGACTTAAAGTGCGCCCCCTTGTCCTCTGTGATGACCTTAAAGTGAATAACTCTACACCGAGTTCACTATATGGACCACCTGACCCATATATTCCACATATTACCCAGTGATACAATTTGGGGGGTCTGGTGATGCCATTTTATAAGACATTTTTACACAAGATTGGTATTGATACAATAAAGCAGAGATTATTCACTTATATACTTTATGATGCATCTCTATTTGTCCATATCTTAACCATGTTTATTACAGATTCAGTTTTTTATACTTCCCTTTTCCAAACGTTTTCGGTCCGGTCATGTTATACACTGGGTCCCCTTCCTCTCTGGATCTTTTTCTAGTGGTGGGCGGTCTTGGATAATGAAGGGAGTGGAGCTGACCACTCTCCATTGGCCACTCCATCATTTTACTGTATGTAAGTGCCAGGTGACATAGTTACGTCCAGGGGCGGACTGACAACTTATGGGGCCCCAGGCAATAGGGGATCATGGGGCCCCTGTGTCCTTGCCCAAACTCAAAAAAGCCTATGAAAAAGGTACCAGGGGCATCTCATGGGGCCCTCTACTGACCCCGGGCCCTCGGGCAGTGCCCGAGTTTCCAAATGGTCAGTCCGCCCCTGGTTACATCCTGTCACAGGATGCCCTCAGTGTTTTGGATTGAGAGACAGAAAGTTAATTACTGTGGGGGACAGCAACAGAGAGGGGGTGAATATTTCCTCCTTTAGTTGGTTTTTTACACCAGAAGGGAGATTTTTTTTTTTTTTTATTCAGCCAAGTTTTTCTCTTTAGGCTTCTGGCGTCTTGTGCTTAATTTACTAAACTCTACATTTAATACAATTACAAAGTTATGGATGAGTAAGCATGCTAAAAGGTGAAAATTATAGGAAGAAAAGCTTCAAGGTGTGCACTGCAATAATAGTTTATAGTACATGCTCAGTAAAAATACACTATAATTTTTATTTTAAGAAAGATGTCAATGAAGATTCCATGTCTTCTCATAATATGAACCTATTAGTGACATTTACTAATAAGACCTGTCAGATCCTACTATCGATGGAATCTGGCCAACTTGTATTTAAATCCCCATCACTGCGTCGTAGATGCACAGGGCTGAAGATCTGGAAATTGTTCTGTGTCTGGAATAATACCAAGGCTTGAGAAAATTTAAAAATTACAGTGTAATGTTACTAGAGATATGGACAAGTTCATGGAGAATATTGGTAATTAGTAAGCTGCTATTTGGAAAAGCATTGGTTTTAGGGGACAGATTCCTTTAAATGGAAAAAAAGAGCAATATAGTGAATAGCACTGGTGATCACTTTCTGGAAATTGCATTTACCCAACTTTCATGAACATGTCCTGACATCAATGCTTTTGGAGTCACTAAGACAAAACAAGTATGCAGATAAGGAGTTCGGACTACAGTATATTGCACTCAGGGGCGGACTGACCACTCAAGTACTCGGGCACTGCCCGAGGGCCCGGGCTCAGTAGGGGGCCCCATGAGATGCCCCTGGTACCTTTCATTGGCTTTTTCATAGGCTTTTTTGGGTGTGGGAGAGGACACAGGGGCCCCATGATCCCCTATTGCCCGGGGGCCCCATGAATTGTCAGTCCGCCCCTGATTGCACTTTACCTTCTTCATATGTTCCAAGTCAGTGAAGAAGCAACCAGGCAGGTATCATTTTCAGGTCAGTAGTTGGCACCCTGCATACTTCTCTACTGACACGGGTACTCTAAATATGTTCTTTCTAGATGTAGCACCCTCTTAGTTAGTCCTCATGCACACCGGACGTTTTCACAGCGGCTGTTTTTGGCTTTTGATGTTTTTTCTACAGCTAGTAAACCCCCCAGCATGTTATCCTATGTGTCCATGCACACATAGACTGTAATCAACGTTTGGCAGGGGCGTTTTTTGGCTGGAAAAAAAAACAGGACTAGTGTGTGTCTTCAGGAGTTTTTTAGCTGTAAAAACACTATTAGTCCTCATGCACACTTGACATTTCTACAGCGGCTGTTTTTGGCTTTTGACTTTTTTTTATTACAGCTATAAATCCCCCCAGCATGTTATCCTATGTGTCCATGCATACATAGACTGTGATCAACATTTTTTGGCTGGGATTTTTTTTGGATGAAAAAAAAACAGAACTAGTGGGTTTCTAGAGGATTTTGTAGTTGTAAAAACTCTCTAATTCTAAAAAATGCTGAAAAATGCTGTAAAACACCGCAAACCGGTGTTCTTGGAGTTTCTTGACCCAAAAAATAAATTTTTTTGTAAAACGCTAAAACACACAAATGAGGGAAAACGCTGCTAATCGCGGCAATACTCTGCTAATCGCAGCAAAACGCTGCTAGACGTTAATGCAAAAATGCTAAAAAAGCTGAAAAACTCTACTTTACACAGCTAACATTACCAGCATTATCAAAACATCCAGTGAGCATGAGGGCTGACTGAAAAATGCTGTAAAACACAGCAAACTGGCGTTTTTGGAGTTTTTTGACCAAAAAAAAGTTTTTTGCCAAAAAAACGCTAAAACACACAAATGCGGGAAAGCGCCGCTAATTGCGGCAAAACGCAGCTAGACGCTAATGCAAAAATGCTAAAAAAGCTGAAAAACTCATGTTTTTATCGTTATTTTACACAGCTAACATTACCAGCATTATCAAAACATCCAGTGAGCATGAGGGCTGACACTGAAAAACGTGGCAAAATGCAGTAAAACACTGTAAAACGTGGTAAAACGCGGTAAAACGTAGCAAACCAGCGTTTTTGGACTTTTTTTTACAAAAAAAAACCCCTCTAAAAACGCAGCAAAACGCTGTTAAACGCTAATACAAAATGTTAAAAAATGCTGAAAAACTCAGGTTTTTAACGTGACTTTACATAGCTAACGTTACCATTGTTATTAATAACCCAGTGTGCATGCAGCCTTGGGTGCTAGGATGGTTAGGTAAATTTAATTTAAATTTAAAGTTTCTTTTTGGCTCAGTTGTTGATTGCTTTGGGTTGTTCTGTGTTCCACGGCCTGCAGGTTTGATTGCTCTCCTCTGCCTTCTGGAAAGTTTTAGAACATAGGGGTGGAGCAAGTCAGATGAGCAGTCTGAATAATTAAGGAGCCTCAGCCAATCCCTGAGCAGGTGTGTCCAGTAGGTGGCCAAAGTGCACATAAATTGTTTGAGGTCAATACCAGGAGTATTCATGGGCATTATAGTTTTCTTCAGGGCTTTTTTTCAGCTGGGGAATGCAGTTTTGGCACCTCCAGCACTTAATGTATGTAATGGCAAGAGGGCTTGAGGTGTGTTGGAGGATCTATTGATGCTGGCTGCTGGGTGATCTGGTTTTGTGTGAGGGTCTACTGTTGTCGGTGGTGGGGGGGTCTATTGTTGCCGGTGGGTCTTATGTTGCTGGTAGGGATCTACTGTTGAGGAAGAGGCTGCTGGGAGATCTGTCATTGCTTGGAGGGCAATGATTCTGGGAGAGTTCTTTTGTTGCTGGGGGTGACATTTTGTTGTGAATGGTCCATTGTTGTTGTGTAAGGGTTTATTGTTGCTGGTGTGGGGGTCTATTGTTGCTGCAGGGGATCTTTTGTTGCTGGAGTGCAGTCTATTGTTGGGAGGACCTATTGTTGCTGGGGGAGTCTATTGTTACTGGGGGATCTATTGTTGCTGGCTGCAGGGGATCTATCTTACTGCTTATCTTGTTATCATTAACAAATTCCATACAAATTGTTTATCACCACAAAATGATACTTGGTTCTGTATTCTTTAAAAGGGGCAGTACTGGGAGGTGCGTAGGGGGTGGAACCAAAGTACAGTGCTCAGAGGAGGGTAAGCAGCGGAGACAAGGAGGGGCTCAGAAAGGGGGAGTTCCTGCACCTATTCTGAGAAAAAAAGCCCTGGTTTTCTTTCATCTGGAGGAGGGGAGGAGGGACTTACTCAGCTAAGCACACCCTCCTGTCTGCAAGCATGAGCTAAATTTTTTTATTTTTTTTTTAAATAACAAACACATCTATACTTACTTGCTCTTTGCAATAGAATTGCACAGAGCGACCCTGATCCTCCTCTTCTCAGGGGGTCTCACGCTCCTGGATCCCTACCTCTTCCTGAGGCCCCCAAAAAGAACCCAATTCCCATAGGGCAGTGCTTCTCAATTATTTTCTGTCATGCCCCCCCCCCCTAGGAAGAAGAAAACATTTTGCGCCCCCCCACGCGACTGTAAATAGTATCATTTGTCTATAAAATTGTTATAAGTAGGAATAGTGCCCCATCATTAGTATCAGTGGGAGGAATAGTGCCCCATCATTGGTGTCAGTGGGAGGAATAGTGCCCCATCATTGGTATCAGTGGGAGGAATAGTGCCCCATCATTGGTGTCAGTGGGAGGAATAGTGCCCCATCATTGGTGTCAGTGGGAGGAATAGTGCCCCATCATTGGTGTCAGTGGGAGGAATAGTGCCCCATCATTGGTGTCAGTGGGAGGAATAGTGCCCCATCATTGGTGTCAGTGGGAGGAATAGTGCCCCATCATTGGTATCAGTGGGAGGAATAGTGCCCCATCATTGGTGTCAGTGGGAGGAATAGTGCCCCATCATTGGTATCAGTGGGAGGAATAGTGCCCCATCATTGGTGTCAGTGGAAGGAATAGTGCCCCATCATTGGTGTCAGTGGGAGGAATAGTGCCCCATCATTGGTATCACTGGGAGGAATAGTGCCCCATCGTTGGTGTCAGTGGGAGGAATAATGCCCCATCATTAGTATCAGTGGGAAGAATAGTGCCCCATCATTGGTGTCAGTGGGAGGAATAGTGCCCCATTGTTGGTGTCAGTGGGAGGAATAATGCCCTATCATTAGTATCAGTGATACCAATGATGCAGCACTATTCCTCCCACAAACACCAATGACACTTGCTGACCCCTGTTGCAGTATGGTGCTGCTGCAGCCAGCATATGTGGTTGCAGCAGCACCTCTGCACTGCACACTTACCGGCTTTTCCCTCACTCGATTTTCGCGGGTCCGCTCGGCTCCGCCTCCTCGCCCGTGATTGGCCGCCTGTGTACCTTTCCTGAGCTACAGTTCTGGCGGCCAATCACCGGTGAGGAGGCGGAGCCGAGCGGCAGGAATGAGGGAGTGGCCGGAGTGATGGAAGGAGCAGCGCTTCCTGGATGGATCATCGTGGGAGCCAGGTAAGAGACAGCAGCCCTCTGCCCAAACCTGTACGCGCCCCCCTTGATGGAGCCTCGCGCCCCCCTGGGGGGCGCGCCCCACTATTTGAGAAGCACTGCCATAGGGGCACTCATGCGGGCTCACTCCCGAGTCCCTGCTGCTGCGTTCATTGACACACACAGCGGGACTCAGCCCCACCCCGTTCCCTCGTCAATGGAGTTGATTGACAGGAGCGGAAGCCAATGGCTACCGCTGCTATCAATCTGCCCAGTGAGGAGGAACAAAGATAGGAGAGTCGCAGCTCTCCTGCACAGCACTGGATCGCGATGGGGCTCTGGTAAGTATAGGTTGGGGCGAGGAATTCTTTTATACAGATGGTTTTTTAACCTAATGAATAGAATGCATTAAGGTACATAAACCATGAGGCTTTAGAACCACTTAGGGGGAAGTGAACGGATGTAAATGATACATGAATCATCTGCCCTTACCCAATATGGCCAGAGCTTGAAATGCTAAAGGGGTGTTTGTCAAAAGTGATTACTCAACAAAATAAAGCATTGAGACACTGATGGATGCGGGAGTTTGCTTTCAATTAAAAAAATGGGTTAAATAGCATTTTCAGTTTGTGATACAGTTTAGTTCCGCTTTAAGATGCCTCTGATAACCATATGCTGCCCCCATGCATACTAATGGCAGCATCATTTTACTAGCCATCTCTCCTAGGATTGGCTATGGATATAATTTACTCTGCTGATTTGTACATTTGTGCTCTGTTTGTTCTGCTCTTAACCTAACACAACCGTCTGCCCTCCACACTCAATACTGAGCAGAGGGAGAGGCTGGGGTGCTGTGACATCCTCTAAGGCAGGGGTGTCAAACTCCATTGCATCGCAGGCCGTATCAGCATTATGGTTGCCCTCAAAGGGCCAGTTGTATCTGTAAGACTAGATGTCCAGAGCACCCCATTCCCCCCATTACATCAGATATCAAGAATCCCACACCCTCCCTAACATCACCATGCACCCCCTTCGGGGGCAGAGCTGGAAAGCAGAAAAGTGCAGGGTCTGGAGGAGGACCAGACGAGGAGTGGAGTCAGTTACCAGAGTCTGCTGAATGCTGAGACCAGGGAAGGCAGAGATGAGAGGGTGCTGCAGCTGCACTGAGAGGTGCAAGATTTGGCAGGTGTTCTATTTTCCTCTCTGCTGCCAACTACTGAGACATGTTGGGGGCGGAAAGAAGGGGGTACCTGCAGGAGAGGGGCCTGTAGGGTCGGATTCAGCCCGCGGGCCTTGTGCTTGACACCTGTGCCTTAAGGCTTCTGTGTATCTGATCTTTTTCTATATCACAGATAGAGAAGGGTCTAGTTAAACCCCTGGTAAATCAAAGAGGACCTGTCACAATTGGTGTACATACTGTCACCAGGGGAAAATACTTGAATAAAAAAGTGAAACAAAATCATAGCATTAAAATAAGAAGAGAAATACACAACCCCCCCCCCCCCAACCTTCCCATCACATGCTCATTATTCACTCCTAATATACTGTTTTGCTATTTTCACAGGTTCAAAAAAGGTACAAGATACTTGTTATTTATCAACTCTTTTTTTTTGCTTTAGATTTAGTAGGGATTTTGTAAGTTATGTTGTATTTGTGTGCAAAACACAACTGGCCGTGTGCTTTTAAAAAATGTATGGTTTGGGGCATCTTTTCTAGACTCTGAAAGCTGTAAGTGAAAAATGATAAAAATGTGAAAAATTTCAAAAATGGTCTGGTCACCTGAGGGGAGAAATAGAGAGCTGGGCCCGGCAGTGAATGGAATAAGGAGACCTATCACCTTGAATGGGCAAAGTGAAGGAATGAAAGGTGAACATAGGCAATAGGGGGTAGGTATAGTAATTAACTACTTGCCTACTGGGCACTTATACCCCCTTGAATGACAGTTGCGCGATCATGCAACACTGTACCCATATGCAACTTTTATCATCTTTTTCACACAAATAGAGCTTTCTTTTGGTGGTATTTAATCACCACTGGGTGTTTTAATTTTCTATTATAAAATTTTGCAAACAGGTAATTTTTCTCCTTCACTGATGTGCGTTGATGAGGCTGCACTGATGGGCACTGATAGGCGGTACTCATGGGCACTAATAGGCGGCACTGATGAGGTGGCACGGATAGGCAGCACTGATGGGCAATGATAGGTGGCACTGATAAGCTGGAACTGATGATGCTGCACTGATATACAGCAATGATGGGCACTGATAGGTGACACTGATGGGCACTGATGGGTGGCACTGACTGATGGCACTGACTGGCAGCACTGCTGGGCACTGATGTGTGGCACTGCTGGGTGGCATTGATGTGGGGCACTGCTGGGTGGCAACGCTGGGCGCAGGTGGATGGCACTGATGGGCACATGTGGGTGGCACTGCTTGGCACTTGTGGGTGGCACAGGTGTGTGGCACTGGTGGGTGGCACTGCTGGGCACTGACGAAGCAGGTGGAACAACTTTCCCTCTCTAAGGTTATAAGGGAGGATACAGTAGGTGGAAGAGCTTGTAATCTACAATGCTTTAAGCGAGGATCCAAAGGTGGAAGAGCTTACAAACTCCTAGGGTATGAGGAAAGATACAGACGATGTAAGAGCTTACAATCTACTAGGGTATGGGAAGGATAGAGAAGATAGAAGAGCTTACAATCTACTAGGGTATGAAGGAGGATAGAGAAGATAGAAGAGCTTACAATCTACCATGGTATGAGGGAGGATACAGAATATAGAAGAGCTTACAATCTACTAGGGTATGAGGGAGGATACAGAAGATAGAATAGCTTACAATCTACTAGGGTATGAAGGAGGATAGAGAAGATAGAAGAGCTTACAATCTACCATGGTATGAGGGAGGATACAGAATATAGAAGAGCTTACAATCTACTAGGGTATGAAGGAGGATAGAGAAGATAGAAGAGCTTACAATCTACCATGGTATGAGGGAGGATACAGAATATAGAAGAGCTTACAATCTACTAGGGTATGAGGGAGGATACAGAAGATAGAATAGCTTACAATCTACCAGGGTATGAGGGAGGATGCAGAAGGTGGAGGAGCTCATAATCTACTATGTACAAGGATACAGAAGGTGGAAGAGCTTACCATCTATTTACAATCTACTACGGTATGAACTAAGATGCAGAGGGTGGAGGAGCTCATAATCTAATAGGTACAAGGATACAGAAGGTGGAAGAGCTTACAATCTACTAAGGTATGAACAAGGATACAGAAGATGAAAAAGTTTACAATCTACTAGAGGGAGGATGCATAAAGTGGAGGAGTTCATAATCTTCTAGGTATGAGGATACAGTCTACATTACAATCTACTAGAGTTTTAGGGAGGACATAGGAGATAGAAGATATAAGAGCTTATGATCTACTATGGTATGAGGGAGGATACAGAAGATAGAAGGGCTTACAGTCTACTAGGTTATGATGGAGGGTACGGAAGGTCTTACAATCTACTAGGGTATGAGGGAGGATACAGAAGATGAAAAAGCTTATAATCTACTAGGGTATGAGGGAGGATGCAGAAGGTGAAAGAGATTACAATCTACTAGGGTATGAACTAGGATGCAGAAGGTGGAGGAGCTCATAATCTACTAGGTACAAGGATACAGAAGGTGGAAGAGTTTACAATCTACTAAGGTATGAACAAGGATACAGAAGATGAAAAAGTTTACAATCTACTAGAGGGAGGATGCATAAAGTGGAGGAGCTCATAATCTTCTAGGTGTGAGGATACAGTCTACATTACAATCTACTAGAGTATTAGGGAGGATATAGGAGATAGAAGATATAAGAGCTTACGATCTACTATGGTATGAGGGAGGATACAGAAGATAGAAGGGCTTACAATCTACTAGGGTATGATGGAGGGTACGGAAGGTGAAAAAGCTCACAATCTACTAGGGTATAAGGGAGGATGCAGAAGGTGAAAGAGATTACAATCTACTAGGGTATGAGGGAGGATGCAGAAGGGGGAAGAGATTACAATCTACTAGGGTATGAGGGAGGATGCAGAAGGGGGAAGAGATTACAATCTACTATGGTATGAGGGAGGATACAGAAGATAGAAGGGCTTACAATCTACTAGGGTATGATGGAGGGTACGGAAGGTGAAAAAGCTCACAATCTACTAGGGTATAAGGGAGGATGCAGAAGGTGAAAGAGATTACAATCTACTAGGGTAAGAGGGAGGATGCAGAAGGGGGAAGAGATTACAATCTACTAGGGTATGAGGGAGGATGCAGAAGGGGGAAGAGATTACAATCTACTAGGGTATGAGGGAGGATGCAGAAGGTGGAAGAGATTACAATCTACTATGGTATGAGGGAGGATACAGAAGATAGAAGGGCTTACAATCTACTAGGGTATGATGGAGGGTACGGAAGGTGAAAAAGCTCACAATCTACTAGGGTATAAGGGAGGATGCAGAAGGTGAAAGAGATTACAATCTACTAGGGTATGAGGGAGAATGCAGAAGGTGGAAGAGATTACAATCTACTAGGGTATGAGGGAGGATGCAGAAGGTGGAAGAGATTACAATCTACTAGGGTATGAGGGAGGATGCAGAAGGTGGAAGAGATTACAATCTACTAGGGTATGAGGGAGGATACAGAAGATGTAAGAGCTCAGCTCACAGTCTACTAGGGTATAATAGAAGATACAGAAGATGGAAGGTCTTACAATCTACTAGGGTATGAATGAGGGTACAGAAGATGGGAGAGTTTACAATCTACTAGGGTATGAGGGAAGATGCAGAAGGTGGAGGAGCTCATAATCTACTAGGTACAAGGATACAGAAGGTGGAAGAGCTTACAATCTACTAGGGCATGAGGAAGGATGCATAAGGTGCAGGAGCTTATAATCTTCTAGGTATGAGGATACATATGGTGGAAGAGATTACAATCTACTAGGACATGAGGGAGGATGCATAAGGTGGAGGAGCTCATAATCTTCTAGGTACAGTATGAGGATACATATGGTGTAAGAGATTACAATCTACTAGCGTATTAGGGAGGATACAGGAGACAGAGGTCCTTAAAATATATTATGGTATTTTGGAGGACACAGAAGGTGGAAGAGCCCCATCACTTGTGTTTTACATGGATACTAAAGTGGTGTTTTAACACACATTATATAGGCAAGGTCTACTGCTGTTCTTATCAAGGCAGCCAAGCTGAGAAATGCAATGTAGGATTGCATGCAGAAGGGAAGTGACTACAACAAGGCTTAAGGAGATCAGCTGCACTGATATGCAACAAAAGGATTTTATTAAAAATCAAATATGGCATTAGTTTATGATACACAGTACTTTTGCAAATTAAATGACATTAATTTAAGAATTATATGTACTTTAATATACTCATCTGACATAATGATTTGTTCCATGTAATATAACGTGTATCCAAAGGCTGATTTGTAGAGCTATTAGATTAAATCATTTTACATGTTCCCATAGTAAAAAAGAGGATTAACAAAAAAAAAAGATGTATTATAATTATATGTTATGGGAGTATCAAGTAGCTTGTGCCTTGAGGAAAGACTCTGCTGGGGACAAGTTTTAGCAAGTGCCTTCCTGCTAGAAGTGTGCGATCTCTCTAATCTCTGACTACCATCTTACATCATAATATAAACCTATACTTTTATAGTCAGAACTGAGATAAACAATTAAAGAAGAACTCCAGTAGGCACTATGTAACCTGGTAGTATAACAACACATTCTGTAAAACAACACTCGCTGTTAATGGGATCATTCTCCTTGCTTTACATAACCATGTGGAAGAATTAAACAAAGCAGGAGCTGAGTGTGGGCAATCAACACAGAAGAGCTGACACTTGGAGGTCCTTTGACGGTTAATAAGCAGCATATCAGCATATATACACAATACAGTATATTAGAGCTGTGGATAAGGGGGTCCACCAGTCCTCCTGTACAGGGCCCATGCCAGCAGGGGGCGCAGGCAGCTGGGTGAATCATATGTGGGCGAGGGGGGGGTGACAATTACTAGAACTGATCCCCTGTATGACTCTCTCTGCAGCAGCTGAAAGCCAGTGGGAAAGAGAGGAGAATCCAGCTTTCAGCTGGGTGAGGTTCCCCCTCACCCACCACACCAATCACCCTCCCTGTGCACATCTGATTCACCCAGCTGCCTGGCTCCCCTGCTGGTCTGGACCCACCTTCTGGTTTGAGCCTCCACAGTGCCGGCTTCCCTCCTCTCCTCCTCACCAGTAGCTGTAAGCACACAATAAGATCCTTCCTTTCCTGAATGAACACAATGAGTGATTGGTACTGATCACTTACTGTTTTCATTCATACCAGAAGCATAGTAAACTGTGTTTTTTTTTAATGGGGTCCTGTCAGGTTGGTTGTATGGGGCCCTGTGGCTTCTAACAGCAGCCCTGCAGTATATTCTCTTTAAAGCAGTATTAATCCCTAAAACAAAATGTAGTATATTGCAACTCACCAATCCTGAAATGTAGTGGCTGGACTAGTTTTCTTTTTTTTTTACTTTTTCCCTTTATTTTCACCTGTTGATCTGACCAGTAGTACCCTTCCTGTCTCAGGGTGTCTGCACTCTGGATAGAGGAGCAACTGAGACATCTTTGGTCAGCAGAACTGGTAATCTGGGGAGAGGATAGTGTTGAATGGATTAGCTGATTTAGAAGGATTTGACTAACAAATTAAAGCTGAACCTGAGATAACACTGTTTAAATCCTTTTGGGATAATGGTTTTACATAAACGAATAAAAGCTGTTCATTGTAAGCACCCGTCAGTGGTAAATGGTTTGACTCAACCCTTTAACTGTCACTTTTTCTGGACAGCTTGATCGGGTAAAGAAGTTAAAAAACAACAGACTTAATGGCTGAATCCGCAGGTGGAAATAAAAGAAACTAATGCAGATACTGCCAAAGAGCTGTGCAGGTATTTAATGAAACTGTCATAATGTCTGAGAAAAACCTTAATAATGTATTTACTCCTTCCCTCCCTTCCTTCCTTTCTTCCTCCTTCCCTTTCTGTTTCCCTCCTCTCATCTTTATTTCCTTATTTCTTTATTTTCATCCCTAATATTTTCTTCTTACTCTCTCCTTCCCTCTCTTCCTTTCATCCTTTCTTACTTTCCTTCCCTCCATCCTTTTCTTTTTAACTTTTATCCTATCCTCCCTCCCTTCTTTATTTTATTCCCTATTTTTCCCTTCCTACTCCCTTCTTCCCAATAACTCTTCCCTTCCATCCTTCCCTTTCTTCCTTAATTCCTTTGTCAATTTTCCCTTCCTACTCTCTCTATCCTTTCTCCCTCTCCTTCCTTACTCACCCCTACTCTTCTTTCCTTTCAACCTTTCTTCCTCCCCTCCTTAATTTTCTTCTTTTTCTTTCTTTCTTTCTTTCTTTTTCTTTCTTTTTCTTTCTTTCTTTCTCTCTCTTTCTTTCTTTCTCTCTTTCTTTCGTAAAATCCCTCATCCCATCCATCTATCCTTTCCTTACCCTTTCATTTTATTATTCTCTCTTACGTCTTGTCTCTCCCTTTATATTTTCTGTCTTTTTTCTTTCACTTTATTCCCCCTCCCTCTAACTCTTTCCTTCCATCCTTCCCTTTTTCTTTAATTCCTTCTTCAATTCTCCCTTCCTACTCTTGCCTTCCTCTCTCTCTTTCCTTCCTTACGCACCCCTACTCTTCTTTCTTTTCAACCTTTCTTCCTCCCCTTCTTCCTTAATTTTCTTTCTTTCTTTTCCCTTTCCTTTCCCACTCTCTCCTTTCCTCTTCCTTCTTCCCCTCTCTTTTTCTTTCTTTCTTTCTTTTCCCATTCCTTTCCCACTCTCTCCTTTCCTCTTCATCTTCCCCTCTCTTTCTCTCTCTCTCTTTCTTTCTTTCTTTCTTTTCCCTTTCCCACTCTCTCCTTTCCTCTTCCTTCTTCCCCTCTCTTTCTCTCTCTCTCTCTCTTTCTCTCTCTCTCTCTTTCTTTCTCTCTTTCCTTTCCTTTCCTACTCTCTCCTTTCCTCTAACTCTTCCTCTTCTTCCTTCTTCCCCTTCCTTACTCCCTCCTTCCCTCTCCTTTTTCTCTCCTTCCTTCCTTAATTCCTTCTTTTCATCCCTAATATTTCCTTCCTGCTTTCTCCTTTCCTCTATCCCTTTTTTCCCTTCCTTCCATCCTTCCTTCCCTCCCTCCGTTCCTTCTTTATTTTCATCCCTAATATTCTCACCCTACTCCCTCTTTTCCTCTCTCTCCTTCTTCCCTTCCTTTTTTCCCCCTCTATTCTTCTCTTTGTAAAATCCCTCATCCCATCCATCTATCCTTTCTTTACTATTTTCTTTTTATTATTCTCTCGTACTTCTTGTCTCTTCCTTTATATTTTCCGTCTTTTTTCTTTTTCTTTATTCCCCCCCACCCCCTCTTCTCCCTCTATCTCTCTTGATCCCTCTCTGCAGGCAGTCCAGGCTATGCAGCAGTTAATTCATCCCATCGATGATATTCATTTTGCCAAGGAGGAGGATGGGAGCAGGATGGAACTGTCCCAGCTCCTCAATGAGATCAGGAGACACTATGAAGCTCTCATCACCAGTAGTCACATCCCCTGCGAGCTGTCAGCCAGGAGCCAGGTAAGTGTCCATAGCCGGGCACCTTCCAGGACAGGGCTGCAGAGTCATTGCAGGCTGATTGTCTGCTCCTTCAGTGCAGGGATTGTTGGGGAGGGAGCGCCGCTAGCATTGCAGATAAACTGGAACTATAATGTATAGATAGATGTGTGTGATGCTTACACAGCAGGATGCACCCAGCATGCTTTGCAACATTTATGATCAATAGCATTATCACCCAAATAACCGTATTAATGTCCTGCTTTCATATTCATCCGCTGATGGAGATTGAGCAGAGGCCTAAAGACTCCTTTTTAAAAATTAATGACATTGAGAATATAATATATTGCTAATTGGCTTGCATAGCCTATTGATACTACATCTATTCCAGTTATCATTTTAATGCACTATAGTTGCCTCAGTGTATTTTTAATTCAACCTCTTTAAAGGAAAAAGCCTAGATGTCTGGCTGTCTTTTGTTTCAGTTCTTTTTAGGCCTTTGGTCTAAAGCATAGTGCATCTGGAGTGAGAATGCATAGTTCTACTTCTTTTGTGATGCTGGATCAGCATGACAGCCAGGCAACTAGCAATTTGCAGCCAGATGGATAAGTATTTATTTTTACTTTTAGGTACACCTTCTATATAGATATATATTATTTATATACAGGTGGGCAGCTATTTTTTTTAAGTGGAGGAAAGGGCAACTTTTTTTGTTTTAGTGGGGAAGGGTTAAACCCTTTGTCAAGTTTTTATTGCAGTGTGTGTTCCTTTACATATGATGCAATTACATATACAGGGTGTATTTCAATCTTAGTAGTGCTAAGATGG
Source organism: Staurois parvus (assembly GCF_062004578.1). Classification (NCBI taxonomy): domain Eukaryota; kingdom Metazoa; phylum Chordata; class Amphibia; order Anura; family Ranidae; genus Staurois; species Staurois parvus. The sequence goes on along the minus strand of NW_028317947.1, from coordinate 9,950,166 downwards.
AGGGAAATTATCTATACATTTCTATATAGAACTTGTAATATAGTAAAGCTATGTAAAAATGTGAAAGTCAAAACCAAAACTGGACAAGCAGCTAGATAGACAGGTCAAATTCAGATATTTATATAAAGAAGACTATTTACATATTGCACATTCACATCAGTCCCTTGCCTCAAAAAGCTTTCAATCTAGTCCCTATCTTGCATACATATATACGTGGAAGAAAAAAAAGCAGCCGAATGCCTGAACTCCTGTGCTGGACAGTGGACTCCACAATGTCTGGATCCCCACATGGAGTATGGAAGGAATGCAAGCTTTGCTGCCCTCAACGGACCAGGGAAATCCAAAAAGAACTGTATATGTAGAAACAAAAAGAGGGCGTACGGGCCTAGTTCATTACCTTTAAAAACAAGATTTATTGACAAAAAGTAAAATAATCACAAAGGAATAAAATCAGCCTCTGAGGAAGAGGCACAGCCTCAAAACGCGTCAGCCAACAGCCACCTAGAGGTCTACAGTCCTCCACCAGACATCGTTCAGGGTGATTGGACCACGCTGCATTTCTTGTGACATGCTCTCTATTTGATTTTATTTCTTTGTGAGTATTTTACTTTTTATCAATAAATCTCGTTTTTAAAAGGTAACGCACTAGGCCCGTGCGCGCTCTTTTTGTTTCTTCATATACAGTTCTTTTTGGATTTCTCTTTTTGTTTCTTCATACATATATACATATACTAGGGCCCATTAAAGTAAATTTTAAAACGACTTGTTCAGTTTAAAATAGAAATGAAAGTCAATACATTTGTGTATAAAAAAAAATTATAAATATCTTTTTTCCCTTTTTTATAAGTGATCACATACCCTCTGTTCTCAGCTAGCTAAGTAGCTTAAAGAGCTGGGGGTGGAGAGACAGCAGCACACTGGACTTTTCAGTGAATGGCTATTTGGGGGTGGGAGCATGTCAGTACAAGTATGATCATTGGAGAGCAGCATAGCTAGAGAACTGATCATGCTGTGCTCTCCTGCATAGTGTGGTCAGTTTTTAACAGGAAAACAGAGGGACTGGCAGGAGCAGAGAGCAAGATACTTTTTCATACAAGTACACAGTAAAGCAGGCACATATCAGGTATATAAAATGTTGGATTGACATACTCTTTGACCTACCAGCATGTCTTTGAAGTGCAGGAGGAGGTTGGTGAATACCCACACAAACACAGGGGAGAACATGCAAACTCTATGCAGATAATGTCCTACTTGGGATACCAACCAGAGATCCTAGTGCTGCAAGGCAGACGTGCTAAACACTAAGCCATTGTGCTGGCCAGTAAATATACAATTTTACCTGCACAAGGATTTGTAATCCAATTTAGACTCTATCAGCTCATCAGCAGAGACTGATTAGCTGCAAGCAGGGCCGGGCCAAAGAGCAACCAGTGGACCAGGACTTCATGCCTCTGAATGCAGAAACAAGTAGGATCCAATGAGCTGCACTTCTGATAAATCATCTGCTACATTACAGTATAAAAAAAGCCACAAAGAAGCAAGAAAGGACACTATGGAGGCAGTTGTACCACGTTTTTCAATGCTAAACATTCATATATGTGCAAAATAAATTTGCACCGACTTCAAAGCATTTCATGCACTACTTTGGTCTGATATTCATGCAACTCCAGGGCCTTAGAGTTTAATGTTAACCCCCAAAAGTTGCAGGAAAGTCATACCTGAATGTTTTACATGCAACATTGGTGACACAGTGGGTCCAACCTTTCAGAGGGACAAGTCACATCCAAGTCACACCCATCCAAGGTTGCACCAAAGTTGCACTCCAAAATCATGCAAATTTGGAGTCGTACAAGTGTGAATGGAGCCTAAAGGTGGAGGGAATGTCTTAGAAGACCCACCTAGAGCGGCTGCATATCTTTGTTCATGTCTCTGAACTTGTCCTAGTATTGGCTGCAGGTGATGCCCTTCCATCTTGCAGGCTGAGTTCTGATGTACATGATATTATATGAGTGTCATGTGTTCCACCGTGATTGAGAACACCAGTATTTTAAAGCAGGGGAACACCAAGGATTGAGGCTAGCTTTAGGCACTGGAGGGTGGCTGGAACACAATTAGGTGTGGTTTGGGCTTTTTATTTTATCTCGTTACTATATTATCATTTTTTACATTTAATGAGATGAACCTAGACGATGTATGACCTTGGAATTATATATCTCAATGCTGCTAGAATTGGCATGTTTGATTGATTTTATTTACTTTTTTTACTAAATAATTCAGTTTAATTGAAACAATAATGTTAATGTCTTATTTTTATTTGTTTTACATGATTTTATTTTTGTCAAGGCTGATGGGGAGGTGGGCTTGGGACAGTATCTATGACGAGGCTGTCCTTGCTGCCCAAGGTGGCCTTTGTTTTGTTACACCTTGGGAACATTGGGACCTGTAAAATGTAAAAATAAAGGTGTCTTGTTATCCACAGCAATCTGTGGATACATCACGGTCGGTTGATTTTCATTTATTTTATATTATAGAGAATGTTCTTGATCACGTAGAGGTGGCTTAGTGGTTAGCACATCTGTCTGCAGCACTGGGGACACTACCTACATGGATTTTCCTCCTGCATGCCAAAGACATGCTGGTAGACTAATTTGCCCTAGTATGTGTGTGAGATGGGGACCTTAGATTGTAAGCTCCTCAAGGGCGGGGACTGGTGCGAATGCACAATATGCAAAGCGTTGTGTAGATTGTTGATGCTATTTAATTACCTGTAATAAAGGAACAGTCATAACTTACAGAGGGACAGAATAAGGAATTATGTCTCACTCCTGACACATCTCACTTACTTGTTGTTCTCTATTCTCCGAGTTCAGTATGCATACTTTCGGAGATTCTTTAGTGGCTACATGCATGTCCAGATAGATTTTTTATTAACTGCTGTAACACAACCAAATACAGGATAAACCCCCTACAAGAGAGACCTGAGTTACTAAAGCAAACATTTAATTATTTAGTTATTTTCATTGTTCAGTCAAAGTGGAAGTTTAATCAAAAATCTAATGCTAAACCTACTCTCACCCACATTCTATGTCTAATCCATCTAACACTGGAAAGAAAAGATTGCTATACATACCTTTTCTGAAGCTGCTCTGGTCTGGTCTTCAGCCACGGCTTCTGTGTAGATGGAGCATTTACTGTCAGCTGCCTCTGCTCTACACAGAAGCCTCCACTGACAGCTCAGCATGGGACCGGACCAGAGCGGCTTCAGAATAGGTAGGTATAGCTATCTTTTCTTTACATGGTTAGATTAAGTTTAGAATGTGGCTGAGAGTAGGTTTAGGTAGGTTTTGACTAAATCATAATTGATAGCATAGTAATAGGAAATTTTGTCAACATGAACCATCACAGTCTTAAAAAGAATACAGTGGTGGAACTGACTACTGTGAGTTATGTGTAAAAATTGCTATGCCATATAGTACATACCACTAGAATGCCTGGTAGAGGCAGTCTAGAAAAACCCAATTCCAAAGACAACACAGACAGCATTATATACCCAACAGTAGTTTTAACCCTACCCAAGATATCCAAACTAGAAAAAAATGTGATGGCTGTTGCTAAAATCAGACAAGTTTATGATGTCAACAACATAGATAGTGTGGAAGTGTGTGGTTCATTATCAGATGATAATTTTAGGTGTCACCAAGATGAAGTCAACAACACATATAGTGTAAAAGTGCGTGGTTTTTCATCAGATGATGATTGTAAGAGTCATCAAGTTGATGTTGGCCACATGTACGGTGTGGAAGTGTTTTGCTTCAACAAGCTAAACACTGAAAGTGGGATTTCTATAACTGATCCAGTTGCGGCAAAACAGCTGTAACTTACAGTCTACCTCTAGAATTAGCAGACAGTGACTCAATCCATGCAGATCGTAGAAAGCTTTTTAATCCAAAAACCTGTGAAGATCATAACAGATCAACATCAGATAGGTCATAAAAATAATAGTGTGTCCAGCTCCAGTAGAATACAGGACATATGGTGAATGGACACTAAGCAAGAAGAGTGGGACTATATAGAGCCTCCTCTAACTATGGAGTGAGGAAAGGACAAAATTATTTAAAGGCAAATAAACAACAATGCATGTGTGTGGTTCTAGATCAGGTGATGATTTTAAGTGTCATTAAAATCCACATGGAAAGTGTGGAAGTGCATGGTTCATCCATCATGAGATGATCATTTTCAAAGTCATCAAGATGATGTTGACCACATGGTTCTAGATCAGATGATGGTTTTAAGTGTCATTAAGATGATTTTTACCACATGGACAATTTGAAAGCACACGGATCGTCATAAGATCATAATTTTAGGTGCCATCAAGATGATGCAAACCACCTGGATAGAATGAAACTGCATGGTTTGTAATCAGATGATAATTTTGAAGGTCGTCAAGATGATGTTGACCACATGGATGATGCGAAAATGCATGGTTTGTCATCAGATGATGATTGTGTTAGCAAGATGATATTGACCACATAGATAGTGTGGAAGTGTGTGGTTCATCATCAGCACACCAAATTGCTTGTCCAAAAAAATTTAAATGATGACATAGCAGTAACATTTTGGAGCAACTAAGGAACTCCATTAGGTATTAAGGATAATATTGCTGTAAGACGTTCCCCTGAGGACTCTCCACTGACTCATGCATAGTGTTTCTCTAGAATGATCTGTCTACCATTTGGGTCTTAAGTCTTCACAATGGCATGTTCATACTTTCCGTGACCATATCAGTGACCTTATTGCTGGTTGTCCTCATCTTTTTCCTTCAAAATTCCCAAGTATAGCCGTCTTTTCCAGTGAGCTTATTTTCATAATATGTCCAAAATAAGACAGTTTCAATGTAGTAATTTAGTGACCTTCTAGTGAAAGGTTGGACTGGATTTGTTAAAGGATCCATGGGAGGAAAAATTTATATATTTAGGATCTAAAAGGTGCATAGGATCCATGCTTTCCTAGCTGTCCACAATATACTTAGAACTATTAGCCTGCCCTACATCAACGCATCAAAGCATCAATACTTTTCCTGCTTCTTCATTGTCCAGCTTTGACATCTATATAGAGTAAAATACTAAATACCATAGCCTGGACAATTCTGACTTTTGTACTTATAGACACATAGGTACTTTTTGAAGATCTTTTCAAGGTCTTTTGTCCTTCGTCTAGTTTAACAGAGCTGCAAAGTCCCACGGGCGTAACAGCATTGGAACTGCCTGACCATGCAAAAGCAGCAATGTGTTCTGCTTCCTAGTTTCTGTCTATCCTGACAGGTACCTTTCAATCAGGTGTATGGATTAGTGGTTGCCCGGAAAATCTACAGCAATAATACCTCTAGGAAGTTTCTGATCAAGGGTGTAACTATAGCCGCAGTAGACAATGCAACCTGTATGAGGCCCAAAATAGTGACCCATAACCAGGATCGAGGATAAGGGGGTACCACCAGTCCTCCTGTACGGGGCCCTGGCCAGCATGGGGGCCCAGGCAGCTAGGTGAATTGGATGTGGGCAGGAAGGGTGATCGCCACAGCAGGGAAGGGGGGCATTTACTGGAACTGATCCCCTGTATGGCTCTCTCCTTAGCAGCTGAAAGCTGGCTTCTTCTCCTTTCCCTCCCACTGGCTTATACCTGCTAAAGAGAAAGCCATACAGGGGATCAGCTCTAGTAACTGCCCCCTGCCGCATCCACCACCCTCCCTGTGCAATATACATTTCCTCCTGCTTCCCCCACAGTGCTGCCGCTTCCTTCCTCTCCATTCCACTGACAGCTGCAAGCACACAATAGGATCCTTCAGGATGGAGAGTAGGGGAAGGGTCCAGTAAATATGTCAAATTTACCAGCCCCTTCCTTAATGAACACAATGAGAGATCGGTACCGATCACTCACTGTGTTCATCCATAACTGTAGTAGATTGTAAGCTCCAAGGAGCAGGGCCCTCTTAACCCTCTTGTATTGAACTGTATTGTTGCTGTATTGTCTCCCTTCATATTGTACAGCGCTGAACAAACTGTTGGCGCTATATAAATCCTGTATAATAATAATAATAGTATAGTAAACTGTGTTTTTTTGGGGGAGGGGCCCTGTCAGGTTGGCTGTATGGGGCCCCATGGTTTCTAACAGCAGCCCTGCCCATAGCTCTCTGTCTAGCTAGGAAACTATGCGGGTAACAATAAAACTTGGCAAATACAATTGAATAAAATATAACTGGAAAACCATATATGGTTACTATGTTACTATGAAATTAATTAAGGTTTTATAACACTAAAGGAGTTGCCCCTAATGTTTTGTTAAGGGGCCCTTTTGCAGATTTTTGGCCCTGTTTCCGATAGCAATAACAAAAAATGAATGGTGTCCCCAATTGCACCTAAACACCTGTTTCCGATAGGCCATTTCATGTCATACAGTACAATCATTACCCTGAAGAAAATGTTTTCTGAAAAAAAAAAACAGCCTTGCTTTCTGACCCGGGAACAAGAATATACCGTTTTGAACATTTGCCTTGACATTTGTATAAACTGATAAACCTTGGCAGACTTCAAAAGACGTCTGATCCCTGGGAATAAGAATATACCTGTCATCTGTCACTGTCCAATTCTGCCTGTCACATACAGTATTATTACTTGACCTACTGTACAGAAAGATCATTTACATTATGAACCTGTCATTTGATTTCTCTCTAGCTGGAAGAGGAGGAGGCCAGGCAGAAGATGCAGAAGGATGAAGAAGAACTGAGGGCTGCAAGAGCCAATCTGAATGAAGCCAGGAAACAATATAAAACCCTTCAAGTTGAGATTGAGTCTCTCCAAGCCATGGTAAATCCTTAAATGATAACATGTACTCATACTAGTGACACAGGAAGTATTGTGGGCTTTGGATCCTTTATTTTTTTTAATTTTTTTTATTTTGTTGTATCTGTTAGTTGCCTGAGAAAGCATTTGAACCCCTCCCTACCAATGGCATGGATAGCCCCTTCCCTAGGATAACCCATGCTCCCTACCCCTCTTGAGGCTACTTCCATTAGTTTGTCCAATAGGGAGCAGCACTGAAATGGTGCAGTAACCTAATATCTATACCAGTCTTTCTCAACCTTTTTTAACACTGAGGAATCTTTGAACAAACTTTCAGGTGTTAGGGAATCTAAGAACGTACTATACCTGCCCAGGGTACATTAGCGTGAACAGTAAGCTGACAAAAAAAAAAGCAGAGAATAATGAATGCGCTCAACTTGACAACCACTCTGTATAATAAAATTATTTTCCATAATAACAATGGAATGAAAGTAACAGTAATATTGTCAGAAAAAGAAATACGGAGAGTGAAAATTGTATTGTTTCACTGGTGGTCAGTGTAAAAATGTCCCCTAACACTATTAGGCAGTGGAAAAGTATCCCGTTACACAGCTGGGAAGGGGCCCTGTATACTGATGATCAGTGAAGAGTTCCCTTACATTGGTGGTATGTTGAGGATGGCCCCTGTAGTTTGGTGATCAGTGAAGAGTTCCCTTTTATTGGTGGTACATTGAGGATGGTCCCTGTAGACTGATGATCAGTAAAGAGTTCCCTTACATTGGTGGTATGTTGAGGATGGCCCCTGTAGATTGGTGATCAGTGAAGAGTTCCCTTTTAGTGTTGGTACATTGAGGATGGCACCTGTAGACTGATGATCAGTGAAGAGTTCCCTTTTATTGGTGGTACATTGAGGATGGCCCCTGTAGACTGATGATCAGTGAAGAGTTTCCTTACATTGGTGATACATTGAGGATGGCCCCTGTAGATTTGTGGTCAGTGAAGAGTACCCTTACATTTAGTGGCACGTTGCAAAGGGCCGCCATAGATTGGTGGTCAGTGAAGAGTCTCCTTAAATTGGATGTCATTGAAGAGTCCCTTATATTGATGGCTAGTTGAGAAGGGCTTCTGTAAATCAGTGGTCAGTGAAGTGTCCCCTACATTGGTTGTCAGCGAGGTTTCCTTACACTGTGTTATGTTGAGAGGGGGCCCTGTAAATCGGTGGTCAGTGAAGAGTCCTCTTCACTGGCTAGTTTAGAAGGGTCTGTGAAAACTAAAGGTGATCCAAAGGTTGTCTTACATTGGTTGTCAGTAAAGAGTTATCTTACATTGGTGGTTAGCTGAGAAGGGCCCCCTGTGTTTTGATGCTCAGTGAAGAGTCCTCTTACATTGCTTGTCAGTGAAGAGTTCCCCATACATTGATGGTCAGTTGAGAAGGGCTCCTGTAGATTAGTGATCAGTGGAGAAGAACCTTCTTTAAATTGGTGCCCACTGGGAGCAGGCCCCTTTACACTGATAGTCATTAAGAGAAGGGTCCCATTACACTGGTAGTCAATGGGAAGAATGCTCCTTACACTGGTAGTCAGTAGGAAGACTGCTGAGTGGGGAAGATTGATCCACCATACAAAATGCTAAAAGGAGCAATAGCATTTGATAACTTATCTAAGAGGCAGAAATAGCTCATTGATCAAAGAACTCTTAGCAACCTTTGGAGGAACCCTGATTAGGAAAGGCTGCTCTATACTAAAGCTGAACATATACTGACAGATTCCTTCACCCATGCTACACAGTGTGGATTGACAAATCTCCCGCTGCTGCCATTGTATTCTGACAGCCAGGGGCAGACTGACCATTTGGGAACTCGGGCACTGCCCGAGGGCCCTGGGTCAGTAGGGGGCCCCATGCGATGCCCCATGTACCTTTTTCATAGGCTTTTTTGAGTTTGGGCAAGGACACAGGGGCCCCATGATCCCCTATTGCCCGGGGGCCCCATGAGTTGTCAGTCCGCCCCTGCTGACAGCCACCTCCCTTCCCAAAATACCTGAACAGCACCTACATCTGGTTGGATGCAGCTGCTTTTTGGCTGACAGTTATTTGCTCAGTTGCTTCAATCCAAGGATGTCAAGTGGAATATGTGCCTGAAGTTCAAAAATATGTTTCAAAAATATGTTTCTATGCTTGCTTTGTAATGATGTCCACTGGGACCTGTGTATATGTGTAGTACAAATGATGTGTTTATGCTCCTCTGACCTCTGTGCAAGTATATGGTCTACTCAGACTCACTGAAACAGTATTTTCTGCGCAAGTTATGTCAGCATTTGTTCAGCGAAAATGCTGACAATGCTGTTTGAAAAGCAAACAACTGCCAGAAAGAAGATCGTTACCTAATCATGACTCTATAAAACCAAGTGTGTAAAGTATTTGAAGTCGAATTAAAAATGATCTTTAGGTAAATTTTACAATTACTTTTTAAATTAGAACTGCAGCCAGGCTGTGGACTTTCAAATATTTACATTTCCTTAACAAGTAGACTTTCAGCTCTCTAATTTCTAATGTGAACAAATAGCAGGTACAAATAAAGAGGGGAGAGAGCAGAGTGCTGAGACCCCACTTGTATTAATGGTTGTTAACCACCTCAAGTCTGGACACTTTCACCCCCTTCTTGTCCAGGCCAATATTCAGCTTTCAGCGCTATCAGACTTCGAATGACAATTGCGCGGTCATGCAACACTGTACCCAAATGATTTTTTTTTTTTTTGAGACAGATAAAACTTTATTTTGGTGGTATTTATTCACCACTGGGATTTTTATTTTTCTTTGCTATATAAATGAAAAAGTCCAAACATTTTTAAAAAAAAGTGTTTTTCTTATAACATTTTGCAAATAAATAATTCTTCTTCATACATCTTGGCCAAAATGTATTCAGCTATCTTTTTAGTAAAAAAAGAAAAATAACCCAAATTAGTTTATAACCAAAAAGTATAATTCAAAAAACAATTTTGTTGTACATTTTTTTTTTTTTAATATTATTATTTATTTATTTTTTTAACATACCATCACCCTAGCAGTACTGTGTCACCATAGTGACGCTACTATTTGTGGGGGGTGATGAAGATTTTTTTTTTCTTTTTTTACACTGATTGCTTTTACACCCATAAAGGCTGTAAAAGCAATAATTTCTCCTTCTCTCTGTCTGCAGCCATTGAGAAATACTGTGCGAGTTGTGATTGGTCACAGCTTGTCACATAGTACAAGGCTGTTGTGAATAGCCTTGTACCATGTGACCTCTGTGATCATTCACAGATTTCACAAGTAGTAAGCAATGATGTCAGGAAGTGACATTTTGCTTACTACTATTCATGTGATCACTGATTGGCCAATCAGGGATCACATGAATCGGGACCTCACACAGAGGTCCCATACAGTGATTGGACACAGTGGGCACCGGATCACGGTGCCACGCACTCCCAGGGAGCATGCACAGGCAGTTAATGGCCATTAATAAATGGCAACCCGCTTCGGCACTGCTCCCGCCTGGCTGTTTATGTACGTGGGCTAGACGGGAAGTGGTTAATTATATGTAAATCTTTGAATGTCCATAAACTGACAACACTTCTGATTGGATCCCCATTCACACTGTTTGTATGTATAAGCTCTTTTTTGTGCATTTTTCATGTTATTTTGCTTTGCTCATAGGGCAAGACCCCCTCAACAGGGGTCCACTCCTGCCTGGACACTGGAATTTTTCCTTACACCAGCATGCTGCCAATTCCCCTTTGCTGCTCAGGCTCAGACTATTTAAGGGCTCTTCCCCTTTGGTGGAAGTTCCATGTTCCATAATATTCAGACTGCAACGTCTGCCCCCCCCCCCCCACTATGTTCTGGAAACCCCCAGATAGTTCCAGAATACAGGGGGAAGTAGCAAAGCAGCAGCCTGTGAAACTCTGAGCCAATATGTCCCTGTTCCACTGATTACAGTAGAGCAAAACTAAATGTATCTCACCCAGGAGGGTGCTACATCAGTGTAAAGCACAAGGTGCTGTCATTGGTAACATGTTAGTCCCTGTATGGCCAAAGTAAAGTAAGATACTTGCACTTCTATACAGAGTAGGATGCCAGCAGACTCTACCAATAAATTCTAGGTGGACTGAACCTTTAAAATTTGTTCTAACTTAAATAACAGTATCGGGGGTTCTAAAAGGAATTGGAAGTAATTCCCGAGACTAAAGATGTTCAGAGGTGGAAGGATCTGTGATTTTCCACTAAGCAAGCATTTAATGAGCTCGGTCAAAAACGTCAAGGCAAAAACCATCTGTTGTCAACTATGTTTGATCATGTCAAAGTGGTTTAGGCTACGCATTGTCTGTGGGAATTCTACTTAAAAAACTGAAGATTTATCACATTTTAGCAACTGCCAAGAGGGAAAAAGCTGAAGAACGCAAGAACCAGACTTTGCCTTGTGAATTTGAAGCACGGTTTAGGTTAATAAGCACATACACTTGCTGCATTTTTTTTTGCCTTTGATGATCCCACTGTCCTCAGGCATGAATTCCATGTACATGCCATGATTGTAAACATGTCTCCTGGGCTGAATTTCTATAGGGCATTACCAGGGACCTTAGGAATAGAGGGGGCTGCAGCAAGCCTTATAATGTACAAATTTTACTAACTATGGTAACTTTTTTCTTATTGAATCTTCCTAATCTGTCCACCTTTAAATATTTATGGCTACATTTAGCCAGAGAACTGTGAGGACTAAGGGATGATAAGAGGCATCATAAGACTATCTCTTCTTTCTCTTGTTTACTGGTCAGTACAATTGAAAAGCTGACCAAATGCTGCTTCCAATAGTGCTTTTCTAGCAGTAGTTTGTACCATGGTAATTACACTGGGACGTAGATACTGGTGTGGGGATAAGGGGTCCAACAACACCCCAAACCTCCTAAACCCTGCACTCTGAATGTTACTTACACCCAACCCTTACCCTCTGTGAATTAAACACCTGACCACTGCATTCTGCACATTAAATACACCTGACCCCAGGACTCCATATGTTTTTTGACCTCAGAAAATAGAAACAAAGATCTATGGGAAAGAAAATGTCTTTCTTCCTCCAGTCTTTGTGAATTAAACCCAGTTCATTTTATTGCTATTTATATTATTTATATTTTTGCAACAAAGTAAGCTGTTTGCTCACATTTACTCCTTGTTATTGGGGTACACTATAATTACTTTTAATAGAGGCATGTTTGAAAAAAAAAAACATGTAAATTGTGTACGTAGTTGTGTAAACCTAGCCATCTCACCTACAGTCAGGTCCATAAATATTGAGACATCAACACAATTCTAACATTTTTGGCTCTATACACCACCACAATTGACACACATACACCTACCTCCTGGAGAGTGTTCTTGATCTGGCCAACTGTTGTGAAGGGTGTTTTCTTCACCAGGGAAAGAATTCTTCGGTCATCCACCACAGTTGTTTTCCGTGGTCTTCCGGGTCTTTTGGTGTTGCTGATCTCACCGGTGCGTTCCTTCTTTTTAAGAATGTTCCAAACAGTTGTTTTGGCCACGCCTAATGTTTTTGCTATCTCTCTGATGGGTTTGTTTTCTTTTTTTCAGCCTAATGATGGCTTGCTTCACTGATAGTGACAGCTCTGTGGATCTCATCTTGAGAGTTGACAGCAACAGATTCCAAATGCAAATAGCACACTTGAAATGAACTCTGGACCTTTTATCTGCTCATTGTAATTGGGATAATGAGGGAATAACACACACCTGGCCATGGAACAGCTGAGAAGCCAATTGTCCCATTACTTTTGGTCCCTTAACAAGTAGGAGGCACATATGCAAACTGTTGTAATTCCTACACCGTTCACCTGATTTGGATGTAAATACCCTCAAATTAAAGCTGACAGTCTGCAGTTAAAGCACATCTTGTTTGTTTCATTTCAAATCTATTGTGGTGGTGTATAGAGCCAAAAATGTTAGAATTGCGTCGATGTCCCAATATTTATGGACCTGACTGTATGTAGTACGAGCTTGATGGACTATTTGATATTGATATGGATACCTATCCTCTTCCCTTTCCTCTTGCAAATATAACAACCTTGATTCTGGGTCATTGAGCCAAAGAGGTTTTGTAGAGTCAGATACAGTACTTGGATGAGAAGACCTAAATTGGTGTTCTGATTTATCTGAAGGATGTTCAGTAGAGTATTGTCAGGGTTCTGTGCAGGCCACTCAATTTATACCACATCAAGCTCATCAAATCATGTTTTTATGGAGCTGGCTTTGTGTCCAGGGGCACATGCCAATGCTGGAATAGAAAAGGGCTTCCTTAAACTAGTGTTGCCAAAAGGTTGGAAGTTGGCAATTGTCTAGCTATGTGTTTACTTTGATGTATGTAGTTTTGGAATGGATGCTAAACATACTCATATACTGTAGATGTGATGGTTAAGTGTCCAAAAGGTTGGAAGTTGGCAATTGTCTAGCTATGTGTTTGCTTTGATGTATGTAGTTTTGGAATGGATGCTAAACATACTCATATACTGTAGATGTGATGGTTAAGAGGTCTCTGCGAAAAAAAGGCATAAATATCATGCAATTGTTTTAGTTCATTTGTTCATCTCCGAATACTTTGTTGTCACTGCACTCCATTGTTTGCTAAAACTGGGCTCATATGTGTGGCTTATATGTGAAGGATGGGATGTCACCAGCATGTTTTGGGGCTACATAGGGACCCTACCTCAAGGCGACACAGTGATGAGTGTGAGAGCAGCCACTTTGCTGCCTTGAGAAAGGGACCCCTAAATCTTGGGTTACACAAGACACATGCGACTTTGCACTTACAAAAGTGTATAGTAATTGTATTGGAGAGCTGGTGGTCTCTCGTCTTTTATTGTGGTCTATCCAGAGTCATCTGCTAGTGTCACTACAAGCAGTCATCTGTCACCAAGGTCAAACACTGTAAGGTGTGCAGTCCATACTTTTGCTGTCTAAAAAGCTAGTACTGAATTTATTATTGTTGTTTTAAAGGAGAGAAGTCTGAAATTCACGCTACATGCCACAGAACAGCAACATCAGAAACAGCTTGAAGCATTGTCAGCCATCATTGCAGACTTAGAACAGGAGCTGCAGGAGGTCAGAGCTGGGGTTAGGACTCAGATACAAAAGCACCAGCTGCTTCTCAACACCAACATGAAGCTCGAGCATGAAATCTCTGCATACCGCAGATTGCTGGAAAGTGAAGAGATCAGGTAGGTCAAAGAAACCATAATCCATCAGTTATCAGGGAATTACAACAATGGGGAATAGTCCTGGAACCCACAAAGTACACACTTGCCCAACAGGTAAACCTATGAATAAAATATAGAGCAAAGGATAAATAGTGGGGTTCCATTACACTAGTTTGGTAGAGTCTTCTAACCCAGCTGTGCTTTCATGTAGCTGGTGTTGATGTGCTACTGCTCTTGGACCCCAAAAACAATTCCAGAGACCCCCAGTCATGATCCTCATTCAAAAGTTGCATAGACAGGAGTAATAGCCTAGAGGGCATTTGACCACTCAAAATAATATATGTTGAGCTGGTGGCATAGAGTGATCATTCAGATCTCAATCAGAGGGGGACCTGAAGTCGGTGACAGCTTCTTGGAAGGGAGGAGATTGGGGGTGTTCAGATCAAGCTCCTCCTACCCAAGAAGCTGTCACCGACTTCAGGTCCCCCCAAGATGTCTTGGGCTCACAGGAAATGGGATGAATGATGCTGGGCATCACTCATGGTATGAACACATGTAATTACCGCTTGTTTTGATCTGCAGGTTATATGGCACTAAACAAATCCAGGAACCCAAATCATCTACAAGCAAAATAAGTTTTACCTTACCTTCAGGTGAGATTCTAGTATAACTTATTCTTTTTAGCATCTCGAACTACAGGCGTACCTTGGTTTACAAATGCCTTGGTTAACGTAATTTTTGGTTTACGAATAAACCATTGAAAATAATGCTTCGGTTTACAAATTTTTTTTCGCAATACGAATGGATTCATTGGTTTTCAATGCATTTACGAATTGTTTTTTAATCATGTCCCTGTACAGTATTTATGCCTTTAAAGTGCACTTGATAAAGAGTTCTGAACAGATAAAAGACTTTTTTTCTACTTTTTTCTGACCTCCGGAATGGATTAATTGTTTTCCAATGCATTCCTATGGGAAACCGCTTTTCAGTTTACGAATGTTTCACAATACGAAAAGTCCCGCAGAACGTATTAAATTCGTAAACCGAGGTACGCCTATATATTAAATGTTTAGGCTTCATGCACACCTCATACAGCACTGGAGGGGCAGAACAGAGAGCTGGTGACTGACAGTCGCCAGCTCTGTGCAGCCTGAAGACCAACAGCTGAGCGATCAGCGATGTTCGAACACTTAGTTCTCCGTCTGGAACTGGCGGGGAATAGATGCAGCATTGGACCATTGCTGCATCCAGCTAGGTGGGTATAATTTTTTGTCTGTCACGAATCACACACTTCTCTTTTAATATTCTGGCCTATGAAATGAATAAACTCCTGAAAGCGTCTGTACGCACCTAAACATGCTTTAAAAACAGGACTTTAGGCTCTTTTCAGGAGAAAAGCATTCAGAAGCGCCTAGTATGCATGAGGCCTTAATGTGTATGTTCAGCCAAAACGTTTTTCTCAGCTTTGGATAGAGTGAAGAAGGTTAAAGTGTTACTAAAGCCAGGACCCTTCATTCACTGTATCCAGTCTTCCACAGTACACAGAACATGGAAATGCAATTATTTTAGTAAATATAAATTGCTAATTACCCTTTCTCAACAGCAGTTAGAGAAGTCTTGGGACTTCTATCAGTGTCCGGCCAAGCACTGGTTAATCTTGTAGGAGTTTTCCTTCTCCTCTGACAGTCCTATGAGGCTGCATGACCCCTGGTCCTCTGTCTGGCCAGCGCTGAATGGCCCTGTGCTGATTGGATGCACTCTCCCAAGAAAAGAAAAACAAACTTTCTAGCAATACACACCAAACAGAGCATTTACAGACTTGCCACTGCTGCTCCTGTGCTATGGCAGGTGGATTGGGTACAGCAAAAAAGGCAGGATCAGAGAAGACAGGATCAAACAGCTTTTTTACACAATGTGGAAGATTAACCCCTTTGGTTCCACAGTGAGTATAACAAGCATGCTTTACTGCTTATACAGACTGATTTTTGTTGTGGGTTTAGTGACACTTTAAGAACCCTTATTGGGTTTTTACTGCTATCTGTGGCTCAGTTGAAAAGATCTACCCTCACTTCCTGTCCTGCTGACAACATTTTACCATAAAGGAAATGCTGGACAAATGGCTATGTGTTTTATTTTTAGTGATAAAGTGTTGACACAAAAAGGCGTGTATGTGACCAATGGCTAAATGTATAATGTTTATATTGCTGCAGGATCTATAGAAAAAAATACAGAGGTCTGTACAGAAGCTACAAAAAAACAGCTGCTCTTCAATGGTAATATAGCAGAGGAGGGTGCAGAGGCCAGCGGCACAGTACAGTAAGTATTGCAAGCTATGAATTAAGCAATGATTGAATACATGGGCAATTTAGCTCTGGGATATGATCAAGTATTGGTGAGCAATGCTATGTTGGCAACAGGGGCAGACTGACAACTCATGGGGCCCCCGGGCAATAGGGGATCATGGGGCCCCTGTGTCCTTGCTCAAACTCAAAAAAGCCTATGAAAAAGGGTACCAGGGGCATCTCATGGGGCCCCCTACTGACCCAGGGCCCTCGGGCAGTGCCCGAGTTTCCAAATGATCAGTCCGCCCCTGGTTGGCAATCCACACACGTGTTTTAATGCTTTTTGGTTTGCGGTAAACATCTCAGTTTAATTCACCCCATCTACTGGATACACTGGATTAAAATTATAAATTTAGCCATTCTGAATATAGTATGGGAGGATTAGAACCCCAGTCAAGTTTTATTGCTGCCTGTGTCCCTGGTAGGTAGTTTCTGACTATTTTTCCCACATAGAAGAAAAATATATTTGAAATATATTTTAAAAATATTCTTCCCAAATATAGTGACATACATTTGAAATTCTACAATTTTGGCCATATTCAATATAGTTAAAATATATATATATATATATATATATATATATATATATATATATATATATACACACAGTGAGGAACAGAAGTATTTGAACACCCTGCGATTTTGCAAGTTCTCCCACTTAGAAATCATGGCGGGGTCTGACATTCACATTGTAGGTGCATTCCCACTCTGAGTGACAGAATTTAAAGAAAAAATTCAGGAAATCACATTGTATGATTTTTAAAGAATGTATTTGTCTTGCACTGCTGAACAGAAGTATTTGAACACCTGAGAAAATCAGTGTTAATATTTGGTACAGAAGCCTTTGTTTGCAATTACAGAGGTCAAATGTTTCCTGTAGTTCTTGACCAGGTTTGCACACACTGCAACAGGGATTTTGGCCCACTCCTCCACACAGATCTCCTCTAGATCTGTCAGGTTTCGGGGCTGTCGCTGAGTAACATGGAGTTTCAGCTCCCTTCAAAGATGTTCTATTGGATTTAGGTCTGGAGACTGGCTAGGCCACTCGGGAACCTTGATATGCTTCTTACGGAGCCACTCCTTGGTTATCCTGGCTGTGTGCTTCGGGTCGTTGTCATGTTGGAAGACCCAGCCACGACCCATCTTCAATGTTCTGACTAAAGGAAGGAGGTTGTTGCTCAAAATCTCACAATAAATGGCCCCATTCATCCTCTCCTTAATACAGTGAAGTCGTCCTGTCCCCTTCACAGAAAAGCACCCCCAAAGCATGATGTTACCACCCCCATGCTTCACAGTAGGGATGGTGTTCTTGGGAAGTAACTCATCCTTCTTTTTCCTCCAAAGACGACGAGTGAAGTTCAGACCAAAAAGTTCTACTTTGGTCTCATCTGACCACATGACTTTCTCCCATGCCTCCTCTGGATCATCCAGATGGTCATTGGCAAACTTCAGACGGGCCTGGACATGTGATGACTTGAGCTGGGGAACCTTTCGTGCACTGCATGATTTGAAACAATGACGGCGTAGTGTTCTACCGACAGTGACCTTTGAAACTGTGGTCCCAGCTTTCTTCATGTCATTGACCAGCTCCTCCCTTGTAGTTCTGGGCTGATTCCTCACCTTTCTTATCATCAGTGTTACCCCACGAGGTGAGATCTTGCATGGAGCCCCAGTCTGAGGGAGACTGATGGTCGTGTTTAGCCTCTTCCATTTTCTAATAATTGCTCCAACAGTTGATCTATTTTCACCAAGCTGCTTGGCAATTGCCCCATAGCCCTTTCCAGCCTTGTGGAGGTCCACAATTTTGTCTCTGGTGTCTTTTGACAGCTCTTAAGTCTTGCCCATGGTAGTAGTTGGCGTCTGACTGACTGTGGGGTGGACAGGTGTCTTTAAAGAGCTCAGACAGGTGCTACTAAGTTAGATTAATGAGTGGAGTAGAGGTGGACTTTTTAAAGGCACAGTAACAGGTCTTTGAGAGCCAGAATTCTTGCTGTTTCTTAGGTGTTCAAATACTTATGTTCAGCAGTGCAAGACAAATACATTCTTTAAAAATCATACAATGTGATTTCCTGAATTTTTTTTTTAATTCTGTCTCTCAGAGTGGGTATGCACCTATAATGTGAATTTCAGACCCCTCCATGATTTCTAAGTGGGAGAATTTGCAAAATCGCAGGGGGTTCAAATACTTCTGTTCCTCACTGTATATACTGCATGTTGAAATGCATTTGTTATATATTACAAATTATATGAAAAATATTTTTAAAAATATATATTTTTTAAATATATTCTTCAGTTTTCTTTTTAACATATACTGCATGTTGATATGCGTATTTATTACAAAATATATGAAAAATATTTTTAAAAATACATTTCAAATATACTGTCTTTATATTTTTAAAAATATATATTTTTTAAATATATTCTTCAGATTTTTTTTAACATATAAAAAAGTCATTTTAACATATACGTTTACATATATTTGTAAATGCATTCCAAAAATGTAGATTTGTATTTTTAAAGACATACATTATATTTGAAATGTATTTTTACAAATATTTTTCATATATTTTGTAATAAAAATGCATTTCAAAGTGCAGTGTATGTATATATATATATATATATATATATATATATATAGAAATATATTTTGAAATATATTGAATATGGCCAAAATTGTAGCATTTCAAATATATGTCAATATATTTGGGAAGAATATTTTTAAAATATGTTTCAAATATATTTTTCTTCCATATGGGTTACCAGGACGAAAAATGCCAGGAAATCCAAATTTGTAGGCTGCATTCACACCAAGGTGTTTATGGAATGCAGGACAAAGCCACAGAAAATGTGTGTTTTTTGCGCATTTCAGAAACATACTACAAATGCACTGACAGCACCAGCACCTGACCACTTTGACCAGTTGATATCTAATTTGTTCTGTAAGCCCAACAGAAAGAAGAGGAAGAAGAACAAGGATCTCAAATCCCCAGACCGCTACACTGGCTGCAAGTACAGTGGGGACCAGGGATGGGGGACAAAGTGGGTAGGTGTAGGTAGTGGAGATAAAGACAGCTGCACATACACAAATGAGAAAGATATTGACTGGAGAGAGCACAACTATCTGGCAAACAGGAGGTGCAAAGGCATGGCTTAAATAGGAAGTTCATGGGAGGAGAAAGTAGTTCAAGGTTCACCAGAAACAAGGTGCTAGGCGAGATTATCCAAGGGTTCAGGCAGGATGATACTGTCCAGTGGCTCAGCAAGGAGAGCAACTGCAGAGGTCATGGCTTCAGATCCTGGTCCTGACAGGCAAAGACCAAGGAATGGCCATTAAATTAGGAGCAAAAGATGGGTACAAAATGCAATGAATAGGCTGAATCGCAGAAAAAGTAGGGAGGGAGCATGGGTAGGAGGTTAGAAGTAGGGAGAGGTGAATTCCCCTTGGGCCTAACCCAGTCAAGGGAACCAGAATTTAGCAGACCATTTATATGAAGTCTTCTTTAACTTTCAGCTTTTACATTTTACAAGATTACAAATAAGTGACTAGAACCAATGTTTATATACTAACATATCTTGCCTTTTACAGAACAGAGAAGGTGGATCAAGTGATCAAACAGTGGGAAGGTTCCTTCTTCAAAGACAATCCAAAACTAAGGAAGAAATCCGTATCCTTAAGATTTGACCTCCATCTGGCAGCTGCAGACGAAGCGTGTGCCCAAACCAAACAGGACAATATACCCGATATAGAGGTTCGACTAATCATGAGGCGATCATGTAGTATTCCCTCCATGAGTCCATGAACTTTCAGCCAACCATTCCAAAGACTAGTAGGGACATCCTGAATGTTATAGGGGTGCATTAGTAACACTTGTAGTACCATGGCAGCCATATGAATCTATGTAACAGTTATGTGGAAACTTTGAAACCAAATTCACGTACAAGTGTTACTTTTTATATCATTAGTCTGTATATACGTATATATATATATATTTATTGAGCGAAATAGCAGTAGGTGCAAAGAAGTATGCTTTACCTTTTCAAGCCCTCATGTAGGATTAATCACGGTCCTGTCTACTTCTTATTCTTCGTTACGTGTACTCAAAAGCCAAATTCGGCTTCCTGGCAGCCCTCCCAGCAAATTGGTAAGATAATGAATAGAACTTTAGGTGGCCTATTTAAAGAGCAGATCCAGGGAACAAATGAAACCAATTAAAAATCAGTTGATGTTAATCAACAAACATTGTAAATGTCAGAATGGGCCAAGCACAGGTTCGATTTACTCACCCTCTTGCTTTATCGCTGTCTTCTGCTTTTTCATTCATCCAGCACATCTGGTATCTTCGATTGAAAGATGGCCATCTGGAGTTTGGCTTTAAGGCCCAACTTTGGGAAATCAGAACATTTACAGAGCGGAGTCTGCCCACGCACTTCAAGGGTTAACTGCTTAACCTTCAAGTCTAGGGTAAGTCTAGGGTAAGTGTCCCTAGACACTAAAAGAATTTTACTTACCCGATTCTCCACTCATCCAGCAGACAGCACTGTCCCATGTTCCAACGGTGGACTGTCCCTCGGCATCATCATGTCTAGTGCATGATGACCACTGGAGCATGGGAGAGAAGATGCTGCAGAGACTGGTTTAGCAGCTCAGAGGAGTGGAGGATTGAGTAAGTAAATCTTCTTTTCCATGTCCCCTAGACCTAAACGAACAGCTATCTTTGCGCAGCCCCACTGCAGGGAGCAATTTTCAGGTTTCCAAGAGTTGGGCAGTAAGCCAAACATGGATGCAGAGCCAGGAGAAAGCGTGGGCAGGAGGGACAGCCACCCAGGGCACAGTGATAGGGGAGGCATCCCTTCACCACACCAAGCTGTAGATCAGTGGCTAGCAACCAGTGGCCCACAGCTTCATGTCTGCTCTGACAGCTGTCACACTGCGCTCCAACATGCCCACTGTCCACCAAACCGCCTTCAGCTGACACAAAAGCACACCATGCACATGCAACCACCTATCTGCTAGAAATCAAGAAATTGGCCACACATTTGCGGCGCATACTCCATGCCAACCACGAGCAGACAGAGCAAGGAGGCAGAGAATTGGGAGCAGGGCAGTATACCCATTGTATACCATGCTGCACCCATCCTTGTTCTGGGTGCTGGACGACCCTGTCCCGACACTGCAAGAAGGCTTCAATACCAGGGGAGGACTGACCAGTCGAGCACTCGGGCAATACCAGTCCCATGAAATGCCCCTGGTATCTTTTATAGGCTTTTTTAGGTGTGCTTTGAGTGTGGGCAAGGACACAGGGGCCCCATGATCCCCTATTGCCCGGGGGCCCCATGAGTTGTCAGTCCACCCCTGATCAATACTATGCAAAATCTTCTAAGACACAATTAATGTAGCAGAGGTGGGACCACACTGTCCACAAACAGTACAAGTGTGTACTCCTATTATTTTCCTCTTCATCTAGAGATGTGCCTGAAATACATAAGGGTCTATGTATAAAAAAAGGGTCTATGTATAAAAAGTTTGCTGAATGAATGTGTCAAACATCTACACAGCTCCAGCGAAACTTTCCGCATTCTGTAATATAATTATCTCCTATGATCATCAGCACCATCTAATGGCCATAATCTGTTTTTTTTTTTTCATTTTTCCCCAATAAGGTATTTAACCGCTTCCTGTCGCCCTATAGTAGAACTACTGCTACAGAGTGGCAGGGCTGTGCAAAATCACGTGCATGATATACATTTACGGGTAGGGGGTGCGCGCATACTACCCTACCTGCGCCACCATTGCAGGCTGCAGATGTCAATCACCGGGTCCCAGCTGGAGATTCCCCTCCGGCACCCGGTGATCACCGAGTAACACTGACTGTAAACAACGTAAACAACATAGGTCTCTCTCCTGCCAGAAAGAACATGTTGCTGTGTATTTTTCTGCACAGCAGAGAAATACACAGCAGCATGTTTCCCTAGTAAAACACAACACACAGCACATAATGTAAAACACACACAGCACACAGTTGACCCTTTGATCGCCACCAGATGTTAACCCCTTCCTGCCCAGTGTTAATACAGTCTCAGTACTTTTTATTAGCACTGATCACTGTATTAGTGTCATTGGGATGTCAGTAGCAGTTAGTTCCCACCCAGTGTCAGAATACCCGCTGCAGTCCTGCTGTAAGTTGCTGATCGTTACCATTACTAGTATATAAAAAAAAATAATTCCATGTGTGTGTATATATATATATATATATATATATATATATACATACACACACACATACACACACATACACCGTATATATATATATACCGCAATTTGCAGGCCTATAACTTTCATGTAAACCAATTAATTTACACATATTGGGATTGTTTTTTAGCAAAGACATGTATCAGAATACATTTTGGCCTAAATTTATGACAAAATTTTTTTTTTTACATTTTTTTAGCAAAAAATACCCAAAATTGTTTTCAAAATTGACAGTCTTTTTTTGTTTATAGCACAAACAATTGAAAATGCATAGGCGATCAAATACCACCGAAAGAAAGCTCTATTTATGTGAAAAAAAGAAAATAAATGCCATTTATGTACAGCGTTGCATGACCACGCAATTGTCAGTTAAAATAACGCAGCTTCGTATAGCAAAAAATGGCCTGGTTAGGAAGGGGGGTAAATCCTCTGGAGAGCATTATGGCAACGTAGATGGCACTTATGATCAGACAAGAGAAAACTAATTCCCAAGGTATGAACTATTTGAAAGCAGGGAATAAAAAAGGAAATGATTAACCATTTTGACATTACTTTATAGAAAAATCGCATTGACCCCATTCACCCTTGTGTGACTTGTCATGCAACTTTGGACATCAAGTTGTACCCCATATGTTCCAAAGATATCCATTCATATTCCAAAGATATCCATTCATATATGTGTGACTTAAAGTTGTAGCGACTTCAGAGTAGTTCATGCACTACTTTGGTCCGACTTTCATTCAACTTGAGGACCACAGACTTCAACATCAAAAGTTGCATGAAAGTCGTAAATGAGTGTTTTACATGCAACAGTGGTGCAACAGTAAGTCCGACTTTGGAGTGAGGCAAGTCACATCCAAGTCTTACCTATCCAAAGCTGCGTCACAGTTGCATCAAAGTTGAATCAAAGGTGCAACTTTGGAGTCGTACAAGTGTGAATGGAGCCTAAGTGTTTTGAGTTTAAATAGAGTTTAACTGTAATTGTATAGGAAATGTAGAATATGTAATTTGAAGGTATATTGCTTCTCTAAATAGAACCTCTTACTTTAGCTATGCAATCATATACAGGGTTTATTAAAAACACAAACACTTAGGAGTCTATTTTTAAAACATGCGTTTAGTGAATGTCAAAAAAATTGACAACAAAATGTCCCACATTTTTGCTACATATTAATGCCTTTATCTTCATCTCCATCTAGTGGGTAAAATGTGGTATAGTTATCTTAAATGCCTCAATGAGAAATCTATCCCAGTACAGGCGTACCTTGGTTTACAAATTTAATGCGTTCTGCGGGACATTTTGTATTGCAAAAAATTCGTAAACCGAAATGTGATTTCCTATAGGAATGCATTGAAAGCCAATTAATCCGTTCTGGAGGTCAGAAAAAAGTTTAAAAAAAAGTTTTTTATCTGTTCAAAACTCTTTATAAAGTGCACTTTAAAGGCATAAATACTGTACAGGGACATGATTAAAAATTAATTCGTAAATTCACTGAAAACCAATTAATCCATTCGTATTGCGAAACAAATTCGTAAATGCATTGAAAACCAATTAATCCGTTCTGGAGGTCAGAAAAAAGTAAAAAAAAGTGTTATCTGTTCAAAACTCTTTATAAAGTGCACTTTAAAGGCATAAATACTGTACAGGGATAATTCGTAAACTGAGGCATTATTTTAATGGATTTTAGTTCATAAACCGAAAATTACGTTAACTGAAGCGTTCGTGAACCAAGGTACGCCTGTACTACTGAACAAATGGAAATTGAAAATGAAAATCCATCCAAAATGTTTTTCTTTTTCTTTGAACCTTATTAGTTTTCACTACATCCTTTAGTTTAGAAATTCCACTACCGTTATGTACCAAAGATGTATTTTATTTCAAATTCTTCAATCAACTCTGCGCTGTCTTCTACTAAAAACAATAGAAGCAGTCCAAATCGGTTGATACCTGGGTTGCTGTGTACCTTTCTACAGACACACGTACCCCAATTCTGCACCCTACTCTGTGAGTACCCCACAGGGAAACACCCTCACTAACAACAATGGCAGAAACCAGAGAAGCACAGCAAAAACCCAGGGAAACATTTGCTCTGTTGAAGGCCTGCAAATCACTCAAACCGCTCAAAGTAGTGATACTTCCCTTGCAGCGAAGTAGGACCCTATGCTAAGACCGGTCTCTGCATTTGATTCTAGGTCTAGCTACGGCATGCAACAAGGAGCCTACCTGACCAAGGCAGATTTTTTTGCAACTATGTCAGACTTTCTTGGATAACTATCGGCTTTAATAAAAAATATTCTGCTGACAGAAAATTTGAGAAGCTCTTAACAGTTCTCTTTAATTTTGCAGGCCCAGGTCTGCAGCTGGCTACTGCTGCAATTTCTGTTTGTCAAATGGCAGATAATTGAACTAGGGGAATGAAAAAAGCCACAGGATCCTGTATTCCAGGGCCGAACTTTGGCACATACTAACACTTCCCTTCATTATACTTTTTTGTGTTGATGCCCGAGAATGAATCATGACCCAAATCTCCAGAATGACTCTTATTTCTGTCCATGTGAGCAGAATCTTATGGCTAAAAGCTTGCTCATCTGAAGCAGCTTGAAGGAAGACATCTATTTAGTGAGGCACTTAATAAATTCATCAAAGATGTCATAGTGGAAAGGTCCTTCTTCCACAATAGTGATCCATCATTCTCTACAGGCTTCTTCTTCAAAGCCAAAACAAAGCCCTTCCATTTGGAAAAACAGTTGGGACACAAGATCTACCAAGTCTACCCCAAAACCTTCCTTACAATGAAAGGGTGCCCTCACTCCTAAGAGTGGGGGCATGCTGATTACAGTTTGCCCTTCTCTGAGTCACAGATATTCCAGACCCATGGGTTCAATCATTCGATTATTTCAAAGAGGTACAAAGTAGAATTTCAACCCACCATCCATTGTTTTCATCTCTCAAAGCAACTAAAATCTGCTGCCCTGAACCATCTCTTGTCTCAAGGAGTGGTTGGCCTGGTCCCTCTGGAGGACAGGTTTAAAAAATGCTATTCAAACCTATTCGCAGTACCAAAACCAAACAAGGATTTTCATCCTAACCTGGAAATAAAATTCCTAAACAAGTAACGCCATATTCCAAAGTTTTGCATAGAATCGCAAGGTCAGTTATTGCCTTTCTGAAAGAAGGGGAATGCCTAGCATCAGAGACATCCAAGATGCTAATCTACATATTGCCATTTACCTACCTCGCCATGCTTCCTGTGCTTAATATTTGGAGAAAAACATTTCCAACTTTTCATACTGCCATTTGACCTAGCCTCTGCATCCAGAGTATTCACAAAGGCACTTGCACCCCTACGTGCCTGCTTAAAAAATTCAGGGCGCAGGGTACCTAGACAACCTTTTTCTGAAGGACTTGTCTTCCTTCCAACAATCTGCAAATGCACACAGGACTATTCAGATACTTTAGACTCAACTTCTAAAAGTTTTCCATCCAACCTTCCCTTCATCTAGAATACTTAGGGCTCATTCTAGATACAGACCAGGCAAAAGTATTCCTTCCAGAAAACAAACTCTTCTTTCTAAGATCTTATGTCTTAAGATCAAAGGGACATCTATAAGTGAGATTCTCCATAAGCGTCTGAGGCTCATGGTGACCTCACATGAGGCAGTTTCTTTCTCTCAATCCCATTCAAAGCCTCTCCACCGCAACTTCCTATTGGCCTGGAATAAAAACACACTTCTTCTATCGATCTCCATATGCTCCTCTGTAGCCAAGCATGGAACCTAGCTTGGTGGATTGTCAATCCAGCTTTGACAATGAAGAAGTAAGTTCTACTACAGCCAAGATCCAAGATATGGAATTTAAAAATAGGTCAAAATTACTTTTTTTTTCTAAGATAGCCATTCTCAACCAAGGTTCCTGTGGACATTGCTATGGGTTGCTTAAGCAGTGGTTAATTGACCTCTTATTAAATGGAGCCTGCAAAGTTCTGGGGCCAATGCCAGTTGGCCTTCTGACCAGCACTGTAAGGAGGTTCTCCTCCCATTAGCCACCAATTTAAAGTGCATTTTTTCCACTGATGGATGAATTGGTTTTAGCAGGGGTTCCCCATGACCTAAAATTAATAAGAAGGAATCCTCTGGGGTAGAAAGTTGAAAAAGGCTGTTCTAAAGTAATAAGGTGACCTTGGAGGTGGTCCATAACAGCATCCTATGCAAAGCACACTTAAACTGCAAGAAATTGCAGGAACACCACCAATTTGCATTGTGGCACAAATGCTGCTGATTTGTGAATGGCCTCAATTCTGAATGTGGGAACAAGTTTAAAGCTACAAGCACTTTTAACTTGCATATCCTTATCAAACCCAACCCTCCCACCCCCCTCATCCATTCTAAGTTCTACTTAACTACAAGCCTGCTATAAAGAGATTGTCACTGTGATAGTTTACCTAGCTGGCACAGCTGAAATCTTTACAGGTGAAAAAGTCGAAAATTATATCTATCTCTAATGCAGGGGTGGCAAACTCCATTTCATCGCGGGCCATATCAGCATTATGTTTGCCCACAAAAGGCCAGTTGTATCTGTAAGACTAGATGTCCAGAGCACTTCACCCCCATTACATCAGATATGAAGAATCCCACACCCTTCCTAACATCACTGTGCATCACCTTTGAGCTCCAAAAGCGGAAAGTGCAGGGTCTGGAGGAGGACCAGAGGAGGAGTGGAGTCAGTTTCCAGAGTCTGCTGAATGCTGAGACCAGGAGAGGCAGAGATGAAGGGATTCTATAACTGCCGTCCCATCTACGGCCGGCATTTAATTACTTCTGTGCCTTGCAGAGAGCTCCACTATTATATTTGACATGAAAAAATATTGCGATAGCAACAATGTATCCATTTGTATCCATTTTGGATACAGATGGTTTTATTCGGATACAAATAGATACATTATTGCAGCCGTGAGACTTTTCATATAAAATATAATAGTGAATTGGAATTCTTATTCTTCTTTTTCTTCTTCTTTTTCTTCTTCTTCTTTTTTGTCTTCTTCTTCTTCATTTTCTTCTTCCTCTTTTTCTTCTTCTTCTTATTTTTCTTATTCTTCTTTTTCTTCTTCTTGCAGGTCACGGCTCATGCGCAGATTTCGGTAAAACGATAGGCCGATTTGCCCATCATTGCCGGGAAAATCGGCCAATCGTCAAAATCGGCCACGAATTTTCCAACTTTACTGTTAAAAAAATGTGCCAAAACCCCGCAAAAACGGCCAACCAATAAACCCATTAATTGGGCAATTTTTTTTTTCGGCCGATTTTCGACCCATCTATGGCCTGCATAAGTGTTCAAATGAGGAAAGCTTCAGTGTCCGCATCCCTTTAAAAATAGGTAACTCTTGTGGGAGTATCTAACCAAAGCTGAAATTTCTATTGCATGGGATGCCTAAAATCTGACTTTGTGCAGACTTCTGGGAAAATCAGTGAGCCAATCACACAAGCAAGGAAAGGACATTTCTGGGGGCGTGCTCTACACCAGTGGTCTCTAAACTGTGGCCCTATTCCTTCCACTGACACCAAGGATGCAGCACTATTCCCCTCACTAACACCAAATACTCCTTCACTTGATACTAAAGATGGTTCATTGTTTACTCTCACTGATGCCAGGACATTTTCTACTCCAAGTGACCATGATCCGGCCCCCCAAAAGCCTTATGGACAGTAAACTGGCCCTTTGTTCAAAATGTTTGGATACCCCCGCTCTACACCAACGGTGTAGAGAACGCCTCCAGATGGCCAGATTGCATCGAATTTTACAGGAAAGGATAGTGGCTGCAGGTTAAAAGGAACATTAAACATTATAAAGAAAAATTATAATATAAAATTTCAACATGCTTTGTGTAATCATTTTATATGCTATATATATTTTTTTATTTATTTGCTTAGTTTTTTTCCACGAAAGTGAAGTTACCCTTTAAAGCCCACCTAAGTCCTACTCTCGTAATTTATAATAGCTGTAAATAAAATCATTTTATATTAATTGAACCTTCACAAGATGAATTGCTCTGGTTATGATCATGAGCCCTCTAAATATCTTTAAGACCACATACAGCTTTGTATTTATTTTTGGCATCACGTTGTCTGTTAATAATACATGACTCAATTGCTAAATGTCACTTTAATAAAATATGCATAAAGGATATTTAACTCGCTGCTAGAATTGCTTTTAGGTGTCCTTATCCCTTTGAATTAAGGGCTGCTTAGCTTTAACGTTTAGCAATATACGGCTTATTGAATGTAAATGCTTTGATTGACTGTGCCTATACCGTGTTAATGCTTGAAGGATGTGTCAGAGAAGATCTGGCTTCAAATGTCTGTTCTGAATTGTCTCCATACAAGAGGATTCGTTGATCACAGAAGGAAAGCATAGCAGAAAATTTGCTGTTAATAAGAGCTATTTTTTAAATAAAGCGCAGCTTACGTGAATTTATTTCTGTACATGGCTATTTGGGTAGAAATGGGGCAAGTCTAAATAAATTTGAAGTTTTTTTTCCATCTAGATAAATCCGAGTTTGAGTATTTTTTTTTTTTAAGATTGCTAAACATAAACTATTTTGCCAAAAGTATTGGTCGGCCTGCCTTTACACACACATGGACTTTAATGACATCCCAGTCTTAGTCTGTAGGGTTCAATATTGAGTTGGCCCCGCCCTTTGCAGCTATAACAGCTTCAACTCTTCTGGGAAGGCCGTCCACAAGGTCTAGGAGGGTGTCTATGGGAAGGTTTGACCATTCTTCAAGAAGTGCATTTGTGAGGTCAGGCACTGATGTGGGATAAGAAGGCCTGGCTCACAGTCTCCGCTCTAATTCATCCCAAAGGTGTTCTGTTGGGTTGAGGTCAGGACTCTGTGCAGGCCAGTCAAGTTCCTCCACCCCAAATTTACTCATCCATGTCTTTATGGACCTTGCTTTGTGCACTGGTGTGCACTCATGTTGGAACAGGAAGGGGCCATCCCCAAACTGTTCCCACAAAGTTGGGAGCATGAAATTGTCCAAAATGTCTTGGTATGCTGATGCCTTAAGAGTTCCCTTCACTGGAACTAGGGGGCCAAGCCCAACCCCTGAAAAACAACCCAACACCATAATCCCCCTCCACCAAACTTTACAATTGCCACAATGCAGTCAGGCAAGTACCGTTCTCTTGGAAACCACCAAACCCAGACACATCCATCGGATTGCCAGACAGAGAAGCGTGATTGGTCTGTCCAGAGAACACGTCTCCACTGCTCTAGAGTCTAGTGACGGAGTGCTTTACACCACTGCATCCAAAGCTCTGCATTGCACTTGGTGATGTAAGGCTTGGATGCAGCTGCTCAGCCATGGAAACCCATTCCATGAAAGTCTCTACACACTGTTGTTGTGCTAATCTGAAGGCCACACCAAGTTTGGAGGTCTTTAGCTATTGACTCTGCAGACAGTTGGAGACTTCTGCACACTGTGCGCTTCAGCATGCACTGACCACGCTCTGTCATTTTACGTAGCCTACAACTTGGTGGCTGAGTTGCTGTTGTTCCCAGTTGCTTCCACTTTGTTATAATACCACTAACAGTTGAGCGTGGAATATTTAGTAGCCAGGAAATGTCACGGATGGACTTATTGCACAGGTGACAACCTATCACGGGACCACGCTTGGAGTCACTGAGCTCCTGAGAGCGACCCATTCTTATCACATACAGTTAGGTCCTTATATATTTGGACACAGGCACAATTTTAGTTTTTTTCAGGGATTTACCAAAACATATTCAAGCTATTGTTATATAATGGATATGGGCTGAAAGTGCACACTCAGGTTTAATTTGAGGGTATGTACATCCAAAATGGAGGAAGGGTTTAGGAATTACAGCTCTTAAGAGTAGCCATCCCCCCTTTTTCAAGGGACCAAAAGTAATTGGACAGTTGAATATATTCAGAAATAAAATGTTCATTTTTAATATTTTGTTGAGAATCCTTTACTGGCAATAACTGCTTGAAGTCTGGAACCCATGGACATTACCAAAGACTGGGTTTCCTCCTTTCTGATGCTTTGCCAGGCTCTAACTGCAGCTGTCTTCAGTTGTTCTTTGTTTTCCTTCAAAAGCTCCTGGGTTGCTTTTGCAGTGTGTTTTGGATCATCGTCCATCTGTACTGTGAAGCGCTGTCCAATCAACTTTGCTGCATTTGGCTGAATCTGGGCTGACAGTATATTTCTAAACACTGCAGAATTCATCCGGCTGCTTCTGTCTTCTGTCACATCATCAATAAACACCAATGACCCAGTGCCACTGGAAGCCATGCATGCCCATGCCATCACACTGCCTCCACCATGTTTTACAGATGACGTTGTGTGCTTAGGATCATGAGCTGTTACAAGCCTTCTCCACACTTTTTCTTCCCGTCATTCTCGTACAGATTAAACTTAGTTTCATCTGTCCAAAGAATGCTTTTCCAGAACTGGTCTGGCTTTTTTAGATGTATTTTGGCAAAGCCTAATCTGGCTTTTCTATTCTTCAGGCTTATGAATGGTTTGCACCTTGTGGTGAACTCTCTGTATTTGCTCTCGTGAAGTCTTCTCTTGATTGTAGACTTTGACAATGATACGCCCACCTCCTGGAGAGCGTCCTTCACTTGGCTGGATGTTGTGAATGGGTTTTTCCTTTACCATAGAGAGGATCCTGCGATCATCCACCACTGTTGTCTTCCATGGACATCCTTGCTTTTTTTTATGTTGCTGAGTTCACCAGTGCGTTCTTCTTTCCTCAGAATGTACCAATCTGTTAATTTGGCCACTCCTAATGTTGCTACTATCTCTCTGGTGGATTTGTTTTTGAAGCCTTACAATGGCCTGTTTCACTTGCATGGACAGCTCCTTTGAACGCATGATGTAGGTTCACAGCAATAGATTCCAAATGCAAATATCACACTTAGAATCAACTCCAGACTTTTTACCTGCTTAATTGATGAAGAAATAATGGAGTAGCCCACGCCTGGCCATGAAACAGCTTTTGATTCAATTGCCCAGTTACTTTTGGTCCTTTGAAAAAGGGGGGATGGCTACTCTTAAGAGCTGTAATTCCTAAACCCTTCCTCCAATTTGGATGTACATACCCTCAAATTAAACCCGAGTGTGTGCACTTTCAGCCCATATCCATTATATAACTATAGCTTGAATATGTTTTGGTAAATAAAAATATATATTCTTTAAATATATTCTTCAGATTTTTTTTACATATAGAAAAAGTAATTTTAACATATATTTTTACATATATTAGTAAATGCATTCCAAAAATGTAGATTTGTATTTTTTAAGACATACAGTACATTTGAAATGTATTTTTAAAAATATTTTTTCATATATTTTGTAATAAAAATGCGTTTCAACATGCAGTGTGTATATATATATATATATATATATATATATATATATAGTGGCAGTGCGGTATCCTGCCACGGTGGAAAGCACGATGGAGACCCAGGATTCTCAACCATAGAGGTTGAGGGGCTCCAGGCAGATCTCCTAATGCAGAGGAAACTGGTTTATCAGTTTCCTCTTTGGTTGGTAAAGCCTGTTTTGGGACCTGTAGCCTGGAGATTTCTTAGAGATTTGGGAGGGATGAAATCTCCAATCCTGGACCCATATTTTGGGAGCAGCCAGCGTGCTGATTGCACAGGTGTGTGCAGGCCTTTTAGCGGAGGCCAGGCCATGATTCTGGGCTCCACCCCGGCAGACAGGAGTCAGGAGGGCTCCACCCCGGCAGTTAGGAGTCAGGAGGTCTCCACCCAGGCAGACGGGAGGTCTCTGCCGTGGAGTCAGGTGGGCTACACCTAGGAGAGGTGGAAGCCAGACTAGCTGTGTGCTAGTGCCATACTTTGGGAAGAGTCTGCAGGAGGCAGACTTAAAACCGTGTACAAGCCAGGAGGCTGAATATGATTTGCTTGATGTTGGATACCC
The DNA here is from genome assembly GCF_062004578.1 of Staurois parvus. Taxonomy (NCBI): domain Eukaryota; kingdom Metazoa; phylum Chordata; class Amphibia; order Anura; family Ranidae; genus Staurois; species Staurois parvus. Next base: position 9,917,530 of record NW_028317947.1, on the reverse strand, counting down.
CTGCGTGGGAAGCATTTGTGTTTCTTGAACTTTCTTGTAAATAAAAGTGGGCAAAAAAGCCCTTAAAAGAAGCGAGTTGCTGTGTGCTTTGAAGAAGCTCTACCACGTTGAAGCGAGTTCCCACAATATATATATGTAATATTTATTGAAATATTGTTCCCAAATATATTGACATATTTGAAATGCTACAATTTTGGCCATATTCAATATATTTCAAAATATATTTCAATAAATATATATATATATACTGCATATATTTCTAAATATACTGTATGTCTTCAAAAATACAAATATACTTTTTTTTTTTTTGGAATGCATTTACAAATATATGTAAAAATATATGGTAAAATTACTTTTTTATATGTTAAAAAAAATCTGAAGAATATTTTTAATAAATATATATTTTTAAAAATATTTTTCATATATTATTTATTTCAGGTACTTATATAGCACCATCAATTTATGCAGCTCTTTACATATATATGGTACATTCACATCAGTCCCTAACCCTCAAGGGGTGTACAATCTAAGGTCCCTAACTCACATTCATGCATACACATACTAGGGCTAATTTAGACAGGAGCCAATTAACCTACCAGCATGTCTTTGAATGTGGGAAGAAACCGGAGTACCCGCAAAAACCCATGCAGGCACAGGGAGAACATGTAAATTCCAGGCAGGTGGTGCAGTGGTTGGGATTTGAACTCGCAACCCTAGTACTGCCAGGCAGAAGTGCTAACCACTTAGCCACTGTGCAGCCCATATAATATGTAATATATGTAATTTTTAATATATAAAAAATGTATTTCAACATGCAGTGTGTGTATATATGTATATATATATATATATATATATATATATATATTGAAATATATTGCATATGGCCAAAATTGTAGCATTTCAAATATATGTTAATATATTTGGGAAGAATATTTTTTAAGATGCATTTCAAATATATTTTTCTTCTATGTGGGAACAATGGTCAGAAACTACCTACCAGGGACACAGGCAGCAATAAAACTTGACTGGGGTTCTAATCCTTCTGTACTGTATTCAGAATGGCTATACTTATAATTTTCTTCCATGTGGGCTGGCCCAATACTTTTGGCAATATAGTGTATGTGTGGCCTTGAAGGGTAGTTTTAAATGGTTATTTCACCCAAATCTGAAAGTTCAGTTTTCATAAGTGATGAAGGTGAAGTTAATATGGTGGCCATATCAAAACTATGCTATAAGTAGCCTGTGCAGAGAGCAGAGCTGTGGGAGGAGCCTGGCAGGCCCTCCCACTACAGGTTGCCTGCAGAAAACTGTAGGAGGAGGCGGAGACAAGACCAGTCATCTTGCACAAGGAGAGAGAGCAGCAGAGACAGGTCTACACAAAGCACACCAAGATTCAAAGCAGAATACACAACTTTTTATTTAGATAATATTTGCTGATCCCAGCCCAAAGTGTATGTAAATCCTAACTATTTTACACTATACTTGACTTCATGTCTCACTGTGTCCAGTTTTCTTTACCCCTTGCCGCTGACTCCTGGTGGCCCATTAATTGGGTGTAAGTGCCAGGAGGCAGCTTCCCAATCACGTAATCACTATGATTGGCTCTCATTAGCAAACAGTGACTAGAAACTGTCAGTGAAAGTTTGGTCATTGTGCCAGGTCTCTGTACAGAACCTCTGAGCTGCATGGAGGCCATGTGTGCGGTGGCTAGGTGTTAAAGCGGAACTTCACTCGCTCAGGCAACATTAACTATTTTTAATCCTTATGCTGCGAGAATTAGTAACTTGAGAGGAAGGTATATCATATTTAATGGTTTTATACTTTTCTTTTACATTTCTTCAGTTACTTCCAGGTATCTATATCTAGGCAAATGATGTCATACATCCCAGAAGTCTTCAGGAAAGAAGGACGGGCTTTCTCAGCTAAGCACGCCCTTCTGCCTGCATGCCTGAGTCAAGAACAGATGGATTCCAGGAAGTAAATCCTACATAAGTCATCTGCCCTTACTCAAGATGGTGCTAGGGGGGTGTTTTTCAAAGGAGTTCTCAGCTAAATAAATCACAGGGACATGAATGAATGGGGGAGCTTGTTTTGATGATTAAAAATGAATTAAATTGCATTTATGGTTTGTGGTGCTCATATGCAGTGTAATTCCACTTTAAGGCCCTCCTGCTCTGCTCCTTCAGCGGAAAATGGGTTAAAGCGGAGCTCCAGGCTCCCCCATAAAAATTAAAAGTCAGCAGCTACTATTGATACTTACCTGTCCAGGGATCCAGCAATGTCCTCACCTGTGCCGGCAGCTTCAGATACGGAAACCGGCAGTGAAGTCTTGCGGCTTCATACTGCGCATGCGCGAAGCGGGCTGCGCTTTGTGAATGGTCCTGCAGTCTTATGGGACCTGTGAAGTGTCCCAGAAGGATGCGGGGGAGGGGGCTGCAGAGCATCTGACCATATGTGGCAGCGGGTACCTGTCAAAACCAGGTACCCACTCCCCCCAAAAAAAGTGCTAAATGTGGCAGTGGAGTGGGGGGAGGGGATGTAACAAGCAGAACTTCCCCTTTTGGGTGACGTTCTGTTTTAAGCAAATCAGGCATTCTATGACTGGATTAGGTGGAGAGAAAAGGCGGCACAGGGCCCAGAAGATCGCAACAATCTCTGCAGTAGCACCAACTGCTATAGTGATTTTCAACCTTCCCAGTGATTGCTCAGGTATTAGATAGAAATACTTACATTGTGCCAGTCTGGACCAATGTAACTGTGCTAAACAAAAGTCTTAAAGTGTTACTAAACCCACAACAGTAAAATCAGTCTGTATATGCAGTAAAGCATGCTTGTTATACTCACTGTGGAGCCTAAGGGGTTAATCCTCTGCATTGTGTAAAACTGCTGCTTGATCCTGACATCTCTGATCCTCCCCTTCTTCCACAGTCCCCAGTCCATCTGCCAATAGTTCAGAGCTCTAGGAGGCACGCTGCACATGCTCAGTTTAGTGTGTATTGCTAGAGTGTTTGTTTTTGTTTTCTTGGGAGGGTGCATGTGATCAGCACAGGGCCAATAACCACAGTCCAGATAGAGGGTCAGAGGTCATGTAGACTCATAGGACAGTGAGAGAATGAAAACTCCTCCTACAAGTTTTAATCTGTGCTCAGCTGGACACTGATAGAAGTCACAAGACTGTTCTAACTGCTGATGAGAAAAGGTATTTAGCAGTTTATATTTACTAAAATAATTGCATTCAATGTTCTGTGTACTGTGGGAGACCAGATATAGTGAATGCAGGGTCCAGGAGACGAGATATAGTGAATGCGGGGTCCGGGGAGACCGGATATAGTGAATGCGGGGTCCAGAGAGACCGGATATAGTGAATGCAGGGTCTGGGGAGACCAGGTATAGTAGATGCAGGGTCCGGGGAGACCAGATATAGTGAATGCAGGGTCCGGGGAGACCAGGTGTAGTATATGCAGGGTCCGGGGAGACCAGATATAGTAGATACAGGGTCTGGGGAGACCAGATATAGTGAATGTGGGGTCCGGGGAAAACCAGATATAGTGAATGCGGGGTCCGGGGAGACCAGGTGTAGTATATGCAGGGTCTGGGGAGACCAGGTGTAGTATATGCAGGGTCCGGGGAAACCAGATATAGTAGATGCAGGGTCCGGGGAGAGCGGATATAGTGAATGCAGGGTCCGGGGGGGCCAGATATAGTGAATGTGGGGTCCGGGGAGACCGGATATAGTGAATGCAGGGACCTGGGAGACCAGATATAGTGAATGCAGGGTCCGGGGAGACCAGATATAGTGAATGCAGGGTCCGGGGAGACCAGATATAGTGAATGCAGGGTCTGGGGAGACCGGATATAGTAGATGCAGGGTTCTGGTGAGACCAGATAGAGTACGGTAGATACAGGGTTCCGGGGAGACCAGATATAATAGATGCAGGGTTACGGGGAGACCAGATATAGTGAATGCAGAGGCCGGGGAGACCAGATATAGTGAATGCAGGGTCTGGGGAGACCAGATATAGTGAATGCAGAGGCTAGGGAAACCAGATATAGTGAATGCAGGGTCCGGGCAGACCAGATATAGTGAATGCAGGGACCTGGGAGACCAGATATAGTGAATGCAGGGTCCGGGGAGACCAGATATAGTGAATGCAGGGTCCGGGGAGACCAGATATAGTGAATGCAGGGTCCGGGGAGACCGGATATAGTAGATGCAGGGTTCTGGTGAGACCAGATAGAGTACGGTAGATACAGGGTTCCGGGGAGACCAGATATAATAGATGCAGGGTTACGGGGAGACCAGATATAGTGAATGCAGAGGCCGGGGAGACCAGATATAGTGAATGCAGGGTCTGGGGAGACCAGATATAGTGAATGCAGAGGCTGGGGAGACCAGATATAGTGAATGCAGGGTCCGGGCAGACCAGATATAGTGAATGCAGGGTCCAGGGAGAGCAGATATAGTGAATGCAGGATCTGGGGAGACCAGATATAGTGAATGCAGGGTCCGGGGAGACCAGATATAGTGAATGCAGGGTCTTGGGTGTAGTAAAACTTTAAAACATCACCTAGACTCCTGCGGAACCTTTTTCTGAACTGCACTAGTGCTGGAACTACTGGTTCTCAGAAACAATCAGTTCCTGAGCTTCCAATCCTTACACAGATCATGCTGTAGAAAAGGATGTAAGCACCATGGTGTCTATTTCTAAAACATTAGTTGGACGCATGTACCATATTTTGGCCACTAGATGGAGCTGATGATTCATGCAGGTTTGATCCCTGATTGTCATTGCCATCTAGTGGCCATAATGCAGTATAGTTTTCTGACATCTCGATGAAAACACTGAAAGTACCACATTTTGTCCACTAGATGGTGGAGGTGAACAGTAATAGATGGGCTCACTTAGCAACATCCTAGCAACATCCCACATAGTTTTCAGGTCAGGGTTGATCAGGTACATAACAGAAAATACAGGACAATTCCATGCTTCGTACATGTGTGTGAGGTTGGTCCAAGTGATGTGTTATAAATACAAGTGTTATATCATCCTATCCACCCTCTCCTAGACACAATGGGCAGTTCACCATTCCAGTGGGGGGTGGAATTCTTCATCCCCAAAGTTCAGCTTTATCAACTTTTGCTGCTGCTGATGCAAGGCTTATGTCAGGGACAGCATGGGATTTTACAATACCCCCCCCCCCTCCCCCACTAACATACATGAACCCACATGTTAGGTGTATGAAGAGGATGATGGTTCTAGACGTTACATATCACCCTACATCATTTTTAGGACGACATTTATTATTAAAGTGGAGTTCTGCCCCCCCCCCCCATCCAAAAAAAAAAAAAAAAAGCAGCTACAAATACTGTTGCTGCTGGCTTTTAATATGAGAGCACTTACCTGTCCAGGGGTCCAGCAATGTCCTACCTGAGACCTGCAATCAGCTGCCGGGTGCTGGTGTCGCCATCTTGACTAAGGGAAGCTGGCAGTGAAGCCTTGCGTCTTCACAGCCGGTTTCCTACTGTGCATGCACTGATGTAAGGGGGACTCTGATGAGGACCCTGGTTTAGGGGGGAGACTCTGATGTAAAGGGGCTCTGATGAGGACCCTGATGTAAAGGGGACTCTGATGAGGACCCTGGTTTAGTGGGAGACTCTGATGTAAAGATGCTCTGATGAGGACTATGATTTAGGGGGGAGACTCTGATGGGGACTCTGATTTAGGGGGAGACTCTGATGTAAGGGGGACTCTGATAGAGACCCTAATTTAGGGGGAGACTCTGATGTAAGGGGGTCTCTGATGGGGACTCTGATGTAAGAGGGACTCTGATGGGGACCCTGATTTAGGGGGAGCCTCTGATGTAAGGGGGTCTCTGATGGGGACCCTGTTTTAGGGGGAGACTCTGATGTAAAGCATAGTACACACTACTAGGTTTTTTTTTGTTCAACCCAGCGGGCTGATTGAAATAAACCCTGAAAGCTCAGGAGGAGTCACTGTACAATGTATCCAATGTCAGTACAATTATCTCTGCTGAGCTACTGTGTCCCCTCCCCCACAACACTCCAGTAAACACTCTCTTTTAGGAGTTTTGATGTAAGGGGTGGCTCTGATGTAAGAGGGACCCTGATGGGGACCCTGTTGTAGGTGGGGACTTTGTTAGCATGTAAGGGGGACACTGACATAAGAGAGACTCTGATGTAAGGGGATACTGTAATGTAAGGGGGCTCTGATGTTAGGGGTGGTTCTGATGTAAGGGGGGACTCTGATGTAAGGGGGGACTCTGATGTATGGGGGCTCTGTTAGAGGGGCTCTGATGCAAGAGGGGGACTCTGATGTAAGGGGAGACTCTTATGTAAGGGGAGATTCTGATGTAAGGGGGACTCTGATGTAAAGGAGAGTTTGTGATGCAAGGGGAGACTGTGATGTAAGGGGGGGACTCTGATGTCAGGGGAGGGGGGACTCTGATGTAAGGAGAAGGTGTAATACATGGCGGACACCTGGCTGCCATCCATATGTGACCTATGAGAAGTGTGCAGACTGAAGGCTCCGCCCCCAGGAGTGTGATCTGGAGGACAGACAGCTGGCGTTCTGTATTACCATGAGGACAGCAGTCTTCCCTCGCCCCGCCCACTGCAGCATCTGCCGCACACCGGATCAGCCAATCAGAGAGTCCCTTCTCTCTTAGCCATGCGACGGTGGCTGCAGATTGGACAGACTGGCTCCTCCTCCTCGGTGTAACGGAGTGGCGGACTTTGCCCCCTCCCCCGGCACTGTCTATCTCTAGTACAGGACCGCCGGCCGCTCATTGGGTGGGTCTCCTGTCAGCAATGTCCGGTATTTAAATGGAGGCGGAGTGGGCGGCGCTCATTGTGTTCTGTGCGGAGAGGGGTGTGGTGTGGAAAGTGCGGCGGAAGTTTGGGCCGCCTCTTCCTGTACGAGGGACAAAGAGAGCGGAGCGGGGAGGTGAGTGGAGCGGACAGTATGGGGTGCCGGGCCGGTCTGTGGAGGGGCGGGAGCGCGGCATGCCGGGTGTCCTGTAGAGGGGGGCACTTCCTCCATAGGGTCAGAGCCGCTCATAATGGATGTATTCCCGGTGTAGGCCACATCTGCGCCCACCTCCAGGTCCTGCACCCCGTCCGGTGTCGGCACAATCCATGTTTTGCCGCTTTCCTCTCTGTCTGGATTTCCACATTAAAGGCGCCATTAGAAATGAATGGCAGTACAGGCCCCAGACCTCCCCTCCATTTCATACAGTCACCGAGACTGCGCCCCTTCATGAGGCACCGCTGTGTGACTGCGTCCCTGAGGGGATTCCTGTGTGAATGCGTCCCTGAGGGGATTCCTGTGTGAATGCGTCCCTGAGGGGATTCCTGTGTGAATGCGTCCCTGAGGGGATTCCTGTGTGAATGCGTCCCTGAGGGGATTTGTCCCCCCCGCTGTGTGAATGCGGCCCTGAGGAGACTTGTGTGAATGCGGCCCTGAGGAGATTTCTCCCCGTCAGTGTGAATGCGGCCCTGAGGAGATTTCTGTGTGAATGCGTCCCTGAGGAGATTTCTGTGTGAATGCGTCCCTGAGGAGATTTGTGTGTGAATGCGTCCCTGAGGAGATTTGTGTGTGAATGCGGCCCTGAGGAGATTTGTGTGTGAATGCGGCCCTGAGGAGATTTGTGTGTGAATGCGGCCCTGAGGAGATTTGTGTGTGAATGCGGCCCTGAGGAGATTTGTGTGTGAATGCGGCCCTGAGGAGATTTCTGTGTGAATGCGGCCCTGAGGAGATTTCTCCCCCGCTGTGTGAATGCGTCCCTGAGGAGATTTGTGTGCATGCGGCCCTGAGATTTCTCCCCCGCTGTGTGAATGCCTCCCTGAGGGGATTTCTGTGTGAATGCGTCCCTGAGGGGATTTCTGTGTGAATGCGTCCCTGAGGGGATTTCTGTGTGAATGCGTCCCTGAGGGGATTTCTGTGTGAATGCGTCCCTGAGGGGATTTCTGTGTGAATGCGGCCCTGAGGGGATTTCTGTGTGAATGCGGCCCTGAGGGGATTTCTGTGTGAATGCGGCCCTGAGGAGATTTCTGTGTGAATGCGGCCCTGAGGAGATTTTTCCCCCCGTCTGTGTGAATGCGGCCCTGAGGAGATTTGTGTGAATGCGGCCCTGAGGAGATTTGTGTGAATGCGGCCCTGAGGAGATTTGTGTGAATGCGGCCCTGAGGAGATTTCTCCCCGTCAGTGTGAATGCGGCCCTGAGGAGATTTTGGTGTGAATGTGGCCCTGAGGGGATTTCTCCCTTTCTGTGTGAATGCGTCCCTGAGGGGATTTCTGTGTGAATGCGGCCCTGAGGAGATTTCTCCCCCGCTGTGTGAATGCGGCCCTGAGGAGATTTCTCCCCCGCTGTGTGAATGCGGCCCTGAGGGGATTTCTCCCCCGCTGTGTGAATGCGGCCCTGAGGAGATTTCTGTGTGAATGCGGCCCTGAGGAGATTTCTGTGTGAATGCGGCCCTGAGGGGATTTCTCCCCCGCTGTGTGAATGCGGCCCTGAGGGGATTTCTCCCCCGCTGTGTGAATGCGGCCCTGAGGGGATTTCTCCCCCGCTGTGTGAATGCGGCCCTGAGGGGATTTCTGTGTGAATGCGGCCCTGAGGGGATTTCTGTGTGAATGCGGCCCTGAGGGGATTTCTGTGTGAATGCGGCCCTGAGGGGATTTCTGTGTGAATGCGGCCCTGAGGGGATTTCTGTGTGAATGCGGCCCGGGGAGATTTCTCCCCCGCTGTGTGAATGCGGCCCGGGGAGATTTCTCCCCCGCTGTGTGAATGCGGCCCTGGGGAGATTTCTCCCCCGCTGTGTGAATGCGGCCCTGGGGAGATTTCTCCCCCGCTGTGTGAATGCGGCCCTGGGGAGATTTCTCCCCCGCTGTGTGAATGCGGCCCTGGGGAGATTTCTCCCCCGCTGTGTGAATGCGGCCCTGAGGGGATTTCTCCCCCGCTGTGTGAATGCGTCCCTGAGGGGATTTCTGCGTGAATGCGTCCCTGAGGGGATTTCTGCGTGAATGCGTCCCTGAGGGGATTTCTGCGTGAATGCGTCCCTGAGGGGATTTCTGCGTGAATGCGTCCCTGAGGGGATTTCTGCGTGAATGCGTCCCTGAGGGGATTTCTGCGTGAATGCGTCCCTGAGGGGATTTCTGCGTGAATGCGTCCCTGAGGGGATTTCTGCGTGAATGCGTCCCTGAGGGGATTTCTGCGTGAATGCGTCCCTGAGGGGATTTCTGTGTGAATGCTCCAGAGGATTAAAGTGGAAGTGAAGTCCATTTTTTAAAGTTGCTGACATGCCGGGTATTTTTGAGAGCCCCTATTGGTCTCTTCTGCCATAAATGCATCCTCCTGCCTGTCGGCTGTCATGTACACTGATCCGTGCCACAGCAATGTTAGTTCTGTGCTCGTGTGGAAGTGACCTAATCTCGGCCTGGCCTAGCACAGGGACCAGGAAGGAAGAGCAGGGGAAGATGGAAGCGCTGGGGCTCTCCAGATCAATCTCACTGTAGTCCTGGAGTTCACTGTTTGATAGCGAAGTGTGCCATCATGTAAATGATCTGCCATGCATACACTAGCACATTATGGCATAACTCATCTCGGGCCCCTAAATGAAAACTTTGCAGTGGAGTTCACTACCGCTTTATAGGGATGCACTTTTCTTCCACCTTTTTTTTTTACTGAACAACAACTGATCAGTGTGAGAGCAGCCTTTTATTTATGGTACTTCTAGAGTGCCGTCAGTGTTACACAGCACTTTACAGATATATTATACATTCACACCAGTCCCTGCCCTCAAGGAGCTTACAATCTAACTCGCATTCATATGTACAGATACTAGGGCTAAACTACCAGTGTGTCTTTGGAGTGTGGGAGGAAACCCACGCAGGCACAGGGAGAACATGCAAACTCCAGGCAAGGCAGTGCTGTGGTTGGCATTCAAACAGAAAACCTTAGAACTGTTTGGTGAAAGTGCTGAGCACTTCACTGCCTTTATATTTTCTCACTGAACACAAGGTGTTCTCTAATTTGACTTGGAGTTCATGATGTCATCTCCCCACCTCATCCAATCAGAGAATGCCTTGCACAGGCCTCAGAAGAAAGCAATAATCACTGTAGTATCAATGTTCTACTATAGTAATTTCCAGCTTCTAGAGCAGGTTTTCTCAACCAGGGTTGCATGGATCCCTAGGGTTCCTTGTTGGGATGCACCAAAATGTCGACCGAAAATACCCGTATCGGCCTTCGGCCGATATGAAAATAGGCACCGATACAGGTACCAAAAATAACACTGCCCCTCACCGTCACCTGCTGGCTCTCAGCCTTAGCCTTACCTGAGAACCCAGCCAACAATCCCAGCCAACAAGGCTTTTATATATATATCTATCTATCTAATGCTTTACAATTGTAGAGGAGAGATGTGGGGTCTTATTGATCCAAGATCTCTCCATAAAGTGGACCTGTCACTAATTATTTATATCACAACGTATGTTTGCATTCCCTGAGATAGGAATGAAAGCGATTTAAAAATGTTTTTAAAGGGATAGTGTAAAAATATAATTAAAAAAAAGTTTTAAGTGCCCCCGTCCCCCTGTGCAGGTGTGCAGTGGTGAATGCATATGTAAGCCACGCCCACATATGTAAGCTGTGTTTAACCACTTGCCTACCGGGCACTTCTACCCCCTTCCTGCCCAGGCCAATTTTCAGCTTTCAGCGCTATCACACTTTGAATGACAATTGCGCGGTCATGCTACATTGTACCCATATGAAATGTTTATCATTTTTTTCACACAAATAGAGATTTCTTTTGGTGGTATTTAATCACCACTGGGTGTTTTCTTTTTTGCACCATAAACAAAAAAATGACATTTGAAGAAGAAAATTTCTTTCTATTATAAAATTTTGCAAACAGGTAATTTTTCTCCTTCACTGATGTGCATTGATTAGGCGGCACGGATAGGCAGCACTGATGCGTGGAACAGATAGGGTGGCACTGCTGGGCACTGATCATCAGGGCTGATCTGTTTTCTGACAATTGCTGGTTATCGGCAGCACTTTCCTCGCGTTGACAGTGTGAGGAAAGTGCAGCCAATAATCGGCAACTGCATTTCCCCGGTGATCTGGACACAGCTGAACACATGGTAAAAGACTGCTGTGATTGGCCTTTTACCACATCGCCTGATCTGTGTCCATAGGACACAGTGCTTACAGAGATCACCGGGGGGCATGTTCTGGGAGGACATCGTATGACACCCTCCCAGAACTGAACAACTGCGCTTTAGCCGTTATTTGGCTATAGTGCGGTTGCCAAGTGGTTAAACCACACGTGAAGTTTCACCGCGAACATCAGAGCAAGAGCAATAATTCTGGCACTAGACCTCTTCTGTAACGTTAAACTGGTAACCTGTAGAGATTTTGAAAGCGTCACCCATGGACATTTTCAAGTACCGTAGTTGACACCATTCCACGAGGGCACGCAATTTTAAAGCGTGACATGTTTGGTATCTATTTACTCATCTTTCGTATTCAAAAGAATTAGGAAATATATATATATTTTTTTTCAATAAATTGTATTTAATGTTTTCAAAAATTGCTTTTGAAAAATATATACATTTTTAAAAACTGTCCATTTCAATTTTTGGCTAAATGCATCCTGAATTTTTGGTTTTGGCACCAAAATTTTCATTTCAGTGCACCACTAGTTTCTTGAGCAAGATTTCTCAACCAGGATTCCTCCAGAGGTCTCTAGGGGTTCCTTGAGCAATGAGCAACTAGATATGGTCAGAAGCTGGATATGGTACAAGAAATGGTGAGCACATTAATCAAGAGGGGTGAATCGGGGTTCCACGGAACTAGGGTTCCTCCAGAGACTTCTAGGGGTTCATTGAGCAATTTCTGCCTCTCAGATAACTTCCCACTAATTCATCTGATCTTTTTAGCTGTACTATATTGCCAAAAGTATTGGGCCAGCCCTCCAAATCATTGGATTCAGGTGTGCCAATCCCCTCCATGGCCACAGGTGTATAAAATAATCACCTAGGCATGCAGACTGCTTCTACAAACATTTGTGAAAGAATGGGTCGCTCTCAGGAGCTCAGTGACTGGTACCGTGATAGGTTGCCACCTGTGCAACAAGTCCATCCCTTGAAATCTCCTTGCAACTACAGGGATGTTCGATTCCCATCGCCCTACGCCCAGGACATGTAGTTCTGGGTGTCATGCAGGTAGTTTGTTGTTTTTTTTTTTTTTTCTACCTTTAGCCAGCAGCGGGCTCACCTGTCAGGTGGAAGCATTCAGATGGCAGTTACACACAGTGCAAGCCTCTATCCCCCCCCCCGCTCCGCCTGCCCATCCGTGCACCGCGTTCCATTCAGTGGAGCACAGGGGAGACATGCAGGGCTTTTTAGACCCTGGATGCCTCAAGACTTGTTCCCTATGTGATGAAAAAAAGTTTAAAAGAAAAAAAATGTATTGTAAAAAATGAAAGTTACACCCAAGCACATTCCCCCCCTCAAAATAAAAATTGATAAAGCACGTGCTGGGGCACCTACGCATGAAAACATTGATTGTGATACTCGTCACATATCAGCGCGCACACCAAAATGAGAGCAATAATTCTAGCCCCAAACCTCTAACGCTAAACTGGTGACCTATAAGGGGCTTTAAAAGTGTCGACCTATAGAAAATACAGGGTACTGAAGCTCGTCACTGTTTCATGAGCGCACGCAAGTTTTAAGGTTTGATAAGCTGGTTATCTCTGCGATCTCATCTTTTATATTTTACAAAAAAGGCAATTTATTGCTTTTTTTTTTTTTTGTGCCCTAAAATTAACTTACTTGTATTGTTTACTGAAAGTTTGCGGTAATATCGTGTGACATAAAAAATTGGAACTACCACTGTTATTCTCTACAGTCTCTGCATTCAGAAAATATATCATGTTTGGGGGTTTTATGTAATCTGCAAGCCTCAAATGATTTTTTTAAACTTGTGTGAAAAATGCAAAAACGGTTCTGGCAGCTAAAGGGATAAAGGATACACCCTGACACTCCCCTTTCCTGAGGAGCAGCCAATCAGTGCTCATTACACTGAAAGGTCTCTCCCCTCCCTGCTAGTCCCCAAGTGTGGTGCTGGAGAGAGGCGATACAGCGCAGTGTTAAAAATATTACGCCACAAAGCTCTTTTTTGTTTTTAAAAGCCCCATACATTACTGAAATCACCTCCAATTTAAACAGTTTTGGTTAAAATTATTTTTTTTTATCTGGACAAGTAGATTGGGACACCGATTTAGTCCCTGGGCAAGTAGTTTTTCTAAAAAATTTCCACACCCCAGTACTAAATATTCCACGGTCAACTGTTAGTGGGATTATAACAAAGTGGAAGCAACTGGGAACAACAGCAACTCAGCCACCAAGTGGTAGTCCACGTCACATGACAGAGCGAGGTCAGCACATGCTGAAGCGCACAGAAGTCGCCAACTGCCTGCAGAGTCAATAGGTAAAGACCTCCAAACTTCATGTGGCCTTCAGATTAGCACAACAGTACATAGAGAGCTTCATGGAATAGGTTTCCATGGCCGAGCAGCTGCATCCAAGTCTTACATCACCAAGTGCAATGCAAAACGTTGGATACAGTAGTGTAAAGCACGCCGCCACTGAACTCTAGAGCATTGGAGATGTGTTGTCTGGAGTGACCAATTACACTTCTCTGTCTGGCAATCCGATGGACGTGTCTGGGTTTGGCGGTTGCCTAAATGTGAAGATTGTGTTCAAGTTATCTTTGTCTGTGGGGGTGGGGGAGCTGTTACATATTGGGTAATATATTAACAAGCTTATCTTTTCTTGTTTTGCAGGTTCAGTGTGAACCGTGAATAAAATATTTAGCAAAAATGTCAAGTAAGTGATCCTTCTTTTTTTTTTTTTTTTTTTCTTTGTGAAACATGGTTGTATAGATTGTTGTACACTTTCAGAATGTGAGTGCAATGTCGGATTTCAGTTTACTGCTGGGAAAGTGTAAGATTTATGGGGGTTTTTGTTGTATAGGTTACCGATCTTTGCTTATTTTCTCTCTCAATAAGCTTGCACATAAATTAGCAATTAAAGAAGTTCAGTAAAGTCAGGTGCAGGAAAAACTTTAATTGCCTGGTCATACCGGGTGCAACTTGCCATGCGATGCGAGTTTCAAATCGCATGGCAAGTCGCACCCTATTGTGTGCAGTTAAAGCGGTTATATCGGTGTGATTCTGACTCGATTTTGAAAGTAGTGCAGGCACTCCTTCAGGTGCGACTTGCATAGACATCTGTGTCTTGCAAGCCGCACCTGAAGGCGGAATGTCATTTGACTTTGAAATCGTGCAACTTCACTGGAAGTCGCACAATTTCAAAGTCGTATCAGTGTGACTGGGGACGAACACGATCATTCCAGAAAGTAAGCCGATACATAAAAAGCAAACTTGCTTGGTTTGGGCAGCTGTGTCGGTGATCAAACTTGGTTTTATCGGATGGGATGTTTGTAAATCTGGTGCGCTGTTCCCTTTCCCAGTGTTATTTCAGATAGTAGCCACTGTTCTACAATTAGTAACGACATGTATATTTAAATAGTGTGTGTGATCATTAACAATTAAATGCAAACAAACTCCACCTTTTGGCAACACATTGCACGTTACACCCATATTTAGGTAAAAGTAACGTAGCGATATACGAGTGATGGCATACAAGGGGTCCTCTCCCCCACAGGCGCTGCCACTTTTAAAATTGGTGAGGCTGTTCAGGACACTGCCTGCACAGCTGCATCATTCGTATACAGAGATCTTTGAATGCAGCAGATGGACTTCTCAGCATGACATGTCTGGTCAGGTCTAACTAGAACAAAGGATATTCAGCTCTGTTGCACTATGAGCTTGCAATCTTTTGCATATGGTTTGTGATTCTATGTAAAGTCTATTTGGGAAGTTCAGCATTTGAGTCTGTAGGATTGCATGGACTCAGGTTGCTTCTCATTTGTGCTGTTTTATTGGTACAGTATTGAGACATAGTGGGCGGGTTGAACTTTTCGCAGCCAATCATAGCCCAGGTATTGCCTTTACAAACTTAATAAAGCTGAGTGAACATTGTAGATTGTATAGATACAGTGTATATTGTAGTGGAAGCCGTAAATGGCAAGTTTTTGCTTTTTCAACCCACTGAATGAGAGAAGTTTTATTTCCCCCATCCATGCTAAACAATCTCCCTTGCAGGCTATTGTAATTCTGACAGCCATGGCTGCCTGAATACCCGAATGGTGATAGCATCTGAAGTCAAGGTTGAGGTGGTACCGACAGTGGGAATCGGCCAAAATTCAAGCCATGTATGGCCAAGCTAAAGGAGTGTTCTCAGTCAGGACTAAAACTGATCCCTGGACATTGTCTTTGCTTCCACTTCTACAGAAATTCAGCTGTTCATAGACTGGGCGAATGCATTCATTTTTCATCACATTTTAGGGTGTTAAGAATTGCTTTTTAATCTTTAAATGGAAGTTATAATTGTATTTGTTTTATTTGCTATTTTGATTTAAATTAAATAAAATTTATGGCTATCATTTATTGTGTTATTTTTTATTAATAGAGCGGCCGTCATATGCTCCGCCCCCTGCCCCGGCACCCACTACAGTAAGTAAACTATTCTATAAACCATTAACTTTTAATACCAGCAAGCCTTGGAAGGATTGTTGTTAGGGCAGTCCTATAGGTCAGGTTGTAGTTTCTTTTTTTTTTTTTTTCTCCTCCTCAGTATGATGTTACATGGGTTTTGAAGTGGCTGTCTGTTTTCAACAATAAAAAGCTTTATTTGAAGTTATAGGGTTGTCATTGGATGTTTTATTTGTATGAAACAGCCATTCCCCCACTTCTCCAACAGATGTTGATTCCTAAACCCAGATAATGGATGTGCACTAATTTTAAACACATCAAAATGTGACTTAAAATTAGTTAATATCTTTATGGGCAGCCCCCCCCGCCCCCTCCCGGTTTATCAGCTTTGTATATGAAACAAATCTTCATGCTTGCTTTCCATATGATTACATGTTTGTTAGATGCGTGCTGTCATCCTGTGTGTTTGCGGTGCCCGTGTGCTTGCTTTTTCTGCAATGTAATAAACGGCATCTACAACAGCCCCAGCTTTTGGATTTTTTTTTTTTTTGTATTTAAGAATTTGCATTCTGTTTCTCATTTGGTAATTATCAATGTTCTTAACATTATTACCTATTAAAGATAAATGGCCATATTTGTAGGCTATAACAAAACACTACAGACTTTTACATGTTTACATCAACCTTCCATAGATTTGTTAAAAGGTTGCACTGTGGTGTGTACAGTGCTTAGTAAAGAACTCATCATGGAACCGAATGCCTACCTATAATTCTGCTTTCTATCAAATGATGTTAGGACTGTAATTGCACCTGCAGATACTGAAATACCAGATTTTGCTGTTGAGCTTTCACGCTTGGATACTGATGCCCTTTGACTACAGTGAATACCTGGTAAACCTCATTGTCAGAGGAATATAATCCTCACTATTTGAATTTTGGTGTATATCAAGACAGAAAAAAAACAGGCTGAATAGCCTATGTGCCCTAAACAATTGTAGGTTGCATTAGGTTTTGGAGTGTTCCCTGACTCCTCTAAAATGCCTTCCGGCTCCTAGCTTTGGTTTTATTAACTTGTGATTTTCTCCGTTTTAAATTTTCCATCCATGGTGCATTTAATGTACAAAATAAAGATTCCCAACTCTTCAGTATATGGAGATATTCGATACATTGTATATGAAATCTCCCTTTTGCCAACTGGTAAATCTTGATTTGTGAACATTTCAGCTCGCTGCACAGATTTAAAATCTCAAATGATCAAATCTAGGAACTAAAATATGTATATTGTAATACCTCACCCCCGTCCCCCCCCCCACTCACCAAAACGTCCATGTGCTCAGCTTCTAATAGACCAATTTTCACAGCTTCTTGAACACGCCATATGCAAACCATTTTCATTTTGTGAATTTTTTTTTTCTTTTTTTAAATATTTTATTTCCTTTGTTTGAAATCCATTTCTCATTCGTGTTTTTGTCTCATTTGTTTCCATCAGCAAATGCCCAGCACACCAGGGTTTGTGGGATACAATCCATACAGCCATCTTGCCTACAACAACTACAGGCTGGGAGGGAACCCAGGCAGCAACAGCAGGGTAACGGTAGGAGATTGTCATGATGTGTGACCTGAGGCGTTGCAGCACAGATGGAACTGGGAATTGTGCTTTAAACTGAAACCGGCCTCTTTGCAAAGCAGGGACTAACCAGGCAATCTGTGCAAAGGCATTGCCTGGCTAACTGTGGTATGAGACATGGTGCTGACTTTTCATGTTGGTTAATATGAATAAACAGGACTGTGCATATTGCAAATCACCATGTCCCATCATTGTCCCTATGGGTGGCTGGTTGAACTGTGCTTATGCAGAGACTCTTGAGGGTTTTTAAGAACTGCAATATAAATTGCAGCATACAAAAAAGAGCTACTAGTATTCATAATTGTAAAGGTATAGTTCCCAGGCGCTGAAAAAAACTGAAATATATACACAGTTTAGGGGCTAAACAGCTGCTTACTGTACTCCAGTACAGTGCAGTTACTGACAGAAGTAGAATGGGAAGGAAAAGATCTTTGTCTTACAACACTAGGAGGACCCATGTGTGGCCCAGTATTGACAAGTGATGCAAGCTTGCAATAAAGGGCACCCTTGTGCAGTTGGTAGGTTTAAAGTACAGGTATCAAACAAGGCCCGCAGCCCGAATCCAGCCCTCCAGGCCATATCCGGCCCTTCAGGCCATTTCATGTGGCCCTTGCACCTCTCCTGCAGGTACCCCCTTGTCTCCACCCCCACCTTGTCTGTGCAGTCGGCAGCAGAACGGAGAATAGAACACCTGCCAAATCCTGCACCCCCTCATCTCTACCTCCACTGGTCTCAGCATTTAGCAGACTGGTAACTGACTCCACTCCTCCTCTGGTCCTCCTCCAGACCCTGCACTTTCTGCTTTCCAGCTCTTCCCCCAAACGGGGTGCACGGTGATGTTAGGATGTGCGATTCTTGACATCCGATGTAATGGGGGGGGTGTGCTCTGGACATCTAGTTTTACAGATACAACTGGCCCTTTGAGGGCAACCAGAATGCCGATACGGCCTGCGATGGAATGGAATTGGACACCCCTGGTTTAAAGGGTTAGTTCACCTTTAGTAAAAAACTGGCTTTGTAGATAAGGGGTGTCTGTAGATAAAAACAAACTGCGCAGCTTTGACTAAAGTTGGATAATTCCTTGGCTATAGTTGTAGGTCTTTTCCCTCCTGAATCCTGACTGAAAAACTCCCACAGATGGCATCATCTCTGGAGGCAAGGACGTTGCTAAGACTCTCCGAGTGATTTAAACCCACTTGCATGCGCTCTCTTCCCTGTCGCAGGAGTTCAGCAATGCTGCGATGGAGGAAAAGGTGGACCACACATGGACTATGGCTTGATAGCTCACTCCTGTGATGATGGGGGGGGTCAGAGCTGCATAGTTTGGTTTTATCTACAGGACACTTCTTACCTGCATTGTTGGTTTTAGGTAAAGGTGCACTAACCCTTTTAGCTCCTATCACATGTATGAGTTTACAGCAGTGTCTACGTGAATGGGCAAGGTTTTTGGTTTTTTTTTTCGTTTTGTTTTTTCACATCAGGGATCCTTGCGCAAATTTCAAGGCCTTTACTGCACATTTTTCTAAAGAAACTAAAAATGATCCACAGTAGCAAAGTAAGTTGGGCTTCTTCTTTGATGTCTTGTGGGTTAGAAAGGTGTTCTCACACTTAATTGAACCTTTATAACAAAAAAACAAGTTAGTGCCCAAAAACACCAAGATGCTAAAAAAAGGACCTTCCATTGTTCTCTGCCTTCTATGGATAGCTGTTTGTTCTCCGCTCCACTGTATGTTGGAGCCTAGTCACTCTTGCTTGCTCCTGAGGTGGATTATGGGATTTGTAGCGTCCATAGAGCAGTCCATGTGATTAAATATAATGTGCCATTCTCTTTCCCAAAGAAGGGGGGGGTGAAGTTTGGGAGCTCACAGTGGACTGTTACAAGGATGAAGAAAAAACACAGTAAAGAAAGATTTCATGAACAATAGATTACAGGGTTACTAAGTAGTGAATGTGCGTGGATTATGGATAAGGATATTTCGTGTCTCTTTAATCCCGCTCTAGTTCTTTGAACCTTTGCATGTACTCAGTAATTTTGTATCAGTTTGCCCAAACACGTACTTTTTGCGTTCGCAGTATCCACTTGCCTTTTCTCTCTGCTGTACTCCCCGAACTTCCACTGTTCTGCTTGTTAAAGAAGGCGCCAAATGAAAAATCCCTAGGAGTCCAAAGTCTGTCTTGTTTATTTGAATACATCAAGCAGGGTGCAAGTCAGCCAAGGCATTTTGGGGCCACACAGTACCCCTTTATCAGGGCTGGAGGATACATTTTAAAAAACATACATAAGAATGAAAACAAAGTCGAATTGCTGCTAAAAATACTCGTGCATAAAAGAAAAATGACTTATTAATTGAGGGGGGAAAGAGGATATCCTCAGAACCAGGGTGCAGTACAACTTGACTCTATAAAAAATAACAATAAAAGGAAGCCACTTTCACACTTAAAAAAACAAAAACAGATTAAACTGTATGAATACAAAGGTGATGGTCATTCAAAGATGCTACTGGCTTCCTTAAAGCGATTTTGTAAAGGTGTCATTTTACCGGAAAAAAAAATGAACATGACTATACTTGCTGTGTGCAGTGGTTTTGCACAGAACAGCCTGGATCCTCCTCTGCTAGAGTCCCCTTCAGACTTTCCTGTCTCCCCCTGTCTGTCAGGTGCCCCCCACAGCAAGCAGCTTGCTATGGGGGCACCCACTGCTCCGTGTCCATTCACACACGGAGCCGCAGCTTGTTGCCCCCGTCCGCATTGGCTTGACTGGCCGTGATTGACAACAGCAGTAGCCAGTGGCTCCTGCTTGCTGTCTCAGCCAATGAGAAAGCAGAGACTCAGGACAGCCAAGGCTGTTACTCGCATCGCTAGATCGCAATGAGGCTCTGGTAAATATTGAGGGGGCTGGGGGAGCTGCTGCACACAGGTTTTTTACCTTCATGCATAGAATGCATGAGGGTTAAAAACCTTCAGCCTTTAAAACCACTTGAAGTGACACAAAATAAGATGCTATCAAAGAACAATCACAAAGATCGCAGTGTAACAGCTAGTGTGTGGCTGGATGTCATCTGGCTTTGGCCAGGATACAGATGTTTCCACTGTTAGAAATGCAATTGGTTGCAGTGGGGCAAACACACACATACAGAATTACTAAAAAAAAAACAGTGGGTTGACCCATAAACCATCTATGCTAACAATGTATTGCACCCTGATTCTGAGAATATGCTTTCTTTTCGTTCAATGGACATGTAATTTTTCCCCCATACAGGTGTATTTTTAGTGACAACTCTGCTTTATCTTTTTATGTGTTTTATTTAAACTTCCTGCTCCGGGTTTGGAAACCTGCTGATATGTTTGTCTCTAGTAGCACTTTTTTTTTTTTTTTTTTTTTTTTTTAACACCATGCTTGTCTTCTAGTTTCTTCTTTACCCTCTTTCTGCATATGGGCAAGTTATGTTAAATTTTTGAGTTTATAGCTAAAGTTTTTCTACGTGGTTGTTTAGTCATTCCTTTTTAGTATAGATCTTATTTGTTCCATATATACTTATGGAAAGTGTAAGATCTTTGTGTTGCCACTAACATCCAATAGTCATCTTGTCATTTTCTAGAATATGTTCTACAATGAGGAAACAATTGTAGCTGTGAGCAGATAAAGCAACATCCACAGGAGAATTCGTGTGTGGCTGCTGGCAAGAATCAGTAGATTTGTGCCGGTGGTTGTAAACGTAGTTGTACGCACTATGTGCAAACTGCTGCAGGTGTCAGCAGAAGATATCAGATTTGTACTCTACAAATCAATGTCAGACCCTGCTGGAGTTCAGATGTGCCCGCTCATCGGAGCGATTAGTGGAAATTCCAACCCTGAACACAGCCAGTGTGCATCCAGGGTTGGCGTTTCTGCATAGTTTAGGTTGCATCCTTAGCAGAGACTGTCCTGCGTCCAAAGGTGGCCTTTAGCCATGTCTGATCGCCGCAATGTGTCCGCACATGAACTCACGTCTGAATGTAGCCCAACAAGATTATTCAACAACTGGTATAAAAGCTCAAAAAAATCCGATTTAGTAATCTTGCTTTTCATTGTACACTGCTCAAAAATATGAAAGGAACAGTTTGAAAACACATGAGATGTTAATGGGGAAAAATCTGTTGGATATCTATACCGATATGGACTGGTTAATGTGTTAGGAACATAAGGATGCCCCATCATTTGATGGAAATGACAATAATCAACCTACAGAGGACTGAATTCAAAGACTGAAAATCAAAGTGAAAAAATTATTCAGCAGGCTAGGCCATTTTGCTGAGATTTCATTGCAGCAACTTAAAATGATCCTCAGTAGTTTGTATGGCCTCCACGTGCTTGTATGCATGCCTGACAACGTCAGGGCATGCTCCTAATGAGACGACGGATGGTGTCCTGGGGGATTTCCTCCCAGGTCTGGACCAGGGCACCACTGAGCTCCTGGACAGTCTGAGGTGCAACCTGGCGGCATCGGATGGACCGAAAGATGATCTCCCAGAGGTGTTCTATTGGATTTAGGTCAGGTGAGTGTGGCGGCCATTCAATGGTATCAATTCCTTCATCCTCCAGGAACTGTCTGCATACTTTCGCCACATGAGGCCAGGCATTGTTGTGCACCAGGAGGAACCCAGGACCCACTGCTCCAGCGTAGGGTCTGACAATGGGTCCAAGGATTTCATCCCAATACCTAATGGCAGTCAGGGTGCCATTGTCTAGCCTGCAGAGGTCTGTGCGTCCCTCCATGGATATGCCTCCCCAGACCATCACTGACCCACCACCAAAACAGTCATGCTGAGCAGGCAGCAGAACGTTCTCCACGGCTTCTCCAGACCCTTTCATGTCTGTCACATGTGCTCAGGGTGAACCTGCTGTCAAGCCACCCTCATGAAGTCTGTTTCTGATTGTTTGGTCAGAGACATTCACACCAGTGGCCTGCTGGAGGTAATTTTGTAGGGCTCTGGCAGTGCTCATCCTGTTTCTCCTTGCACAAAGGAGCAGATACCGGTCCTGCTGATGGGTTAAGGACCTTCTACGGCCCTGTCCAGCTCTCTTGGAGCAACTACCTGTCTCCCTAAACCTCCTCCATGCTCTTGAGACTGTGCTGGGAGACACAGCAAACCTTCTGGCAATGGCACGTATTGATGTGCCATCCTGGAGGAGTTGGACTGCCTGTACAACCTCTGTAGGGTCCAGATATCGCCTCATGCTACCAGTAGTGACACTGACCCTAGCCAAATGCAAAACTAGTGAAAAACAGAAAAGATGAGTAGGGAAAAAAATGTCAGTGGCCTCCACCTGTAAAACTATTCCTGTTCTGGGGGTCGTCTCATTGTTGCCCATCTAGTGCACCTGTTATTTCATTAACACCAAAGCAGTTGAAACTGATTAAGAACCCCCCCTGCTACTTAACTGACCAGATCAATATCCCAGGAGTTTCATTGACTTGATGCTAGACTCTGAATAAAAAGTGTTCCTTTTAAGGAACACTTTTATTTGTATTTGAGATATTTTACTGATTTAGCTATTGACTCCATAAATAGGCAGCAGGACTGGGAAAATGTCAGGAACCAGGGGGATCAGACTGACTGGTTGCTAAATTCTTTCTTTTCTTCCATTTATTTGAGCGTATCATTTACATGGCACCCTAATCAGCATTTCATTTAAAATCCAGAATTTGGACTTGGTGCTGCTCTATAAATGATGATCTGCGTATATGAGCTGTCCTTTTATGTTTTAGGGAGGGGCTTAAAGTAAACTTGTGCTTCCCTCCCCCCAAATTGCTCATTTTGATCATTTGATTTCCTCCTCTCAGCTGCCACTTGGGCTTATATGGGGGTTATTTTCCTATTTCCTAAAAGAGTAGTATGGTAGAGAATTTTGGTAATTGATAAAAATGTATACATATACCTACCTGCAGCAGCATTGGTCCAATGCTGTAAACTGTCCTCCGCTGGCTCTAAGCCAAAGAACTGAATGATCACATGATGGCTGATTGCTCAGTTCTTGGTCCACTCTGAGCAGAGAGTGGTGACTGTCAATCACTGCTTTGTGTTCTGCCTCTCCAGTGGTCACTGGAGCACCGGGGAGGTGAGCTTCTGGCTCAGGTCCTCAGCAGCGTGCTGAGACAGCTGCCTGTAAGCCATCTGTGTGGATCCTGACATTGTTGGGATCTCTCGAGTCTGGAGTAGCTCTGTGAGGTCAGCCGGCAGCAGGCTTTTTCTGGGTCACAGGAGAGCATATAAGTAAGGCTGCTTTCACACTGATCGGGTTTTTTCTTCTATTTTTGTAGAAGAAAAACGCATGACCATTAAATCCTATGTAACTCTTCACACCGGTCAGTTGTGGGTCCGTTGCATTTTTCAAAGTCCTGGAGCCTGATTTTTTTGGTGCAGGACAAAAAAAGCACCAAAAACGCACCTCCTCTTTGAAATGAATGGAAAAAACATCAAATGCAACACCCACTGTTGCGTTTTTTGTTGTTTTTTTTTAAAGTCACGTCCTTTTTTTTTTTTTTTTTTTTTTTTTTTCCCCACAGGTACAAAGCACAACACCAGAAATGTGGCAAAGACGCATATGCGTTTTTATCATGTTTTTGCAATGGAGCAGTGTGAAAGTAGCCCAAGTGCTCACGAGAAGTATAGCCAAAACGTGAGGGCAAACCAATAAGTTCATTTTAATTTTATTAAAGTGATAGTCTTGTTTGTTGTGTGTGGTTTTTTTTTTTTGGTTTTTTTTGTTATATCTCTACTTACTTGCTCTGTGCAGTGGTTTTGCACAGAGCAGCCCTGATCCTCTTCTCGGATCCCCCGTTGGTGCTCCTGGCCCCTCCCACCTATTGGGTACCCCTACAGCAAGCAGCTTGCTATGGGGGCACCTGAGCAGGCACACTCCCGAGCTGTAGCTGTACATGTCCATTCACACACAGAGCCACGTCTAGGCAGGAAAAGTCTGAGGAACCGATTGGCCAGTGAACTTGGCACCATTAGAGACATGAGGGGATGGCATATATAAGGTGGAAGTGATAAGCTGCATTTAGTATCAGTGAGCTACATTTTATATAATGAAGTAGTATGCAGTTTTTTGTAAGTCTCTAAACACTGCTAAATGTGAACTTTAACTTTCATGTCTGCTTTTCTTTTTAGGCCTCATCTGGGATTACCATCCCAAAACCACCAAAGCCCCCGGATAAGCCACTGATGCCATACATGAGATACAGCAGAAAGGTACGTGATAGATTGGGGGAGGTGCTGCTGTCCGTCTCCACCTTTAATAGATTCCCAATCACCCCTGTATTTCTGTAGAATAAATCTAGAATAAAGATTGTACATAGACTAAACCTGTAGACCTTTTAGTAATTAAAACAAAAATCCTCTCCGCCACCCTTCATGTCTCTGAATAGGTCTGGGACCAAGTGAAGGCTTCCAACCCTGACCTTAAGTTGTGGGAGATTGGCAAGATCATTGGTGGGATGTGGCGTGACCTAACCGATGAGGAGAAGCAAGAGTACTTGAACGAATATGAAGCTGAAAAGGTACGAGGAATTAGTATTTAGATGAGAAAAAAATCCTTCTCAAATGTCCCAGCAGAGCCTCAGGTGCCACTCTGCAGGCTGGAGGTGTTGTATTGTGTAGAGTGTGAGGGTTGACACGGCTGTTCACTAGGTCCCAGGCTGGAAAACATCAGGATTAGGTGGATGATCCCGTTAAGATTTACCTCCAATGTTCATGGAAAGAAAGCCCTGCCCCTAGCTCAAATTTAGAGCAGTGTTCCGAATAATAGAATAAATATATGGAGTAGTAAGTCCCTTCAATAGCAATGGTCCTAATCACTTTGTTTCAGTGAAAACCTAGAGACAGTCCTAATCCTTGTACTGTCTGACAGAGGATCTCCTTCATACAGTGATGGGGTCTTCTCATGAGAAAACAGAAGTTGCTGTCTGAAGCTAAGAAAAATATAAAGTCAAAAATGTGGTTGAAATACTTTAATAAAATTGCTGAGGATCAGTTAGTTTTAGGTCATTGAGTCCATCTTGTCATTGGGTATTATTGCCTGTATGGTGCAAAGTAAGGCCCATTCACCCTATATGTGCTGGGCAACGCTGCCCCACGCATAGACTTGGCAGTTTGCTATGAGTCCTGTGAGTTCAGTGTGCTGCAGTTTGCACCATGAGTTGCCACTCGGAGCAGATGAACGAAATGGCATTTTTGTGACATTTCAATAAATTGTGGGGAAAAAAAACGTAAAGCATCTGATGCGTCACAACACATCAGCACCACTTCCCCATCATGCACAGCAGCGGCTGTAGGTGTGAACTAGCCCTCGGATGTTGTGTTGGACATTGGCCACGCTGCTGCCTTTTGTCGCTCTGTATTCTTTTGAGTAAAATCGTTGCTATGGATCCGTACTTTGATGCCTTATGAATAATCGTTTTTACTGCCTTTTGTTTGGACCAAAGGCACATTAGGATCTACGAAGCACATTTCATTTAACAAAACATGATCAATTGGTTTAATGTATAAGTTTTAAGAGAGATTGCTGTAGTCCGTACTATATAGTAGCACACATACTGGGATGACCCTCACTGTTGAATCTGTGTAGCAGTATTAACAGGCACATGCATGGTATTCCAGTCTGGCCTGTGTTTAGTACATTGATTTCACCAGTTATTTCCCAGTGTGTTACATACGGTTTAGTAAAAGGGCTTCACAACAGGGAATGAAATATGTAGGAATTCTCAAAGCCTTCATGCACCTACTGTCTCTGCAGGGGCAGTCATAGTTTTAGTTCTATGTTCACAAGGTGTAGTGTGACCAGCTCAGATCTAGAGATTTCATTGAGCCTGAGCCGCCAGCGGAGGGCTCTGCAATTTTCACAGGCTTTTTCTAGGCTCATAGTTTTAGGCTTTAGTGGTCTCCAAATTTGAACCATTTTTTCTTCCTTAACTAAAAACCTGATAGAGGCTTCACTTTAAGGGCCCGTTCACTCCAAGAGGTGGGTCCAAGTGTGCGCGTTCCGGTACGTCACATTGTAGGGCAGCTCTATGACTGAGAAACAGAAAAAAGGTGCAGGTGCGATTTTTAAAATCGCTTTGCACTAAAACGCATGGTACTGTGTTCTGGTGGGTGCAAACAAAGAATTGATGGCACTCGCATGTGTAAGCAAAAGGGCAGCACGTTTCTGTGTGGTGTAGGAAAATGCGTGATTTTGCACGTTCCTGCACGGCACCCAGTGTGTACCAGACTGCAGCATAGATGGGGCACCTAGTTTTCATTCTATTATAAGAGAAGTCAGTAGTTGCATTAGATAGATTTTATCAATGAAGCTCCTATGTTGGATTCTGGGAGCCAGTTTGTAAAACTAGGTTTGCACACCTTTGTTGTAAATAGGGCTTTGAGTTCTGTGTGTAAGGCGATGCACAAACGTAGGGGGTGTCTGTATAATGCCTAATGCTTCTTCCAAGTTCAGTCTACTTGGCTCTGGTCACTTCCCCAATGATTCCACGCCACACCCCAATGAAGTCCCTTTAGGCAGACTATATCCCGAAGCTGTCAGTCCTCACAATGTAGTTCCTCACACTTGACAGGCTGACCTCAGTACATGACTGACATATGCTACCCAGGCAGACAATGGATCTCGGTAAACGTCCGCTGTTCTCCTATGGTTTAGATGTCTGGCAGGATACGATTGTGTACGAAGGGAAAATTGTTTCCTGATCCTTAATTCCTCTTTATAAACTGGCTATCCGAACAGGCACCTCTGGAACAAACATGTTACTTCTCTGTTTTTCTGTACACTGTATAATCTGCTGTATAATGGAAGCAATTATGTGAATGTTGTGAGTGGCCCTTCCTCTATAAACTGTATTCTAGATTTATTTTGCCTTCAGAGACATCTGTGCATTCTGTAATGTTCATGCATGAAGCTTGTGTTGTTGCTGTGATGTATTTCATATCTCTGGCTGTTCTTTTTGGTTTATAATTGAAGCTCTGCACCACAGGAACTAGAAATGACAAATGTACTTACAAGTGTTTATCTTACTGGAGAGTTTGGGCTCTCGGGGGGGATGGGAACAAGCTCTGCATTATTCAGAAATGGAGGCCTTGGCAAAATCTACTTTTGTGGTTATGATAAATGCAGGTGTTGTGTTTTTTTTTTTTTTTTTTTTTTTATTGGTAAAAAATGCACTGGCCACTTCCACAAGTTTCTAAAAGCAGACTGCTCTGACAATTTTGTGTAATGGTGGCTGCTGGCAAGTAGACTCTACTAACTTCAATATCAAATGCTTTCAGTGCTGTTGCAGTTTGACAATTTTGTAGTCATGCAACACTATAGCCATATGAAATTTTTAGCGTTTTTTTTCACACAAATACAGCTTTCTTTTGGTGGTATTTAATCACCACTGGGATTTTTATTTATTGCTAAATAAAGAAAAACGTGTTTTTTGTTTTTCTTTTTTTGTTGTTTTTTGTGTTTTTTCAAAAATTTTCAGTATTTTTAAATTTTTGTTATAACATTTGGCAAATTAAACAATGGTTCTTCATAAATGTAGGTCAAAATGTATACAGCTACATTTCTTTGGTGAAAATAACCCAAATCTGTGTATATGATTTAGACTGTAGGAAAGTTTTATAGTCTACAAACTTCTATCTGAAAATCTGTCAGTCCTGCTGTACTCACAGCCAAAAATGCGTGTGTGTGTGTGTGTGTGTGTATATATATATGTATATGTATGTATGTATGAATTGTTTTTTAAAAACCTTTTTTACTTTACTGTCACCAGTGCAGTACAGCATCATCTGATAACTGGTGTGTTGGTAATCACTAGTGACAGTATGGGGAAAATCATTTTTAAAACATTTTTTTCTTTTTCGCATGGTACAAACAGGCTGTGATTGGCCCATTCTGTACCATGTGATCACTGTTGCATATCTCAGAGCTCATTACAATAGTACACAATGAAAGGCATTAATTAAACTTTCATTGTGTACAATTGTCATGTGATTGGCTGCAGGGATCACTTGGTACCAGAAACGGGCTGGTACAGTAATCTGTCATTGGATGTGTCCGGTGCACACAGCAGGTGACCGATCTCACTGTAGCATTAAATAACGGCCTTCCAGGATAATAGGGCTCCTGCCCAGTCACATTGCATTAGGCCGGCAGGAAGGGGTTTAATGCCTTTCATTAGTTCTCCATCAAAATTCCCAGTCCTGCAAAAACTGCCACAGCCATTACAAAGCCATATAATGTCATACAACCCATTGTAGAGAAGATAGCAGAAAAAATGCAGCTGAAAGAACAAAACCTTTGTGTCTTAGCTACTTCCACAACAGTTTTAAGGCTCATTTGGAAATTGATGGAAGGGGGGCAGTAAAACCCAGCGTTTGAGCCATGCTTTTATTGCCCCCAATCACTGCACCTTTAGCTGCAGAGACAGCGCCTGGGGTTGTACATGTGCCACTGCAGGAATTATACTCCTTGTTGCTTTTAATGAGCACTACGTTGTGCAAGCATGAGGGTCAAGGGGTTAAAGCAGATAAGGTGATACAATGTTTCCCCGAGCCTGTCAAATGCCCTCTGCTGAGAGTACCACCACTAATGTGAGCGAGCTCTTACAGTCTACTGGTGGTTCATTCCTCCAGTGCCCACACAGCTGCCAAACCGGCTGATCTCCAACATACAAAGTGCTAAAATGACTTGTAAAGGACTAGTATAAAAGGTTGCATTGCTCACTCACTAGGCTTCCATGATTATTCCCATTTACCACTTTGTTAGCTGTGTGCCAGTAACATGTCAGCTCAGCTAAAAATCACATTGGTTCCAAGCCAAAAAAAGGATGGGAATATGTTCTACCCTCTGCTGTTTTTTGGTCAGACATCTCTCCTCCCCACCTCAGAAGCTTGCAGTCTAATATCTGTAGTATAATCATACAAAGCATGTACACTCACAGGAGGCCTAGGGTGGTCAAAAGCCAATCTGCTAAGTTTTTGGATCATGGGAGGTCAGAAGCTTGGAGCAGCCAGAGGGATGGATCATCCGGTATAAATGGCACAACTTTGGCACAATTACTTTTCAGTGTGGGATGGTTTGTGTGGTTCTACTTTTGATATAAAAGGTAAGTCACAGCCTTGTGGTTGAGGTGTTAAAGCTGAAGTTTAGTATGCCAGGTTAGTGATTTGTAAAGCTTGAAACTTTTTTTTTTTTCATAAAAAAATACACATTATACATACCTACAGTATGTAATGGTTTTGCACAGAGCAGCCGATCTCCTCTCAGGTGCCCTACTGACATTTCTGGCTCCTTACCCCCCTGCCCTTTTTTTGCAGGCTGTCAAAATTTTGAATCTTCTCAAATTGATACCGCTGACACAAGCCCAGATAGCTGATGGATTTATTTTATTTTTTCTTCTATATATATTTAGCTCATGTTATGATGGGCAGATGAGATCGATAGACAGATGTTATGTACACAATTTTTAAGTGGGGGAAAAAAAATATCTGTGCTTGAAGCTGGGCATTTCAGATGAATGCAAATCCTCCTTATCCCAATTTCAAATAGTGTCCAGTTGTATCGGCACCCTTTATTCCATTCAGATAGGCATTCATTACATCCTAGAGAGTGCTAGGTGTAAAAGTCCTTGTTCGAACAGCATGGCACATTACTGTGACTTCTGGTTCTGTTCACATACGCAAACCTCAAGATGTATCTTCATTCTAGAAAAACAGTAGATGTCACCGAGAAGGTAATCTCAAAGAGCATACATTTTAAAAACACACAAGTCGCCTTTTTAGTTCTCAATGTGGACAGAGTGTAATGCACAAACAAAATGTAGACCCCAATGGAAAAAACAGTACTTTTTCCTTGAATGATCATGTAGGTTGGAATCAAGGTCAGGTTCATACTTCTTGTGTGAGATATTAATTGTGGCCATTTGTGTGATTTCCTGCAGATAGAGTACAATGAGTCAATGAAAACCTACCACAACTCACCTGCTTATCTCGCCTACATCAATGCCAAAAGCAGAGCCGAAGCTGCTCTAGAGGAAGAAAGCCGCCAGCGCCAGTCCCGCATGGACAAAGGAGAGCCTTATATGAGCATTCAGCCAGCAGAGGATCCTGATGGTGAGTTAAACATAATATTGCCTCTTGAACAATGACCAAAAATGTATTATAATGTGACTTACAAGTCCTTTCTGAAACAGAAAACTAGAGCAGCCACTACTTTTGAGGGCTGGTAAGCTGAAATCCGTTACATTTTTAAATTATCTTTTTTTTTTTTTTTTAATAATTAGAATGTCTGAAGGAACCTAGATTTGTAAACAGCCATCTGATCCTTTGTTAACTTCCTGCACAGCTGCTGTAGGCAAAGTGACGTGCCCATATGTCGCTGCCTACTTCGGGTACGCACATGCAGGGCTGCTGTTAGACATCATGGGGCCCCATACAGCCTACCTGATGGGGGGGCCCCCTTTGACCCCGCCCATGACCAAACCCCTGGCCCCTCCACAAAACAAAATGCAGCTTTGTATTCAAGTGATCTATAATATAGAATAAGTATATAAATATCAAGGTCCTTAAATATGAAAAATATTTCGGCATGAAATGAATGTGAGGAGATACAATATATACATGAAAGTCCTGTATTCAGACCAAGTATGAATCAAATATATTATGTCATACTTATGATTTTGGTGCTGTGGATTTTTGATTCATACTTGTTGATTCCAGTACAGGGCTTTCATGTATATATTGAATCTCTTCACATTAATTTCGGGCTGTAATATTTTTCACATTTAGGGACCTTGATATTTATATGCTTATCCTATACAAATTATTATAATAGCATTACACTTCTTTTTTTGTACAAGTGTAATCAGGGCCGGCAGCCACCCTAGGGCGCTGGAAATTCGGATTTCTATAATGCCTGTCTTCAGTCCCCCCCCCAGGAGGCAAACTAAAACTTCCATGCTGCTCCCAGTAGGAGAGAGGGCACAGCATGGAAGTTTTAGTTGGCCTGCATAAGGCTGCTGCCAGAGCAAGGACAGAACAGTAGGCAGGGCAGTCTGCATGTCCCGCTGTCAGAGCGGATCTTCCAGAATGCAAAGGAGGGTGGAGTGGTGAGCAGATCCCAGGTGAGTGCAGGGATCAGTCGGGGCCCCTGTCAGGAATGGTGATATGCGCTCAGCTCTGTGGGGTGGGTGTGGCCAGGGGGTGCTAGTAGAGGACCCCATGGAGAAGGAAGAAGAGGAGGTCAGGGTGGAGGAGCCTTCCCCCTGCTCTTTGCTGTAGCTGCCACCGGAAATCTTCACCTGTCTACCTGGGAAACGGCTACCCTGCTGGCACCAGATCCTTTATATTGACACCATCTCGAGAAGCTTCTGCAGGATAGGTGAGATCTGAGAGGGTTTGTCATTCCCAAGCTGTGTGTGTGATCAAAGTGACCCTACCCTCTCCTGTCCTGCTGCCCCCCACATGTCACATTGCAGCAGCACAGGAGGGGGGCAGTGGGACTGTGAAGACAAAGGTGCCTGAGTGTAAATTAGCCTCTCCCTGTGTGTTCTCATCAGCATTACAGTAATCACCCAGTACAGCAGGAGCTCTGTCATGGCTGTCAGTGTCACATGGCTGTTGGGTGCTGACTTTATGGCTGAACTGTGTCACAATCCAACCTGCAATACATAGTATAGCCAGACGTTAAAGTCAGCACCCAACAGCCATGTGACAGTGACAGAGCCATGACAGAGCTCCTGCTGCACTGTGTGATTACTGTAATGCTGATGAGAACACACAGGGAGGATCCTCTCCAGATCCGACTGTCACTGTGTTCAACCCCCTCCAAGATTAGTTGTCCTGCTAAGCCTGCCACAGTTCTGCCGTCCGATGATCCCCTCAGCCGGAGCCCACCCTCTTCTCAGCTGGTAGTGAGGAAGACATAACTTTGCCAGCAGCAGAGACTGTGAGTCGGCTTTTAACCAGCATATGCAGCACTGGATGTTGTGTGAATCTGCTTGTGCCGAAAAAGAAAAAAAGTCCCTCTATCTTAGTGTCCTGGGCCCCTCTGGATAAATTGATGCCCCCCCCCGCCCTGGTAGTTTACTACATGGGAGCCACATGCACACATGTACTGGATTATGAGGTTTGAAGCTACTGCTGGCCGGGGCCCCCTGTTATAGTAAGGCCCGGGGGTACCCCCTTATCAGCAGCCCTGCACACATGACTGTACACAGCCAGAGCCTGTCAGCAAGTCCTGGCCAATGATTCACGGCTGGGACTTGCTGATTGGCTGTGTACAGTCAGCCTAGAGCTTTGTGTTGACAACCAACACCGAGCTTTACAGAGATATCAATGTTTCTCATCCCTGGAGAAACCTGGAGAGCTATTAGTACACTTTACACACATTATGCATAGTTAGGCACTTGTCTAACCCCTTGATCAATGACAGTGTATAGTATGTCAGTGGCAGTGTGTGCTGCATTCAAAGTGGGGGCAGAAGAGAAGTGTATACAGTGATGGGGAGCCCTGTATACAGTGATGGGGAGCCCTGTATACAGTGATGGGGAGCCCTGTATACAGTGATGGGGAGCCCTGTATACAGTGATGGGGAGCCGTGTATTATAGTGAGGGGAGCCGTGTATTATAGTGAGGGGAGCCGTGTATTATAGTGAGGGGAGCCGTGTATTATAGTGAGGGGAGCCGTGTATTATAGTGAAGAGAGCAGTGTATACAGACCGGCTCCCTTGCTGGTGCTGTCATCATGTCAAATGTAAATGCTTTATTCTTCATTTTGTAGCACGGAGAAGGAGCTGCCATTCGGAGCTGCTAGTGAAGTAAACCAAGGAGAGGGGTCACCCATTGTTTACTTCTTTGGCAGGGGCTTAACGACCGCTCCTTTTCAGCGCTAAAAAATAAGGAAAAACCAAAAAGCAGGTAAATACATTTACAGCCAGCAATGGGTAATGCTAAACTGATGACCTGTGGGGGCTTTTAAAGCATCACCTGTGGAAAATATAGGGTATTGAAGTTTTTTCAGTTTCATGGGTACACACAATTTTAATGCTTGACATGTTTGGTATCTATTTACTTTTATATTTTGCCAAAAAAATGGGTAAGTTGTGTGCCCTACATTTGTACCTCAAATTTTGCCTTTTTTAAGCCATTGGGCCAATATTATGTGACAAAAAATTGGAACTACCACAGATTTATTCTCTAGGGTGTCTGCTTTCAGAAAATATTATGTTTGGGGGTTTTAACTACCGTATTTTTCGCTCCATAAGACGCACCTGACCATAAGACGCACCTAGGTTTGAGAGATGAAAAACAAGAAAAAAAAAATATTCTGAACCAATGGACTGCAGACAGTACAGGGGATGACCAGAGACTGCGGACATGGTACAGGAGATGACCAGAGACTGCGGACATAGTACAGGAGATGACCAGAGACTGCGGACATAGTACAGGAGATGACCAGAGACTGCGGACATAGTACAGGAGATGACCAGAGACTGCGGACATAGTACAGGGGATGACCAGAGACTGCGGACACAGTGCAGGGGATGACCAGAGACTGCGGACACAGTGCAGGAGATGACCAGAGACTGCGGACACAGTGCAGGGGATGACCAGAGACTGCGGACACAGTGCAGGGGATGACCAGAGACTGCGGACACAGTGCAGGGGATGACCAGAGACTGCGGACACAGTGCAGGGGATGACCAAGAGACTGCGGACACAGTGCAGGGGATGACCAAGAGACTGCGGACACAGTACAGGGGATGACCAGAGACTGCGGACACAGTGCAGGAGATGACCAGAGACTGCGGACACAGTGCAGGAGATGACCCAGAGACTGCGGACACAGTGCAGGAGATGACCAAGAGACCGCGGACACAGTGCAGGAGATGACCAGAGACTGCGGACACAGTGCAGGAGATGACCAGAGACTGCGGACACAGTGCAGGAGATGACCAGAGACTGCGGACACAGTGCAGGAGATGACCAGAGACTGCGGACACAGTGCAGGAGATGACCAGAGACTGCGGACACAGTGCAGGAGATGACCAGAGACTGCGGACACAGTGCAGGAGATGACCAGAGACTGCGGACACAGTGCAGGAGATGACCAGAGACTGCGGACACAGTGCAGGAGATGACCAGAGACTGCGGACACAGTGCAGGAGATGACCAGAGACTGCGGACACAGTGCAGGAGATGACCAGAGACTGCGGACACAGTGCAGGAGATGACCAGAGACTGCGGACACAGTGCAGGAGATGACCAGAGTCTGCGGACACAGTGCAGGGGATGACCAGAGACTGCGGACACAGTGCAGGGGATGACCAGAGACTGCGGACACAGTGCAGGGGATGACCAGAGACTGCGGACACAGTGCAGGGGATGACCAGAGACTGCGGACACAGTGCAGGGGATGACCAGAGACTGCGGACACAGTGCAGGGGATGACCAGAGACTGCGGACACAGTGCAGGGGATGACCAGAGACTGCGGACACAGTGCAGGGGATGACCAGAGACTGCGGACACAGTGCAGGGGATGACCAGAGACTGCGGACACAGTGCAGGGGATGACCAGAGACTGCGGACACAGTGCAGGGGATGACCAGAGACTGCGGACACAGTGCAGGGGATGACCAGAGACTGCGGACACAGTGCAGGGGATGACCAGAGACTGCGGACACAGTGCAGGGGATGACCAGAGACTGCGGACACAGTGCAGGGGATGACCAGAGACTGCGGACACAGTGCAGGGGATGACCAGAGACTGCGGACACAGTGCAGGGGATGACCAGAGACTGCGGACACAGTGCAGGGGATGACCAGAGACTGCGGACACAGTGCAGGGGATGACCAGAGACTGCGGACACAGTGCAGGGGATGACCAGAGACTGCGGACAGTGCAGGGAATGACCAGAGACTGCTGACCTTTGGGGAGGGAGGGGGAGTGGGTACCTGAATTTGACAAGTACCCGCTCCCACTTCCGCGGAGTTGCCTTCCCTCTTCTTCCCGGGCCGGCTTCTGTGACAGCCGGGTGCCCGCTGCACTTTGAGAATGGCCTGGCGCCTTCTGGGACCTTTCATGTGTCCCAGAAGACACCGGACCATTCACAAAGCGCAGCGGACACCCGGCTGTCACAGAAGCCAGCGCGGGAAGACTGTGCAGCGCTGGAGCGAGGAACAGGTAAGGCCCTGCAGGAGAGAACAGCTGAGCGGCCGGCCCGGTATTCTGACATGGTGGCCGCAAAAATACCGGACCGGCCGCTTTATATTCGCTCCATAAGACGCACTGACATTTTCCCCCTTTTTTGGGGGGAAAAAAGTGCGTCTTATGGAGCGAAAAATACGATAATTTTCAGGCCTAAAATGATTTTTTTTTTTTTTTATCATGTAAACCAAAACTGTTAAAACATTGAAAAATGGCTCTGGTACTCAAGTGGTTAAGTGGATATAAAAGACTGATGTAAATCTTTTTTTTTTTTTTTTTTTTCTCCCCCTTGAAAAAAACCATGACTGAACTGGTGAAACAAACGGAACGCCCATGTGAGACGACCCTGAGCCCTGGCTCACACTGCATGTGACTTTGAAATTGCGCTATTTCAAGTCAATGCAATTTGCAATGAAATTGGAAAAAGTAGTGCAGGAATGGTTTTAAGACCGCGCCATAGAAATATTATTTGCTACCTCAGGTGTGATTTGTAAACCATATGTCGCACTTTTAAGTTGCACCAGTGTGAACTAGGGCTAAGAGCCCATGCTTTTTTTAAGATTTTATTAATTCAGGAATTTTCAAAGGACTCCTACAGCCGGTTGACAGAACAAGAAATATATAATAAAATATATGTGCTCATAAATGAGTACACCCTTTTTGAAAAGCAAGATTTTATTCAATATCTCAATGAATACAACCATTTCCAAAATTGACAAAACAGAGTTTTATACATTTATTTAGCTCATTACATGAAAGTAAGGTTAATAATAGAACTTGGATTACAAAATGTTCAGTGTTATAATAGTAATAAGGAGTGCACGTTTTCTTTTTTTCTTTTTTTTGCAGGTAAAAAAAAAATGTGCATTTATTATTTTTGTCCAAAGGAGCCTGGGAAGCTTTGCACCAGCGATCAGTAGATGGCTGATGCCATGCAGGTCTCCTGCAGACCTGTCAGAATATCTGCTTGCCGTACGGGATATATGGGTAAACCGCTATACTGACAGGAAGTTTCAATGAACTACCACGGAGCTCCACAGTGCTGTGATAGTTCATTGAAAACTACAAACCCACAGCCGCTAAGGCTGCCGAGACTTGCAGTTCATTCATTCACAGAAGTCTGTGAATGGATGATGCGGATGTGTGGGCGGAGCTCCGCATGGCCGCGTTGTTTTCAAATCTGACAGTACGGGGAGACCTCTCCCCTTAATGTCAGAGGGAGGCACTGATCAGGTGGGTGGCACTGATCATCAGTGCCGATCTGTCCTCTGACAATTGCCGGTTATCGGCAGTACTTTCCTCATGCTGTGACAGGACAGTGTGAGCAAAGTGCAGCCGATAACTGGCAACTGTATTTACACGGTGATATGTTGTGTCATTAGACACGGCTGATCACGTGGTAAAAGGCCACTGTGATTGGCCTTTTACGTGATCAGCTGTGTCAATCACAGAGATCTCCATGTGTGTGACGCTGGGGTGGGGGGGGTGTTATGGGATAATGTCCTATGATGCCCTCCCAGAACTGGACAACCGTGCTGTAGCCGCCATTCAGCTATAGCGTGGTTGCCAAGTGGTTAAGGAAGATCTCACCAGGAGAACACGGGTAACAAAAACTAACTTTGTGGAAGTGGGGAAAAAAAATGAAGGCTTTTCATACACTTTAGGGTGTAAGTGTCACACTTATGTGACATTACCATGAAGACAAACATAATTACAGCAAGTCATCTCACACAGATAGGAGTCACGTTGTGTGTGCTGTAATGCCCCCTAGTGGTTCAAAAGGGACGTTCTTCTCAAAACGCACAATATATTTAAATGTGAAAATTCAGCATCAACAAAGTCATCCACATTGCACATCAACAATTAACTGTAAAATGGTAACACTTGGCTCTTGCATCAGCTTTTCAAAATCTCCCAATTGTAAACGTATTGATGGGTTTCCACTATGCAGTTGTTGGCTGGATTGGATGAAGATCATTTCCTGTGGATGAGTAGATCCACTGTGGACAAGAAACAGTCTGCTTGTGTAAACTGCAAATATATTGCTTCTGTACATCTATAATTACAAACTATACTTTGTAAAAAGGGTAACACAATGCCGAAGATGTTTAAAATGAAGCAGATTACTTTGAAATATAAAAAAATGAATGACCGTTATGAAAGTTTTACTTTTGTCCTGCAGATTACGATGATGGATTTTCCATGAAGCACACTGCTGCTGCACGCTTCCAGAGGAATCACCGCCTAATCAGTGAGATCCTGAGTGAGAGCGTAGTGCCAGATGTGAGGTCTGTGGTCACAACTGCCAGAATGCAGGTTCTTAAGAGACAAGTCCAGTCCCTCATGGTGCATCAGGTGAGAACTGTCATGTCTCTGAACCCCGAGTAATGCAGGGTGTTGGGGAAATGGTTCTCAGGAAAGCACAAATAATGCATGTTGTCTGTTGGGTGCTGCTTTACATAATATTTAGGAAGCCACCAATTTCCATGCTGGACTTCTGAGTCATGAAAACCAGAAATTGGATCACTTACAAATATTCTGAGGTTGGTAGAATGTGTAAACGTTGTTGTATCCTTCAAGACTGGAAATAACATTGAGCTTTATATTACAGCTGATCTCCACCTTTTAGTGACGTTTATATGGATCATTAGGAGAAGCTGGTGTACTTCACTTATAAGACACGCAGCAACTCTGAGCTCTATGGGCTGCAATGGGATGTGACCTTCCAGTCCCACACCCAGGAACAAAATTGAGTCCGGATGAGCACTACTCAGCCATTCACAGGGAGCTTTGTATTCTGGCAGATGACATCATAATCTCCAGCTCACGGAATACAAAGCTCCCTGTGAATGGCTGAGCAGCAGTCAGCCTGACTCAATTTTGTTCCAAGTGTGGGACAGGAAGTCCATACAGTGCTGAGAGCTGCTGCATCTATTAGCAAAATAGTTTGTTTTTACCAGCTGGTCTTCATGAACTTCATTACAAAACCAGAGATAAGCTTTTAAAGCAATACACAAGGTTTTTTTTTTTTTTTCTCTCTAATGAAATAACATGTCATACTTGTCTGTTCTGTGCAATGGTTATGCAGAGAGCAGTCTCAATCCTCCTCCTTCCTGGGTCCCCTGTCGGCACTCCTGGCCTCTCCCTCCTGCCTAGAGCCCCCATAGTAAGCAGCTTGCTATGGGGGCACCTGAGCAGACTCCCTCCAGAACTGCTGCTTTGTACATTCACATACTGAGCGCAGTTCGACCCTGCCCTTGCTCACTGGTTGTGATTGATAGTAGTGGGAGACTGAAGGCTCTTGTGCACATTGCTGGATTAAAATGGGGCTAAGGTAAGTTTAAGGGTGGTTGGGGTGTGCTGATGCACAATAGGTTTTTTTACCAAGGTTCTAAATTAAAGGTTGTCAATCATTTTAAAGTGAAATTTCACCCTAAAGACAAAGTTCAGCTCCATGCTCTCCTCTTTTGTTTTTGGCACACTTTCTTGGGGGGGGTTAACAGGTGCCCACTCCCAATTGTGGTCGGATCGCTGTAGCGATCCACCTAAAGTGTGAAAGTTCACAATTAACCACTTGCCTACCAGGCACTTATACCCCCTTATTTACCAGGCCAATTTTCAGCTTTCAGCGCTGCCGCACTTTGACAATTGCGCGGTCATGCAACATTGTACCCATATGAAATTTTGATCATTTTTTTCTCACAAATAGAGCTTTCTTTTGGTGGTATTTAATCGCCGCTGGGCACTTTACTTTTTGCGCTATAAATAAAAAAAGTGCAAAAAATTTGAAAAAAAAAAGTTTCTTTGTTTCTATTATAAAATTTTTCAAACAGGTAATTTTTCTCCTTCACTGATGTGCGTTGATGAGGCAGCACTGATGGGCACTGATGGGCGGCACTGATGGGCACTGATAGGCGGCACTGATGGGCACTGATAGGCGGCACTGATAGGCGGCACTGATGGGCACTGATAGGCGGCACTGATGGGCACTGATAGGCGGCACTGATGGGCACTGATAGGCGGCACTGATGGGCACTGATAGGCGGCACTGATGGGCACTGATAGGCGGCACTGATGGGCACTGATAGGCGGCACTGATGGGCACTGATAGGCGGCACTGATGGGCACTGATAGGCAGCACTGATGGGCACTACTAATATGCAGCACTGATGGGCACTACTAATATGCAGCACTGATGGGCACTACTAATATGCAGCACTGATGGGCACTACTAATATGCAGCACTGATGGGCACTACTAATATGCAGCACTGATGGGCACTACTAATATGCAGCACTGATGGGCACTACTAATATGCAGCACTGATGGGCACTACTAATATGCAGCACTGATGGGCACTACTAATATGCAGCACTGATGGGCACTACTAATATGCAGCACTGATGGGCACTACTAATATGCAGCACTGATGGGCACTACTAATATGCAGCACTGATGGGCACTACTAATATGCAGCACTGATGGGCACTACTAATATGCAGCACTGATGGGCACTACTAATATGCAGCACTGATGGGCACTACTAATATGCAGCACTGATGGGCACTACTAATATGCAGCACTGATGGGCACTACTAATATGCAGCACTGATGGGCACTACTAATATGCAGCACTGATGGGCACTACTAATATGCAGCACTGATGGGCACTACTAATATGCAGCACTGATGGGCACTACTAATATGCAGCACTGATGGGCACTACTAATATGCAGCACTGATGGGCACTACTAATATGCAGCACTGATGGGCACTACTAATATGCAGCACTGATGGGCACTACTAATATGCAGCACTGATGGGCACTACTAATATGCAGCACTGATGGGCACTACTAATATGCAGCACTGATGGGCACTACTAATATGCAGCACTGATGGGCACTACTAATATGCAGCACTGATGGGCACTACTAATATGCAGCACTGATGGGCACTACTAATATGCAGCACTGATGGGCACTACTAATATGCAGCACTGATGGGCACTACTAATATGCAGCACTGATGGGCACTACTAATATGCAGCACTGATGGGCACTACTAATATGCAGCACTGATGGGCACTACTAATATGCAGCACTGATGGGCACTACTAATATGCAGCACTGATGGGCACTACTAATATGCAGCACTGATGGGCACTACTAATATGCAGCACTGATGGGCACTACTAATATGCAGCACTGATGGGCACTACTAATATGCAGCACTGATGGGCACTACTAATATGCAGCACTGATGGGCACTACTAATATGCAGCACTGATGGGCACTACTAATATGCAGCACTGATGGGCACTACTAATATGCAGCACTGATGGGCACTACTAATATGCAGCACTGATGGGCACTACTAATATGCAGCACTGATGGGCACTACTAATATGCAGCACTGATGGGCACTACTAATATGCAGCACTGATGGGCACTACTAATATGCAGCACTGATGGGCACTACTAATATGCAGCACTGATGGGCACTACTAATATGCAGCACTGATGGGCACTACTAATATGCAGCACTGATGGGCACTACTAATATGCAGCACTGATGGGCACTACTAATATGCAGCACTGATGGGCACTACTAATATGCAGCACTGATGGGCACTACTAATATGCAGCACTGATGGGCACTACTAATATGCAGCACTGATGGGCACTACTAATATGCAGCACTGATGGGCACTACTAATATGCAGCACTGATGGGCACTACTAATATGCAGCACTGATGGGCACTACTAATATGCAGCACTGATGGGCACTACTAATATGCAGCACTGATGGGCACTACTAATATGCAGCACTGATGGGCACTACTAATATGCAGCACTGATGGGCACTACTAATATGCAGCACTGATGGGCACTACTAATATGCAGCACTGATGGGCACTACTAATATGCAGCACTGATGGGCACTACTAATATGCAGCACTGATGGGCACTACTAATATGCAGCACTGATGGGCACTACTAATATGCAGCACTGATGGGCACTACTAATATGCAGCACTGATGGGCACTACTAATATGCAGCACTGATGGGCACTACTAATATGCAGCACTGATGGGCACTACTAATATGCAGCACTGATGGGCACTACTAATATGCAGCACTGATGGGCACTACTAATATGCAGCACTGATGGGCACTACTAATATGCAGCACTGATGGGCACTACTAATATGCAGCACTGATGGGCACTACTAATATGCAGCACTGATGGGCACTACTAATATGCAGCACTGATAGGTGATACTGATGATAGGTACTGATAGACGGCACTGACTGGCATCACTGCTTGGCACTGACTGGCTGCACTGACTGGCTGCACTGACTGGCTGCACTGCTGGGCACAGGTGGGTGCACTATTGGGCACAGGTGGGCGGAGCTAGTGGGCGCACTGCTGGGCACAGGTGGGCGGAACTTGCGGGTGGCACTTCTGGGCACCGATCATCAGGGCACTGATCATCAGTGCCCTGATGATCGGTGCCGATCCTCGCTCTGACAACTGCCGGTTCTCGGCAGTACTTTCCTCACGATCTGACAGCGTGAGGAAAGTGCAGCCGAGAACCGGCACTCGCATTTCCCTGTGATCAGCGTGTCATTGGACACCGCTGATCACGTGGTAAAAGGCCGCTGTGATTGGCCTTTTACCACATCACATGATCAGCTGTGTCCGTAGGATACAGCGATCACGGAGATCGCCGGGTGCGTGCCGTCATTCGGCTATCTGCGGTCGGCAACTAGTTAACGACCCCCCCCAAACCTTCTGGGACACATGCCAGGTCCCAGAAGGCTGTAGGACCATTCACAAAGCACAGTGCAGCTCACACATGCACAGTGAGCAGCCAGCTGTAAGCCACCAGGACTCGCAGCTGACTAACAGCATAAGGTATAACATACAACAGAAAAAAGGCACATCTGTAATATTCATTCTAATAAGGTACAATTATGTAGAACATAAAAATTAAGTACGTGAACAAGGTAGGCAGAAAGGTAGGCAGAGTAATAAAGCCACCAACAGAAAGACATCATGAATATTCATTGGTCAGACAGTAAATGTCTGAGTTTTCCAAACATCCCATTTTTTGTCAAATAAGTGCATCCTATCCAGTAACATATAGTGAATACGTTCCATGAGCATCACCGCATCGCTTCTTCATATAACTGAGGCCAATGGTACCGTGGGTGACCTCCAATGAAGGGCATAGCCCATAGGGCTGAGACACAGATGGTGTGAATCAGCCTCAAAGCTTCAGTCTGTATTCCCGAGATATGGGCTCCCAGTAGGCAAGTCTGCATAGACAACTGCAGTGGGGCATTAGCCACAGCAGAGATCTTATGCCATATCAATGAAAGGCCTGGACAGGCCCAAAATGTATGTAGAAGGGTACCAGCTAGGCCACAACCTCGAAAGCAAAGGTGGGACGTCTCTGGGAACATGATGTGTAGTCTAGAGGGGGTATAATACCAACGGGTTTATACTTTAAGGACCATCTCACAGACAGAGCTCTGAAGCTCCTATGTATGTTATCCACCATGGAGTCCCAGTCCTCTACAGAGAAGGTGACATAGCTGCTGACTTTTAAAGGCTGAATTGCTTTTAAGAATATTTTTATTGGCTCATATGCCTGGCAACCTAAACAAAAAATATTTACTGTAAAAAAAACTTCTATGAATTGCTTTTCTCATCAGTGCAACAAATGGACAGGAAAAGGATAAAAGAAAACTTTACCACCAAAACCATATAGAGCTCTGTATGTAAACATCACAGATCTTTCTCCTGTCAGCATGAACAGGCAACTTTGTATTGCTCCGCAGAACAATATAAAGCAGCTTGTCTACCTAGTAAAACACACACCGCACACTGTTAACCCTTTGATCTGCCCAGTGCTGTTAGTACAGTGATGGTGCTTTTTATTAGCACTGATCACTGTATTAGTGTCACTGACAGTCAGTTCCCCCCCAGTGTCAGAATGCCCTCCGCAGTCCCGCTATAAGTCGCTGATCGCCATTACTAGTATTTAAAAAAAAAAAAAAAAATTATTATATATGCCGCCATTTGTAAACGCTATAACTTTCACGTAAACCAATTCACACGTATTGGGAATTTTTTTTTTAGTAAAGACATGTTGCAGAATACATTTTGGTGATATGTTCAATACTTATTTCAACCTCTGTATGTCTGTAAAGCTTTTAATTATCAAGTCCTATGGGGACCTGGTAGATCACGTCAGGCATCCCCTGAAAAGGTGTGTTTCTTGGCAGTCCCCTAAATGAGTGTAGGTGCATGAAGCTTAATTTGAAGACTTCCATTTTTATTAGTTATGAAAGTTAAACTGCTTGTAGTTGTTCTAGTCCTAGAGTGACGATGAACCAGCAAACACAAATGCTCCTGCGCTTGGGGATGGACTCGCTGCAGGCTACAACCACATTAAGAATGTCCTGGAACATGCACACCTTGCTGCCCTCAAAGAGACTGGGGGGATCCAAATATACTGAATGAGGAAAGAACAAACCGAAGGCGCACAGTCCTAGTGCATTACCATAGAAAATAAAGTATGTGTTGTACTCACAAATGACAATATAGTCAAGGCACATCATAAAGAACAGCTGGGTCAACACTGCGCTGAGGAAGAGGCAAGTCCTCGAAACGTGTCAGCCTTTTGGATGTCTACACTCCCTATTGCGGACTGTTACTCAGCGCGGTGTTGACCCAGCTGTTCTTTATGATGTGCCTTGACTATATTGTTATTTGTGAGTACAACACATACTTTATTTTTTATGGTAATGCACTAGGCCTGTGCGCCGTCTGTTTGTTCTTTCCTAGAGTGATGATGGTTCTATCACTCTGCAGCGATGTCTCGTCTGGAAATGGGATCATGACTGAGCTTGCTGAGATTGGGTAGAAAACTTGCCTCACCCAGATCCTGAGGTGTGGTTAAGGGTGTGCTCTAAATCCTAAAGCTCCACGTAATGGGGACACACAGCTGCTAACAGCATGCTGAAGTCATCTAGTCTTTATTAAACGCTTTCAATTCCCTATTTGAGGAGGCTTTGACGGGCGCAAAATTGTTTAGAAAATAGTCCTAATAAAAGTTCTGGTGCTCAGACATGTATAGCACAAAACTCCCGAGTCTGGATTAAAAATATTCCTGTCAAATAACACCACATGCAATGTAATGTATGTCCATGTAGAGATACGTTCAGGCCTTCCAGTTTAATTCTGTGAGCCCAGAATATTTCTGACAGGTTATTAATGCGTCTACTGACACCAATGCTGGGGGTTATTCATGTTTCCACTGACATCCATGCTAGGGGTAATTCTTATGTTCGGGAAGGGGTGGGGGTGCAATTTGGCATTGAATGGACCGCATCATTTACAGGGTT
Organism: Staurois parvus; assembly: GCF_062004578.1. Lineage (NCBI taxonomy): Eukaryota > Metazoa > Chordata > Amphibia > Anura > Ranidae > Staurois > Staurois parvus. Next base: position 9,872,611 of record NW_028317947.1, on the reverse strand, counting down.
TGGGGTGTGCACTTTGACCGCACGCTGCTGGTCTGAAACTAGCCTGCCAGCACCCTGCAGGGCACTGTGACAGGCTAGACAGGAGAGAGCCTGATGCTCTATAGCCTGTTCAGTGTCTTCTGCTCTGTCCTGCTGTCACTCAACAGAGGCAGGACAGAGCGCTTTGGCAGACTACGGGGTGAGGAGCTGTGCCAATACGCTATCCTATTCAATGCCCTGAAGTAGGGCAGAAATATAAGGGGGAAAAAATTATTAGGGGAGGATGTGACGACATGTTTTACCGCACCAGGTGACACCGCTAGTGACACCAATGGTTCCCATGTGGGCTGCTATTCCAAAAATAGTGTAGGGACTTCTTTCATGAGGTGTGGCAGCCCCATTGCCCATTCAATAGAATGCCCATGCAAAGCTGCACATAATGTCCAGTTTTATTATTACACAGGATTCCTATAGCACCCCCACACTTTGTCCTGCACTACACATAAAGGGAGCCACTACAGTTTACAAGAGGATTGGATGTCCCTGCTCATGAGAACTTGCAATCTAAAGGGAAGGGAGGTGAAATAACAGGTAATAACTAGGGATGAGCTGTTCAAAATGGAAAGATTAGGTTACTAATTTGAGGTGAGAGTGGCTTTCCTGAAGAGGAGTTTTTCAGGGCTCTCCTAAGGCAGACAGAGTAGGAGATCCTAGCGCACTTAACCCTCTCCTGTGTTTTCCCCCAGCGTAAACTGGAAGCAGAGCTATTACAGATTGAAGACCGTCATCAGGAGAAAAAAAGGAAATTCTTGGAAAGTACTGAAGCTTTCAACAACGAGCTTAAACGGGTAATTCATGTTTGACATACAGAATCTGCCATCAAGAGTAAAGGAAACTAATTCTGTGCTCGTGTATCTGTGTGTGTGGTTGCGCTTTGTATCTGTGTGTGTGTGTGTGTGTGCTCGCGCTTTGTGTGTGCGTGTGTGCTCGCGCTTTGTATCTGTGATGTACTGATGAGTTTGTTTTAAAAGTGGCATTCTAGCTTACGCTTTAATTGGCCTTAAAACTGCCCCCCCCCCCGCTATAACGCATACTAACCCATGTGAGATGCATATCTTGCCTATATTCAGGCCACTCCAGTCTGGTCATCTTATCCCACCCTCCTGTGTCAGACATCGCAGCTGCAGGGGAGAGGAGGGAACGCTTACAATGGGTGCTCTATTGAAGCCTACTGGGGGCGCCACTGCTCCAGGCTTTACTAGCTGTTGCCAGAGCGCATGCTCCTCTCCCCTGCAGCTGCCTCCATTTGATACGGGAGATCACCTAAGTGGAGCAGACTGATAATAGGTAAGTATTACACAGAGCTAGTTGGGGTGGAAGGCTTGTAATGTGTACAATGGCAGCTGATTTTTCATCTTTTAGTTTAATAAGGACTTCAAGTCTCTCCATATCCAATCTTGCTGCGCTCTGCAGGGCAGTCTCCATATATTTCTATGGACACCCACTAACAGTACTATTGTCCCCTTGGTCCCCTACTGGTTTCTGCATATTGTGATCACAGCCTAGAGAGAAGGGGAGGAGGTTCAGCTTGCACTTTTATACAGGAGAAACCCAGGTCTGTTTTTTGCATTCAGTGTCCTCGAAGCGCCTTCCTTTCTGTTCTATAGTCTAATATGAAGTGGTGGGAAACTTCCCAAACCAGGACACGGCATTCAAATAACCTCTTCACACCGAGCGCACACAAATGTATGGCCTCTCGGTGTCTGGGCCTTGACGCCGGGCAGCCGCACATTTGCGTGCAATTAAAAAAACCATATGTGCTGAGAGCGGCCCTGCACGCTCCCAGCACACGTCTGGTACTCGCAGAAAGGTCCCGATCTCCTCTTGTGATCGGGACCTTTCCCGATCATGTGACCGCTGTGACAGTGAATCATGGCGGTCACATGACCTTAAAACTCTGCCCTGCCTCCCAGCTTCTGAAACCCTTAAAGGGCCAGGAGGCACCAAGGGGTTAAGTATCTGTTCGGTTTTCATGGCTGCCTGGGTGCAGTTTTGGGGAGGTTACTTATTGCTTCAACAATACCAGATCATTAAAACAGAACTCCACCCAAAAGGGAAATTCTGCTTTAGGCCGTCCTCCCCCCACTCTCCTGTACCTGTCAAAACTAGCCTAGGTGATCTCACCCTCCCCACAGGGACACATCTCAGGTCCCAGAAGACTGTGGGACCATTCACAAAGCGCAGTTGGCTGTGAAGCTGAAAGCAGCATAGCTGGGTGCCCACAGTTAGGATGCTGGGAACCGGAAGGCTTGTGAGGACAACGTTGGATCCTTGGGCAGGGAAGTGTCTTTTTTATTAAGTCAGCAGCTACAGGATTTGTTAATTTTATTATTTTTTTTTTCCCCCACAATGAACCTCCTCTAATACCTTCCAAAAGTTCTAACCCGTTCTGTTCTGTCCAAAAAAGTTTAGCAGGCATTGGGCTTAAATCCAGTTACATTCACATCTATTTAGAAAAGAATGCACATTTCATTTTTGCACTAGACACCGATGAGCCATAACATTATGACCACCCAGCTAATATTGAGTAGGTCCTCTTTTTGTCAAAACAGCCCTGACCCATCGAGGCTCGGACTCCACTAGACCTGTGAAGGTATTCTGTGCTATCTGGCACCAAGCTGTAAATGGCAGATCACTATTAGATGCACACACACCCAGCCATCCACAGTGTAAAAGAAACCGTGATCAGATTAAGCCACCCCTTCCATTGCTCTGTGGTCCAGTTCTGATGCTCTTGTACCTGTTGCAAGTGCTTTTGGCTGTGGACACGGGTCAGCATGGGCCCCCTGACTGGTTTGCGGCTACATGGCCCCATACACAAGACATTGCCATGCACTGTGTGGTAACCAGCATGAACTTTGTCAGCAATTTGAGCTTCAGTAGCTCTTCTATTGGATTACACTACATGGGCCAGTGTTCAGTCCTCACATGCATCAGTGAGCCTTGTCTGCCCATGACCTTGTCACTGGTTGGCCAGTTTTCCTTCCATGGACTTGGTTGGTCCTGACCACTGCAGACTGGGAACGGGAGATTTGGCGTTGCTCTGACCCAGTTGTCTAGCCATTATTATTTTGCCCTTGTCAAAGTCTCTTAAATCTTCAAGTATTTTTTTTTTTGCACACTCAAACTTCAGGGAGAACATGTTTACTTCCTGCCCACTTTCAGGTGCCATTGTAATGATCAGTGTTGTACACTGATTAGCCATAACATTATGACAGCTGTCAGTTAAAATGAACAAGGCATATTACTTGTAGGTAAAAGTCAGTATAGACTGTCTTTATATTGTATTGTTTCTGTGCTCCTGTAATTAAATGTTGTATGTTCTTGCATGATTCCTAGAAGTATGATTTATTGTTTCTTATCCAGTTATGCAGTCTAAAGGTGGAGGTGGACATGGACAAGATTGCTGCAGAAATAGCCCAGGCTGAGGAGCAGGCCCGCAAGCGGCAGGAGGAACGTGAGAAGGAAGCAGCAGAGCAAGCTGAGCGCAACCAAATTGCAGCCGCTGCAGCAGCAGCTGCTGCTGCCGCCACGGCAGCCGAAGAGGAGCAAGAAACGCCAAAGTCTGAAGAGAAGACCGAAGAGGAAGAAACTCCCATGGAGACGGGTAAGTCCCTATAGAAGAGAAAAATTCCCAGCTCAACTTGCCAACCAGCTTGAAACCAACTGAATTAGCTTGTCTGATAGTATGTGTTAAAAACGGGTTTAGTTTGCACACATTTGCAAAACCATGCATGCTCTGCAGAGCCCCATAGTAGAGGCACATGTATTTAATGGATAGACTGCGGGCATGTGAACCTGAGGGAGCCCACCCCTCCTTAAAGGCACACGAGCGCACTGGACACCCAGCATATAGACAATGGCAGCCAAGGTGCCCAGTGAGCCCTCTCACCAACAATACAAGAAATGGCCACTGCCCCAGTCTGTAACTGGCCTTCACAGCAAGGAGCACATGTGCCTTTAAGGAGGGGTGGGCTTCCTCAGGTTCACCTGCCTTCAGTCTATCCATGAAATACATGTGCTTCTACTATGGGGGCTCTCAAAATATGGAGTTAGGAACTGCAGAATATCGGGGTGCCGTGAAGAAGCTCTGCAGCTTACGCACAAATCTGTGCAAACTAAACCCGTGTTTAATGCATACTGTTAGGCTAGTTTGGTTTGTTTGCAAGCTGATTGGTAATTTGAGCTGGAACTTTTATTGTTGAAGGCCAGTTATAGACTGGGGCGTCCCAGTATACACATGGTGCTGATGCCTGTTGGTGTGAAAAAGATGACAAGCTGGGTTTTTCTGAACATCTCTGAATGGAGTGGTGGTTGGCTGAGTTTTGGCAGTGTCAGCTGTCTGGCTGTACAGACATACCATGGACCTCTGTGGACAGTGAATGAATGTGTCAAACAGTTGCTTTGGCTTACTTCTTGAGTGCACAAGCAAGATTAACCCCTTCATGCTGGATATATGCATTTATGTGCCACTAAAGCAGTTGGCTTTAATGCCAACATATAGAGAGAGCTGGTGTCCCTTCTCAATGCTGGGAACACATTCTCTCAGAGCCCCCAGGTCAGTGAATGCATTGTCACAGCTGTCAGTCACCGTTTATGATTGGGACCTGGGCAAGTGCTCCTGAACACTGACAGTCAACCACATGGCTGGGAAGTCTGTCTCCACCTCCCAGCATTAAAGTGTTTCCAAAGGCTGAAGGGGTTTTTTTTTTACCTCCTATTTCCCCCCAGCTCTCCTAATACTTACCTGAGCCCAATCTTGAGCCATCAATGTGCACAAGAGCAGCTGCCCTCCTGGCTCTCTCCCTCCTCTGTGGCTCAAACATAGCAGCAGGAGCCATTGGCTCCCGCTGCTGTCAATCACAGCCAATGAGAAGGGATCAGGGCTGACCCCATTTTGTGTGTGAATGGACACATGGAGCAGGCACACATGAATGCCCCCATAGCAAGCAGCTTGCTGGGGGGGGGGAGGCAGGAGCACCGGCAGGGGATCCTAGAAGAAGATGATCAGGGCTACTCTGTGCAAAACCATTACACAGAGCAGGCAAGTATATCATGTTTGTTATTTAAAAAAAAAAAAAAAAAAACTTCCTTTTAGTATGACTTTAAGCTACTGATTAATGTTGTATCACAAGAAAGCCTTGTGTTACAATGAAAGCAGCACTGCTGTAGGTTAAAATGGTCTCAGATTAATGATTTCATAACCCGGGGCACAGACTTTAAGTGAGTTCTAATGTTCCCTCTGACATAATCTTTGCTGCAAGCAATGAAAGCTGTGCCGGGTAGTACTGTAGCTGGTGTAACCGAAAGCCTTCTTGCACAGAATTTTCCACTCCGTCAGTAAATATTCTAATTTGGCTGTTTATTTTAAAATGCCTAATAGTCTACCGCCCTGTGTGCTCTCTTATGAGGCCGCACCAATCTCATTTAGATAATTATTGTAACTAATTATTGTCTGAATATATACTTTGTTTTTAGTTGCCAAACATTTATATAAATTCAGTATTTAAAGGATAAATTCCCCTTTTGATTAAAATAAATAAATGCGTGTACTTGTGTGCGGGGTGTGTAGATAGGGGAGATGTACTAAAAATGGAGCACTCAGAATCTGGTGCAGCTGTGCATGGTAACCAATCAGCTTCTAACCTCACCTTGTTCAATTAAGCTGTGGCAATAAAACCTGGAAGCTGACTGGCTTCTATGCAGAGGTGAACCTGATTCTGTCTGCTCCTGTGGTGTGTTAAGCTTGGCTTTCTTGAAATCTGCCCCCCACTATCTGACACAAGTGTGCCCAATAACGAAATGTGATGTGTGCACTTCCAGGTGTTTAATGGATATCTAGTCTCACCCCCCCTCCCTTACCCCTACATCACTGAAAACACAGTACTGACATGGGGGTTGTTAATGTACATATTCTGGAGATGGGAAAGTGGGTGTTGATGTGAAATCTGCCCACAAACTCTGGATAGTGGGAAGTGACCTGAATGTTGTGGGCTGGATACTGAAAGATCAATGTGTATGTTTGGGCAGCATGATAATTGGTGCAACCTGCTCAGTTCAGGGATAATAGGGCTGTATGTGACCCAAAAATGCTTCTTGGATATGGATATAATTTTCATTTCCCATTTCCAGAGGACACCCCATCTTTGCCCCCTGCAGAAGAAACCAGTGAGAGCCAGCAGAATGGAGAGGAGGGGACATCAACTCCGGAGGACAAGGAAAGCGGACAGGAGGCTGTGGACAGTACGCTGGATGAAGGAACTAGTGACAGTAACACAGGATCTGAGAGCAACAGTGGAACTGTGGAAGAGACACCAGTAGACCACCAGCCCACGGAGGAGGGAGAGCGGAAGGAATGAGAGAATCCTTCCACAGTTTACCAGTTCTGCTTTTTAATATGTGGCCCAAACCTTGGTTAGGCAGGATTCCTCAAGTCATTCCTAAACTATAAAAAAAAGTGCTGCAGAAAAAGGCTGGATTGGATAAGACCTGTCCCAGTCTCTTCACTGGTTTTATGGGTTCAATGGCCATGGAACTGGCATAACTGCAATGTACAAGGGGAGGATCACTAACGATTGATCTGAATAACTTAGTTGGACCCATCCAAAGCCAGCGCTACAACCGCATCCGTGACAGATCAGGAACGATAACTAGATTTAGGTTTTTGGTTGTAGGGAGATGCAATTGCCTCTAAATGAGAATCCACTGAACTGCAGGTACTTGTCTAGCCGTTTTCTTTTTATGTTTGTGTCTGCCCCTATTGTGTTTTAGGGATGAAACTGACAGCCATGTGAGGTTTTACCTGGAGGTCTGTGGCTGAGCTGTAGACGTACAAGACACCAGCACTAGATCTGTTTTGGAGTCACACTCATTGTAACTTCTCAGACAAAAGCTTATGTTGCATTTTACAGGGAAATTGTCATGAGGGAAAAATGTTATCTAACATTCTGGGAAGGCTTTTTTTTTGGCCATCTTTGCATTTACTGGTCTGTGAGAAGTATCCAGCAAGAAGTGACAAAGAGAAGTCAGTACTACTTACTACTGTGCATACTTGCTTTGGGGTCAGTCAAAGTTCCAAAGCCAAGACAGCCAGTCAGCATGATAGCCTACATGTTTCTGTCATGACAGGTGTCCTTTAAAGTCCCCTCTGTCCAGTGTAGCTGAATACACAATTCTTAATGCTGTCTTTGTGATGACCATGTACAAGGTTGTATTTTATTTTTATTTTTTTAATACCTGAAGATTGAATAAAGATGGAAACGTCTTTCACGTGTTGAATTCTCATTTGTAACTGATGTTAGCCTGGGTTCACACATATGCGGTGCAGTATATCACATGCGATTTGTGTGCGGTGTGATTGGAGCTATACATTTTGTATGGTTCTATTCGCACCACACACAAAATGTGCAGAATCCCAGGGTTTGCACTAGAATTGGATTGCATGGGTATTCACACCTATGCAATCTGATTCTGCGCACCGCGTTTTGCGGACTGCTTTCTGGGTGTTAACATACACACCCGCAGCGGTTTGCATGAACTGGGTGCGATTCTAATGCGGTGCAGAATTTGCACATAAATCGCTGCGAATTCTGCACTGCATCAGTGTGAACCCGGGCTCACACCCTTTTTAATAGACTCTGCCACTGTACGTTATTGGTCCATCAGGTGGATACAAACAATATATAAGAGATATGGCCATACCACAGCCTAAAGAAGACTTCCAGGTATGGATATTTTATATATAGGTGCATTGGTGCAGCTTGGACCTGTCTAACTATGCCTATACCAGACCTGGCTGTACCTGCTTGACACCACTACTCCAGCAATCTCCACTTGTTTCTGGGTCCCACACTGAACAGCTGCCCTGCTAAATTGTGAACACAGGAGGTCAGCCACTTTGCATTAATTCACAAAATGCAATATCATTTCTGAGTGATGCCTGTGCCAAGTGCTCTCTGGTTGGACAGGTAGAGATCATGAAATCACTGCTCTGCTTCTTCCAATTAGAGGATGCTCTGCACTCATTTAGAAAGTAAAATTCCTGTATTCAGAATGCTGCAGTGCAAGCCCCTCTGTGCAGAGCCCCCACAAGCAAGTTGGGACCTCTGGAGGAGCAGTACCTACTTCAGTGATTTTCAGCTTCCACGCATAGTTACATGGTCCAAGCTGGGCATAAAATTATCCATACTAATTCTTTTGGGGGGGCGCACTGCCCCCTTGTAATCAAGGTTCTGTACACGTACGGGGGTTGGCAATGCTAGAGCCTTTGTTTTCTACCTGTGATACTGATTCAAGTTGTAATGCTGTGCAGGCCCAGTGCACACATTTTGTTTATAGTGTAGTGGATTGTGATTGACAGTCCACGTTTTATTAGATGATCAGTAAAATGACAATTTTATAGTCTTGCTACTGTCTGTATCTTGCTCTTTAAATTCCTTACTCTCTTAAGTAAACAATCAGATATAGGTTGACAGAACAATGATGATAATTAAGATGGCGCCTTCAGAACATTTATTAGATTTTTCAAAAAGGTGGACTATGCCTAAAGTAAAGGGAACTCTGTGGGCCACCTCAGCCTTCATTTTATGAATAGGATGTAAATATCGGGGAGCAGTGCCTAGGTGGTGTTGGTATCCACCCCCTGATATGAGTGGATGGAAGGTACTAGACTGCATATTGATTTCTTTACTCTTATTAAAGTACAAAGCCCAAGGCAATGCTCCCTGAGAAATGAATGCAAGGGACCTATCCAAAAATATACAGGAGTTGTTGATAAATTGCACAAGTAGACATTTCAAGATCAATAAAACCAATGCTGCTTTAGGCCAGGCTCACACTGTTGCACCGTGGGTGTACCTGCGCTCCCATAGACTCCTATTGGATGTGCATTTTTGTAGCTCTTTCTGAAAGCACACCCAAAGGTCCAGCATGATGCATCTTTCAGAGAGTTACAAATGCGTATTCTAATAGTCTATGGGGTCACGGGTAAAATACAGGAGAGCTGTGGGTATATCTGCACTGTGGCCGACCTGAAAATATACAATGTACAGGCTAGGTTACATTTACAAATGAGGGAGCTGAGAAACTGTCATATTCAAGCAAGAAACAAACACCTTGTAACCCTATTATTATACAGTATTTATAAAGCACCAACAGTTCGCTCAGCGCTGTACAATGTGATTTTATGTTGACTACACACCATTAAAAGGGCAACAAGTCTAACAGCAGCAGGGTGTCTTAATTAAACTATTAGTCCTAAAATCCACCATGTACTGGAAATGCACAAAGGCAGACATGTTTGAAGTCCAGCCTGTGTGACAGTCATGGCTACCCATCCCCCCCAATAGGTACAGTGAAGAAAAAGGTGTAGACAATGTAATCTGGTATTCCTGGGAATAACACTTCCTAAGAGAAACACTGAAGAAAAGTAATGCAGACACCCATTCTAAGGCATGACAAGCTACGGTATATTACATTTTTAGGTTTAGATATGCTTTAAGGGGACAAAGGCACTCTCAAGCAGAGTGCACCTATCAAGTTTAAAACTCCACTTTGCTGCTGAGCTAATGTAACCCATCCTCCCCATCTAGAAATAGAATCCTGCCTGTGGCCTCTGGCATTTGTTTCCAACCTGGCCTGCTGTTCAGTGCGCAGGCCCCACCTATGTAGCAGCTTCACTTCGAATACTAGGGGGCATCTTGCAATGCAGGAAATGTTTAGGCCCCAGAGAACCCTATGGATGCTACTAAACTGTCATCATCTTCAGTCTAAAAACAAAGTTTCTGTTGTATACACTTACAAATACATGTAAAGCCACATTTCCACAGCAAGGCTCCTCTGCAAAGCGTGCTGCCTAACTGAAAACAACCTGAAGATTTCCAACTATGGGATAAATTATATATGTGTGGTCCCTAATAAATATATATCTAAGGGGGAGAAAGCTTACCTTGAATCCCTTCCACCTCAAAGGTACAGCAAACCCAACATCTCTGAAGACCCCGTGTGTCAGTAGCAAACACAACAATGACACGCTCCAGACTTTTTTTTTTTTTTCTGTCAATTTTTTTAATTAAAATTTTAACACAATAGGATATAGAAAATACAAAAAAGGAACACAAAATCTTCAACTTATTTCATACTCAATTTATATATAATCTATCTCTATCCTGTTCCTGCCAGCTGTACACATATATGCTGCTGCTTGGCAGGTGGGCTTTAACACCAACAGGCTGCATACATTTGTCCCTATGTAAACATTTTCTGTGCTGAGGACACGTGCCCTGCGTGCTTCCGGCATGATTACTGGAGGGGACCGGAAAGCTCCCGATGTACACTTGCAACCGAGAGTTTTCTAATCATGTGACTGCTGTGATAGCCAATCACAGTGGTCATAGGATCAGAATGCCCACCTCCTGGCATTTAGAACCTCTTAAAGGGCGGGGGGTACCAAGGAATGGGTTCATAACTCCTTTTACCAATAACATAAATGATTTATGATGGGGGAGGGAAGAGTACCTGGGAGCATGAAGTGTGCACAAACTCACCCTACAGGAGTGATAGTCTGCGAGGAAGCGGCATACACGTCATTTGTAGGCTTATAGTGACCATACACACATCAGTTTTACTATCTGATCAATGTGTGATTAGGTAAAAATGTTCAAATCTGCAAACAACCAGTCAGAATTTCCCTTCCGATCGATCTGGACTCGATTTAGATCAAATTTGATTAAAATGAGTTGATCGGCCAGGAAAGAATGTTATAGTTTTGCATTGATCTGCACAAATATACTTTGGTTATGAATACAATCAATAAATCAGAATATGCGATTACATGGTGGAAACAGAGATACGATCAATGACGTACAATCAAAAGTTATGATCATATCTTGACAATCAAAATCCAAGTACCTGTGAATGGCATATCATTTGCGTTAGTTGACTATAAATCATTTAGTCCTATTGCAAAAGACTTCAGAAAATAAACTAATCATTTATTAAAGCGCGTAAAGCTATCACTATGCTGATATAGCTGCCAATCAACTGCCAGGGATCAGTGACTGTAGCGGCATGAATGAAAGCACCCTTATTAACAAAGGTCTCAAAGAAAGCAGAAACTGGCTTTAAAAAGAAAAAAAAAATTAAAGAGAAAAAAACAGTATTTATTAAATTAGAAAATTATTTTTAAAAAAATTAATTAGAAAAATATTGAAAAAAAAAAGGTATTCATTAAAGTAAAAAATGATTAAAGAAGAAACCGGGTATTAATTTAATTAGACAATGATTAAAGAAAGTGTTTTAATCTCTTTACACCGGTGCCTCCTGGCCCTTTAAGGGGTTTCAGATGCCGGGAGGTGGGGCGGGGTTTTAGGGTCATGTGACTGCTGTGATTTGCTGCCATGGCAATCGCATGATCGGACAAGGTCCTGATCGCAAGGGGAGATCGGGACCTTTCCGTGAGACACCAACATGTGTTGGGAGTGCGCAGGGCACACGCTCTCAGTACATGTGTGTTTGTCAAATGGTATGCAAATATGCAGCGGCTCGGCGTCAAGGCCCAGCAGCCGAGAGGCCGCATATTTGCATACAGTGGACATCAAGGGGTTAAATTAGAAAATATTAAATGGAAAAAGACCGGTATTTACTACTTAAAGTAAAAAATGATTAAAGAAAAAAAAGGTATTAAAGTAGAAAAATAGTAAAGGAAAACCGGTATTAAATTAATAGCTGTTTTTTTTCTTTAATATTTTGCTAAAGTAGAAAAATATTAACGGGGGAAAAAAAGGTATTTTTTATTCATTAAATTAGAAAAATATTAAAGGAAAAGAAAAAAAAAAAAAACACAAACCAGGTAGTTGAGCCTTGCAGGGTTATATTTTGGGTCTGTTCACAGCATGACAATTGTTTTTACATTATGTTGGACTACAATGCGTTTTTCTTTGCGCCTTGTCCTTGCATTGGATGCTGCTGGTGTAAATGAGCCTTAGACACCAAAAAGGGAGCCATTTCCATAGCTTTAGTGTTTGGGGTTTCCAGACATAAGAGTCCCACATCCAGACCTGCAGCTATCACATGACAGTTGGAATTTGAATTTGTTTTGTAACTGACACGCACTGCACCCCTCACATCCCTAACACAGATCTAGTTTTATCTGAGTCTAATGAGACTGAAAATTACACCCCCACAGATAATAATCCGCCCTATCCTTGTGTTAAATGTCCATCCATTGAGCTCATTATATATAAAACTACATAAGGAAAACACAAGGTTTGCCTGTTGCAGCCAATCAGATAAAATGAAATCTAACATCTGATTGCTTTCTATAGGCTGATTCCTATGCTCTGTGCTTATCAATGTAAGATATGTGGCAATTTCCATCCAGTAATGTCTGTTAAATCTTCCCAGACCAAAGCAATCTATCTGTGAGAGCAGCTCACTGTTTTCTTCCAGCCCCTTCCATTGCAATGCCTAGGTGAGGTTTCCATGGCAACCACTGTGCCCTATGACATCACAGCAAACAAGCAGCCTGGCTCACAGCTCCTCAGAAGACTCTGGCTTCAGTACTGAGCAGACCGTTCGGTTACTGCTCTGCGATGGAATTCAGAAAACTCTTCGGCGTTTTGCTGCTACTCGTCGGTTGGCAAATGACAGCAGTACGTGGTGCTGTTGTTGCTGATGATTTCATTGGCACCACACATGCGTGCCCCTCCATTCCGATCTATGAAAGTGTGGCATACGGCACAGACATGAACATAGAGCTGAGCTGCCAATGCAGACCGGATTTAAAGAGTCCTGTCTTTTGGTTCTACAAAGAGTCAGCCGACAGTTTAGAAACTCGGCCGCTGACACGGGCGGGAGATGGCGGCAAACAGAAGTCGCTTTACTTGGAGTCGAGGATCAGCATCAAAGTATACAGCATCATCATCCACAAGGCTCGTGTGACAGACTCAGGACTGTATATCTGTGGAAACGGCGATGGAGCATTCTACTGGGGGTACGACCTTGATGTGCAGGATAGCTCCAGTGCCTATGTGTCATTTCAGGAGCACCACCAACAGCCGCAGACAGACCTGGAAACCAAGCACTTGACTGCCTTCACCGCCTTCTGGAAATGGAGCAAGTGTGACCGCTGTGATGTACGCGGGGAGAAAAGAAAGATCGGCTTTTGCTATGTCAATAGTACCTATCTGGATCCTAGGTACATGCTGGCAGAGAATGGTGTTGTTTCCTGCGGCTCACATGCTGTTCCTGAAAACCTGAAAACGGAACTTTCTGACCGCAGACCGGAAATATTCATCAAGAGCTGCCTGGTCCCCTGCCATGACAGGCAGCCGGGAATTAAAGGAACCATCAAACATTGGATGCACAAACTTGGCAAAATCAAGGATTACATCCCATTTCTTTCCAGGGCTCCCACAGAAAAACATACCCACACCTTGGGGAGCAGCCTTACTCTTGCCTGCCCAGGCGCCAAACCAACAGATGCTGTCGCTTGGGATAAAGGCAACAGAAGATATTACAAATCGGAATATCTGATTGGACAGAAGACGGCGACGAGGATCTACATAGACCATGGCAATAACCTGAACTTCCGCTATGTCAGGAAGAGTGACAAAGCCACATATTACTGCTGGCACCAGGGACAGCTTAAAGCTGGAATTAAGCTGTCTATTCAGAACGACCCGTCAGAGAAGCGCAAGTTTGAAGATTCCGACTCTATCCTCGCCTTGACTGTTGTCGGCATTTTTTTTGCCATCTTTTGCCTTATCTTTATAATGATCCATTGCTTAAAATGCTGTGCCTACAATTTTAGGTGTTCACCGTCGGCATGCATAGCAGATATGGTGTAAGGATTTGTTCCCGGGCCATGGATCAGGTAGTAATATCCAGCTGTTGAGCAGCGGGTTTACTGACTGCCCACCTGAACATGGACATGCAGCCATTCAGGGCTGTGCACACAGTGTGGTCGTGATGCTTTGCTTCACAGCTACAGTAGAATTGACACTGCATGTTGCAGCTGGCAGGCTGTACCACGGCCCAATGTAGTCCATTCATGTAACTTAGGCTACACCACAACCACTCCGTAACCGCGTGCAACATGCATTCTGCCTGCAGGAAGGGCTCCCCACCGGTATAATACAACAGCATTGTGGGAGTGATTACCCCATCCATCTCAAATGTGTGGGTGAGCAAATTGGATCATTTTTTTTTCCTTCAACCTGAGGATTAGAGGAACTGAATTTATTCTCTCTTGAGAAGAGGAGATTAAGGGGGGATATGATCTCCATGTATAATACATAAGGGGGGGGATAGGATCTCCATGTATAATACATAAGGGGGGGGATATGATCTCCATGTATAATACATAAGGGGGGGGATAGGATCTCCATGTATAATACATAAGGGGGGGGATATGATCTCCATGTATAATACATAAGGGGGGGGATATGATCTCCATGTATAATACATAAGGGGGGATATGATCTCCATGTATAATACATATGGGGGGGGGATATGATCTCCATGTATAATACATAAGGGGGGATATGATCTCCATGTATAATACATAAGGGGGGATATGATCTCCATGTATAATACATAAGGGGGGATATGATCTCCATGTATAATACATAAGGGGGGATATGATCTCCATGTATAATACATAAGGGGGGATATGATCTCCATGTATAATACATAAGGGGGATATGATCAACATGTATAATACATAAGGGGGGATATGATCACCATGTATAATACATAAGGGGGATATGATCACCATGTATAATACATAAGGGGGATATGATCTCCATGTATAATACATAAGGGGGATATGATCTCCATGTATAATACATAAGGGGGGGGATATGATCACCATGTATAATACATAAGGGGGGGATATGATCTCCATGTATAATACATAAGGGGGGGGATATGATCTCCATGTATAATACATAAGGGGGGATATGATCTCCATGTATAATACATAAGGGGGGGATATGATCTCCATGTATAATACATAAGGGGGGGATATGATCTCCATGTATAAATACATCAGTGGTTCATATAGTGAACTCGGTGTAGAGCTATTCCCCCTGAGGTCATCACAAGGGACAAGGGGCACTCTTTATGTCTGGAGGAAAAGAAATTTAATCTCCAAACACGGAAAGGTTTCTTCACAGTGAGAGCTGTGAAAATGTGGAATAGACTCCCTCAAGAGTTGGTTCTGGCCAGCTCAGTGGATTGCTTCAATAAAGTCCTGGATTCTTTCTTGGATACACAGAATATAACTGGATATAACATTTATAGGTAAAGTTGATCCAGGGAATATCCGATTGCCTCTCAGGGGATCAGGAAGGAATTTTTTTTCCCAGCAGAAGCAAATTAGATCGTAGTTTGCTGGGGGGGGGTTTTTTGCCTTCCTCTGGATCAACTGTGGGTATAGGATTATAACTTTTTTTTTTTTCTTTTCTCTATGGTTGAACTGGATTGACTTTTGTCTTCTTTCAGCCGGACTAACTATGTAACTATGTAACCTGCTGGTTGATTATTGTATGGCCAGACTTAGGCTATGCCTCAACCACCCTGCAACTGTGTGCAATGTATGTGGTTGCAGCATGGTGGGACAAATGCTGGCGGGTTCCGGTTCCTAAACAATTTGCTCTAACAACCAGGAGTCATCTCTGCTGTCAGCGGTGGATTCAAATCAAATTTTGGAAACAAAAGAGCTGGCGGTTGTCAAAAAAATAAAAAAGAAGACGTGAGGCCCCCCACACTGGCAGGCCAGGAAAGAGGAACATGCTGCCCCCTCCTTCTGAAACATACCAGGCCACCTGCCCTCAACATGGTGTGTGTGTGTGGGGGGGGGGGGGGGTACTTTGCCATTTGCAGCTCAGTTTACAGTCCGAGGATGGCTGAGAGCAGGCGGGTAGGTGTAATTTATTGCATGTCTCTTCTGCAATAAAAGCCTGCCTGCTCAGTGTGTAACAAAAACAAAAACGCACCAACCTTGCGCATTACCTCAGTAAATAAAGGGTGAATTTATTGAATTGAGATATATACTCACAACAGTAGCAATAATAAAAGCATATCAAATCCAATATCAGTGCACTGGAATAGCAGACACGTACGGGTCCCATCGAGAGGGGAGAAGCAGACGCGTTTTGAAGGGGGATCCCTTCTTCTCAGCCTTGTGTTAGAGCTGCACAACCTTTGATTGGCTATTGGATGAGCTTTCATATATGGTTCTACCCGCTGACTCAGTAGGGAGTGGAGATGAGGAGGGAGTACCTGATTTCATGTATTAGTCTCCATTAGGTGGAGGATTTTGTAACTGTATATAGAGACTGAGGTTTCTTAGTATGTAGAGTGGTTGGAGAGCTCATTGGCACTGAGAGAAGGCTGCTGGAGCATGTGGTTCTGATCCTGCGGCATCTTAGCCCGGCTTCCATATCACGTGGAAGTTGCTCAGAGCTGTGCGGTCAGTGTGAAGGTTGGATGATGCTGTATGTAAGCACAGAAGATGGCCAGGGATCCCTGTGCTTGCTTAGTCTCAGTGCCTATGTGAGTACAGAACAGACCCTGTGCTCAGTTCAACAGCTGGATGACTTCCCCCCCCCCCCCTCGCTGCTCATTTTTTTATCACCGGGAAATCCTTTCTAATTTACTGCACAGTCTGAAATGCACATTTTAGGCTGATTGATTTCCTAAAACTCCCAAAACATATTTAGTTTGAGAAGACTCTGTGTTGCTGGCAGGGGTCTAATGTTGCTTGGGAGGATCTATTATTCCTGGCTGCAGGGGATATACTTTACAGCTTTTCTTGTTATTAACAAATTACTTAGCACCACAAAATAATACATTCTCTGAAAAGGGGAGGTAGTGGGGGATGGGTAGGGGGTGGAACCAAGGGACGGTGCTCAGAAGTCAATAAGGGATGACTCGGAAGGGAGGACTACCTACACCTATTCTGTTATTTTCAAAAATCCCTGGTGACAGCGGACGTGTAGTTCTGCTGTAAGGCTTATTCACATGTGCGCAGGCCTCAACGTCCCTCTGAAAAGCTATTCGCTGTGGTATTTGAAAGGCAGTGATGAGGTAATATGTCACCTCCTCACTGCTTGTTTTAAGACTTTGTTCACAGAGGGTGTATCAATCAAGGCTGGATCTGGGGGGATTTTAGTGGCACCCCTCAGGCTGCTCTGAACACTGAGGGGTCTAAGCACCCCTCTCCCTAACCATCATGCTGCAGGATTCCTGCACTTCACACAGAGCTGGGGGAAGCAGAATTATCAGGAGGTGGTTGGCTTTTCCCAGCACTCTATACAGTGCAACACCACCGATCCCCCCGCCCACAGAACCGATCCCCCCACCCACACCACCGATCCCCCACCCCCCCGTGGCTGCAGGCTGCTCCTCCTCTCCCCTCCCGACAGCTTTGGGTGTTGCAGGGGTGCCACAGGGGGACTTCACTCTGCAAATAGACCAGCTGCACCAACCTCCCCTGTACTGCCCCCCTCCCCTCTCAATGATCACCCGCCCCCCCCAAAAAAAAGAATGTAAAAAAAAAAAAAAAGGTAGTAGGACCTCGCTCACATGGGGCTTACTACAGCATCCACTCATGCAGGCTGTTTATTAACCTCTTCCCACCCGGCCAATGGCCGATTGGCAGCCAGCAAAATCCCTCAGCTTTCCGGGTGGACGCCATATGGCGTCCTATCGGGCATGCGCAGTTTGAGCGCCTGCAGAACCACGCAGCGGCGCAATCTGTCACCAGCCGTGTACCTCGGGCACAGCCTATGACAGATCTGAGTACTGACCCCGTTGCCGGTACCATGTGACCTGTGGCCAATCACAGCAGGTCACATGACAGTTGTATACAATGGATGGCTTCATTCATGCCATCCATTGTATACTAGTGTAGTGTCTAGCTGTGAATGGTCACAGCGATCACATGCAGAAGCTGGGACAATCACAGCCCAGCTATGTCATGTGATTAGCCGTAGCAAAATCACAGCTAAGCACAAAAAAAACCCTGAATGAATCGAAGTCATTCAGGTAAATGCTTGCTTATAGCAAAGTAATTCTTTGCTATAAGCAAATTATGTAAAAAAAAAAAAAAAAAAAATACTGATCATTTCCCCAAAGTAGTACAATGGTACTATGATAACACTTTACTACTTTGGTCATAGTGAAATATGAAAAAAAAAAAAAAATCTTAAAAAAAGAAAAAAAATTTAATAAAAAATTAAAAATAATAGAAAAAAACAAAACAAAAATTATACATATTTTTTTTTCATACGGTCACCAGTCAGTGTCCCTGATCACCGCCATGCCAGTTATATGACGACGCTGTACTACACTGGTGACAGTATGTAAAAAAAAAGTGAAAATAATTGTTTTAATTTTTTCATTTTCTGAAAAATTATGACAAAAAAAATACAACTTCAAAAAACTCGCCATGCCTCTTATGAAGTACGTCTGACTGTCTACTTTTCAAAAAGGTGTCATTTGGGGGATATCTGTACTGTTCTGACATTTGGGGGATATCTGTACTATTCTGACATTTGGGGGATATCTGTACTGTTCTGACATTCTTGGACCTCAAGAAATTAGATTGGCCGTCAGTACTTCAGGATTGATCAATTTTCAGATCTATACCATAGTTTGTGAACTCTATAACTTTCCTACAAACTAAAAAATACATCCTAATTTGGGTTATTTTCACCAAAGACATGTAGCAGAATACATTTTGGCCTAAATTTATGAAGAACAATTATTTATTTGCAAACTTTTATAACAGAAACAAAGAAAAATGTGTTTTGTTTTCAGCATTTTTGGTCTTTTTTTGTTAATTTAGAAAAAAATAAAAACCCCAGCGGTGATTAAATACCACCAAAAGAAAGCTCTAGTTGTGTGAAGAAAATGATAAAATTTTAGTTTGGGTACAATGTTGTATGACCGCGCAATTGTCATTCAAAGTGTGAGAGCGCTGAAACCTGAAAAATGGCCAGGGCAGGAAGGGGGTAAACGTGCCCGGTATGGAATAGGTTAAAGTAGAAAAATATTAAAGGGAAAAAAAACTAATATTTTTTCTAATAGAATGAATAAAAAATACCTAAGAAAAAACACAAACCAGGTAGTTGAGCCTTGCAGGGTTACATTTTGGGTCTATTCACAGCATAACAATTGTTTTTACATGGTGTTGGACTACAATGCATTTTCCTTTGCGCCTTGTCCTTGCATTGGATGCTGCTGGTGTAAAGGAGCCTTAGACACCAAAAAGGGAGCCATTTCCATAGCTTTAGTGTTTGGGGTTTCCAGACATAAGAGTCCCACATCCAGACCTGCAGCTATCACATGACAGTTGGAATTTAAATTTGTTTTGTAACTGACACGCACTGCACCCCTCACATCCCTAACACAGATCTAGTTTTATCTGAGTCTGAGACTGAAAATTACACCCCCACAGATAATAATCCGCCCTATCCTTGTGTTAAATGTCTATTCATTGAGCTCATTATATATAAAAACTACATAAGGAAAACACAAGGTTTGCCTGTTGCAGCCAATCAGATAAAATGAAATCTAACATCTGATTGCTTTCTATAGGCTGATTCCTATGCTCTGTGCTTATCAATGTAAGATATGTGGCAATTTCCATCCAGTAATGTCTGTTAAAACTTCCCAGACCAAAGCAATCTGTGAGAGCAGCTCACTGTTTTCTTCCAGCCCCTTCCATTGCAATGCCTAGGTGAGGTTTCCATGGCAACCACTGTGCCCTATGACATCACAGCAAACAAGCAGCCTGGCTCACAGCTCCTCAGAAGACTCTGGCTTCAGTACTGAGCAGACCGTTCGGTTACTGCTCTGCGATGGAATTCAGAAAACTCTTCGGCGTTTTGCTGCTACTCGTCGGTTGGCAAATGACAGCAGTACGTGGTGCTGTTGTTGCTGATGATTTCATTGGCACCACACATGCGTGCCCCTCCATTCCGATCTATGAAAGTGTGGCATACGGCACAGACATGAACATAGAGCTGAGCTGCCAATGCAGACCGGATTTAAAGAGTCCTGTCTTTTGGTTCTACAAAGAGTCAGCCGACAGTTTAGAAACTCGGCCGCTGACACCGGCTGGAGATGGCGGCAAAAAGAAGTCGCTTTACTTGGAGTCGAGGATCAGCATCAAAGTATACAGCATCATCATCCACAAGGCTCGTGTGACAGACTCAGGACTGTATATCTGTGGAAACGGCGATGGAGCATTCTACTGGGGGTACGACCTTGATGTGCAGGATAGCTCCAGTGCCTATGTGTCATTTCAGGAGCACCACCAACAGCCGCAGACAGACCTGGAAACCAAGCACTTGACTGCCTTCACCGCCTTCTGGAAATGGAGCAAGTGTGACCGCTGTGATGTACGCGGGGAGAAAAGAAAGATCGGCTTTTGCTATGTCAATAGTACCTATCTGGATCCTAGGTACATGCTGGCAGAGAATGGTGTTGTTTCCTGCGGCTCACATGCTGTTCCTGAAAACCTGAAAACGGAACTTTCTGACCGCAGACCGGAAATATTCATCAAGAGCTGCCTGGTCCCCTGCCATGACAGGCAGCCGGGAATTAAAGG
Organism: Staurois parvus; assembly: GCF_062004578.1. NCBI lineage: Eukaryota > Metazoa > Chordata > Amphibia > Anura > Ranidae > Staurois > Staurois parvus. The sequence continues at coordinate 9,851,952 of NW_028317947.1, read as the reverse complement.
AACCATCAAACATTGGATGCACAAACTTGGCAAAATCAAGGATTACATCCCATTTCTTTCCAGGGCTCCAACAGAAAAACATACCCACACCTTGGGGAGCAGCCTTACTCTTGCCTGCCCAGGCGCCAAACCAACAGATGCTGTCGCTTGGGATAAAGGCAACAGAAGATATTACAAATCGGAATATCTGATTGGACAGAAGACGGCGACGAGGATCTACATAGACCATGGCAATAACCTGAACTTCCGCTATGTCAGGAAGAGTGACAAAGCCACATATTACTGCTGGCACCAGGGACAGCTTAAAGCTGGAATTAAGCTGTCTATTCAGAACGACCCGTCAGAGAAGCGCAAGTTTGAAGATTCCGACTCTATCCTCGCCTTGACTGTTGTCGGCATTTTTTTTGCCATCTTTTGCCTTATCTTTATAATGATCCATTGCTTAAAATGCTGTGCCTACAATTTTAGGTGTTCACCGTCGGCATGCATAGCAGATATGGTGTAAGGATTTGTTCCCGGGCCATGGATCAGGTAGTAATATCCAGCTGTTGAGCAGCGGGTTTACTGACTGCCCACCTGAACATGGACATGCAGCCATTCAGGGCTGTGCACACAGTGTGGTCGTGATGCTTTGCTTCACAGCTACAGTAGAATTGACACTGCATGTTGCAGCTGGCAGGCTGTACCACGGCCCAATGTAGTCCATTCATGTAACTTAAGCTACACCACAACCACTCCGCAACCGCGTGCAACATGCATTCTGCCTGCAGGAAGGGCTCCCCACCGGTACAATACAACAGCATTGTGGGAGTGATTACCCCATCCATCTCAAATGTGTGGGTGAGGGAATTGGATCTTTTTTTTTTCCTTCAATCTGAGGATTAGAGGAACTGAATTTATTCTCTCTTGAGAAGAGGAGATTAAGGGGGGATATGATCTCCATGTATAATACAAAAGGGGGGATATGATCACCATGTATAATACATAAGGGGGGATATGATCTCCATGTATAATACATAAGGGGGGATATGATCTCCATTTATAAATACATAAGGGGGGATATGATCTCCATGTATAATACATAAGGGGGATATGATCTCCATGTATAATACATAAGGGGGGATATGATCTCCATGTATATTACATAAGGGGGGATATGATCTCCATTTATAAATACATCAGTGGTTCATATAGTGAACTCGGTGTAGAGCTATTCACCCTGAGGACATCACAGAGGACAAGGGGGCACTCTTTACATCTGGAGGAAAAGAGATTTAATCTCCAAACACGCAAAGGTTTCTTCACAGGGAGAGCTGTGAAAATGTGGAATAGACTCCCTCAAGAGTTGGTTCTGGCCAGCTCAATGGATTGCTTCAAAAAAGTCCTGGATTCTTTCTAGGATACACGGAATATAACTGGATAATAACATTTATAGGTAAAGTTGATCCAGGGAATATCCGATTGCCTCTCGGGGGATCAGGGAGGAATTTTTTTTCCCAGCAGGAGCAAATTAGATCGTGCTTTGCTGGGTTTTTTTGCCTTCCTCAGGATCAACTGTGGGTATAGGATTATAACTTTTTTTTTTTTTCTCTATGGTTGAACTGGATAAACGTTTGTCTTCTTTCAGCCGGACTAACTATGTAACTATGTAACCTGCTGGTTGATTATTGTATGGCCAGACTTAGGCTATGCCTCAACCACCCTGCAACTGTGTGCAATGCATGTGGTTGCAGCATGGTGGGACAAATGCTGGCGGGTTCCGGTTCCTAAACAACTACGAGTCATCTCTGCTGTCAGCGGTCGGTTCCTTGCTGATAGCAGAATGTAAACAAAAGAGCTGGCAGTTGTCAAAAAAAAATGTAAAAAAGGCGTGAGGCCCCCAAACTGGCAGGCCAGGAAAGGGGGGACGAGCATGCTGCCCCCTCCTTCTGAAACATACCAGGCCACCTGCCCTCAACATGGTGTGTGTGTGTGGGGGGGGTACTTTGCCATTTGCAGCTCAGTTTACAGTCCGAGGATGGCTGAGAGCAGGCGGGTAGGTGTAATTTATTGAATGTCTCTTCTGCAATAAAAGCCTGCCTGCTCAGTGTGCAACAAAAGCAAAAGCGCACCAACCTTGCGCATTACCTCAGTAAATAAAGGGTGAATTTATTGAATTGAGATATATACTCACAACAGTAGCAATAATAAAAGCATATCAAATCCAATATCAGTGCACTTAGAACTGCACAACCTTTGATTGGCTATCGGAGGAGCTTTCATATATGGTTGGCTGACGCAGTTCCAGCACTGAATGTAAGTACTGGCAAGGGGTGCTGGAGAGACTATTGATATGGAGTACTGGGGGATCTATTGCTGCTGGGGAGGTATTTTACTGTTAGGGGTCTATCGTTAAGGGGAATCTGTTGTTGGGTATTTTAGTGTGTGTGGGGTGGGGTGGTGCTACTGTTAATGCTGATTTTGTGTGTGTGTGTCTATAAGTTGTAGTTTTATATACTGACTACGTTTTCTAGTTTATTTAAAATCCCTAAAAGATGACATTTAGTTTGCTAAGATTGTGTGTTGCTGGTGAGGTATTTTATTATGAGGGGCCTATTGTTAATGCAGGGAGGGATTTACTGTTGAGGGGGATCTGTTGTTGTTGGGTGATGGTATTTTAGTGTGTGTGGGGTGGTGCTACAGTTAATGCGGATTTCATATATATATATGTGTGTGTCTATAAGTTGTAGTTTTATATACAGACTACGATTTTCTAGTTTACTTAAAATCCCTAAAATATGACATTTAGTTTGCTAAGATTGTGTGTTGCTGGTGGGGGTATTTTATTTCTTGGGTGGATCTATTGTTGCTGGGGTGTATTTTGTTGTAGGGGGTGTTGCGGGTGATGCATTTTATGGCTTTTCTTGTTTTTAGGAAATTCCATACAAATTATTATCTCCACAAAATGATACTTGGTTCTGTATTCTCTAAAAAGGGAGATACCGGGAGGTGGGTGGTGGGTGGTGGTACCAAGGGACCAGAGGTCAGTAGGGAGTGGAGATGAGGAGGGAGTACCTGATTTCATGTATTAGTCTCCATTAGGTGGAGGATTTTGTAACTGTATATAGAGACTGAGGTTTCTTAGTATGTAGAGTGGTTGGAGAGCTCATTGGCACTGAGAGAAGGCTGCTGGAGCATGTGGTTCTGATCCTGCGGCATCTTAGCCCGGCTTCCATATCACGTGGAAGTTGCTCAGAGCTGTGCGGTCAGTGTGAAGGTTGGATGATGCTGTATGTAAGCACAGAAGATGGCCAGGGATCCCTGTGCTTGCTTAGTCTCAGTGCCTATGTGAGTACAGAACAGACCCTGTGCTCAGTTCAACAGCTGGATGACTTCTCCCCCCCCCCCCTCGCTGCTCATGTTTTTATCACCGGGAAATCCTTTTTCTAATTTACTGCACAGTCTGAAATGCACATTTTAGACTGATTGATTTCCTAAAACTCCCAAAACATATTTAGTTTAAGAAGACTCTGTGTTGCTGGCAGGGGTCTATTGTTGCTTGGGAGGATCTATTATTCCTGGCTGCAGGGGATATACTTTACAGCTTTTCTTTTTATTAACAAATTACTTAGCACCACAAAATAATACATTCTCTGAAAAGGGGAGGTAGTGGGGGATGGGTAGGGGGTGGAACCAAGGGACGGTGCTCAGAAGTCAATAAGGGATGACTCGGAAGGGAGGACTACCTACACCTATTCTTTTATTTTAAAAAATCCCTGGTGACAGCGGACGTGTAGTTCTGCTGTAAGGCTTATTCACATGTGCGCAGGCCTCAACGTCCCTCTGAAAAGCTATTCGCTGTGGTATTTGAAAGGCAGTGATGAAGTAACATGTCACCTCCTCACTGCTTGTTTTAAGACTTTGTTCACAGAGGGTGTATCAATCAAGGCTGGATCTGGGGGGCTGGGCCCCCAAGATTTCAGTGGCACCCCTCAGGCTGCTCTGAAGACTGTGGGGTCTAAGCACCCCTCCCCCTAACCATCATGCTGCAGGATTCCTGCACTTCACACAGAGCTGGGGGAAGCAGAATTATCAGGAGGTGGTTGGCTTTTCCCAGCACTCTATACAGTGCAACACTACCGATCCCCCCGCCCACAGAACCGATCCCCCACCCCCCCCCCTGTGGCTGCAGGCTGCTCCTCCTCTCCCCTCCTGACAGCTTTGGGTGTTGCAGGGGTGCCACAGGGGGACTTCACTCTGCAAATAAACCAGCTGCACCAACCTCCCCTGTACTGCCCCCCTCCCCTCTCAATGATCACCCCCCCCCCAAAAAAAAAAGAATGTAAAAAAATAACACTGTAAAAAAAAAAAAAAAAAAAAGGTAGTAGGACCTCGCACACACGAGGCTTACTACAGCATCCACTCCTGCAGGCTGTTTATTAACCTCTTTCCGCCCGGCCACGCAGCGGCGCGATCTGTCACCAGCCGTGTACCTCGGGCACAGCCTATGACAGATCTGAGTACCGGCCCAGTTGCCGATACCATGTGAACTGTGGCAAATCACAGCAGGTCACATGACAGTTGTATACAATGGATGGCTTCATTCATGCCATCCATTGTATACTAGAGTGTCTAGCTGTGAATGGTCACAGCGATCACATGCAGAAGCTGGGCCAATCACAGCCCAGCTATGTCATGTGATTAGCCATAGCAAAATCACAGCTAAGCACAAAAAAAACCCTGAATGAATCAAAGTCATTCAGGTAAATGCTTGCTTATAGCAAAGTAATTCTTTGCTATAAGCAAATTGTGTAAAAAAAAAAAAAGAAAAATACTGATCACTTCCCCAAAGTAGTACAACGGTACTATGGTAACATTGTACTACTTTAGTCATAGGGAAATATGAAAAAAAAAATCTTAAAAAAAGAAAAAAAATTTAATACAAAATTAAAAATAATAAAAAAAAAAATTATATATTTTTTTTTCATACTGTCACCAGTCAGTGTCCCTGATCACCGCCGTACTACACTGGTGACAGTATGTAAAAAAAAGTGAAAATAAATGTTTTCATTTTTTCATTTTCTGAAAAATTATGACAAAAAAAATACAACTTCAAAAAACTCGCCATGCCTCTTATGAAGTACGTCGGACTGTCTACTTTTCAAAAAGGGGTCATTTGGGGGATATCTGTACTGTTCTGACATTCTTGGACATTAGGAAATTAGATTGGCTGTCAGTACTTCAGGATTGATCAATTTTCAGATCTATACCATAGTTTGTGAACTCTATAACTTTCCTACAAACTAAAAAATACATCCTAATTTGGGTTATTTTCACCAAAGACATGTAGCAGAATACATCTCGGCCTAAATTTATGAAGAACAATTATTTATTTGCAAACTTTTATAACAGAAACAAACAAAAATGTGTTTTGTTTTCAGCATTTTTGGTCTTTTTTTTGTTAATTTAGCAAAAAATAAAAACCCCAGCGGTGATTAAATACCACCAAAAGAAAGCTCTAGTTGTGTGAAGAAAATGATAAAATTTTAGTTTGGGTACAATGTTGTATGACCGCGCAATTGTCATTCAAAGTGTGAGAGCGCTGAAACCTGAAAACTGGCCTGGGCAGGAAGGGGGTAAGAGTGCCCGGTATGGAAGTGGTTAAAGTAGAAAAATATTAAAGGAAAAAAAAAACTAATATTTTTTCTAATAGAATGAATAAAAAGTACCTAAGGAAAAACACAAACCAGGTAGTTGAGCCTTGCAGGGTTATATTTTGGGTCTGTTCACAGCATGACAATTGTTTTTACATTATGTTGGACTACAATGCGTTTTTCTTTGCGCCTTGTCCTTGCATTGGATGCTGCTGGTGTAAATGAGCCTTAGACACCAAAAAGGGAGCCATTTCCATAGCTTTAGTGTTTGGGGTTTCCAGACATAAGAGTCCCACATCCAGACCTGCAGCTATCACATGACAGTTGGAATTTAAATTTGTTTTGTAACTGACACGCACTGCACCCCTCACATCCCTACCACAGATCTAGCTTTATCTGAGTCTGAGACTGAAAATTACACCCCCACAGATAATAATCCGCCCTATCCTTGTGTTAAATGTCTATTCATTGAGCTCATTATATATAAAACTACATAAGGAAAACACAAGGTTTGCCTGTTGCAGCCAATCAGATAAAATGAAATCTAACATCTGATTGCTTTCTATAGGCTGATTCCTATGCTCTGTGCTTATCAATGTAAGATATGTGGCAATTTCCATCCAGTAATGTCTGTTAAATCTTCCCAGACCAAAGCAATCTATCTGTGAGAGCAGCTCACTGTTTTCTTCCAGCCCCTTCCATTGCAATGCCTAGGTGAGGTTTCCATGGCAACCACTGTGCCCTATGACATCACAGCAAACAAGCAGCCTGGCTCACAGCTCCTCAGAAGACTCTGGCTTCAGTACTGAGCAGACCGTTCGGTTACTGCTCTGCGATGGAATTCAGAAAACTCTTCGGCGTTTTGCTGCTACTCGTCGGTTGGCAAATGACAGCAGTACGTGGTGCTGTTGTTGCTGATGATTTCATTGGCACCAGACATGCGTGCCCCTCCATTCCGATCTATGAAAGTGTGGCATACGGCACAGACATGAACATAGAGCTGAGCTGCCAATGCAGACCGGATTTAAAGAGTCCTGTCTTTTGGTTCTACAAAGAGTCAGCCGACAGTTTAGAAACTCGGCCGCTGACACGGGCGGGAGATGGCGGCAAACAGAAGTCGCTTTACTTGGAGTCGAGGATCAGCATCAAAGTATACAGCATCATCATCCACAAGGCTCGTGTGACAGACTCAGGACTGTATATCTGTGGAAACGGCGATGGAGCATTCTACTGGGGGTACGACCTTGATGTGCAGGATAGCTCCAGTGCCTATGTGTCATTTCAGGAGCACCACCAACAGCCGCAGACAGACCTGGAAACCAAGCACTTGACTGCCTTCACCGCCTTCTGGAAATGGAGCAAGTGTGACCGCTGTGATGTACGCGGGGAGAAAAGAAAGATCGGCTTTTGCTATGTCAATAGTACCTATCTGGATCCTAGGTACATGCTGGCAGAGAATGGTGTTGTTTCCTGCGGCTCACATGCTGTTCCTGAAAACCTGAAAACGGAACTTTCTGACCGCAGACCAGAAATATTCATCAAGAGCTGCCTGGTCCCCTGCCATGACAGGCAGCCGGGAATTAAAGGAACCATCAAACATTGGATGCACAAACTTGGCAAAATCAAGGATTACATCCCATTTCTTTCCAGGGCTCCAACAGAAAAACATACCCACACCTTGGGGAGCAGCCTTACTCTTGCCTGCCCAGGCGCCAAACCAACAGATGCTGTCGCTTGGGATAAAGGCAACAGAAGATATTACAAATCGGAATATCTGATTGGACAGAAGACGGCGACGAGGATCTACATAGACCATGGCAATAACCTGAACTTCCGCTATGTCAGGAAGAGTGACAAAGCCACATATTACTGCTGGCACCAGGGACAGCTTAAAGCTGGAATTAAGCTGTCTATTCAGAACGACCCGTCAGAGAAGCGCAAGTTTGAAGATTCCGACTCCATCCTCGCCTTGACTGTTGTCGGCATTTTTTTTGCCATCTTTTGCCTTATCTTTATAATGATCCATTGCTTAAAATGCTGTGCCTACAATTTTAGGTGTTCACCGTCGGCATGCATAGCAGATATGGTGTAAGGATTTGTTCCCGGGCCAAGGATCAGCTAGTAATATCCAGCTGTTGAGCAGCGGTTTTACTGACTGCCCACCTGAACATGGACATGCAGCCATTCAGGGCTGTGCACACAGTGTGGTCGTGATGCTTTGCTTCACAGCTACAGTAGAATTGACACTGCATGTTGCAGCTGGCAGGCTGTACCACGGCCCAATGTAGTCCATTCATGTAACTTAGGCTACACCACAACCACTCCGCAACCGCGTGCAACATGCATTCTGCCGGCAGGAAGGGCTCCCCACCGGTACAATACAACAGCATTGTGGGAGTGATTACCCCGTCCATCTCAAATGTGTGGGTGAGCGAATTGGATCTTTTTTTTTTCCTTCAACCTGAGGATTAGAGGAACTGAATTTATTCTCTCTTGAGAAGAGGAGATTAAGGGGGGATATGATCTCCATGTAGAATACATAAGGGGGGATATGATCTCCATGTATAATACATAAGGGGGGATATGATCTCCATGTATAATACATAAGGGGGGATATGATCTCCATGTATAATACATAAGGGGTGATATGATCTCCATGTATAATACATAAGGGGGGATATGATCTCCATGTATAATACATAGGAGGGATATGATCTCCATGTATAATACATAAGGGGGGATATGATCTCCATGTAGAATACATAAGGGGGGGATATGATCACCATGTATAATACATAAGGGGGATATGATCTCCATGTATAATACATAAGGGGGGATATGATCACCATGTATAATACATAAGGGGGGATATGATCTCCATGTATAATACATAAGGGGGATATGATCTCCATGTATAAATACATCAGTGGTTCATGTACTGAACTCGGTGTAGAGCTATTCACCTTGAGGTCATCACAGAGGACAAGGGGGATCTCTTTACATCTGGAGGAAAAGAGATTTAATCTCCAAACACGGAAAGGTTTCTTCACAGGGAGAGCTGTGAAAATGTGGAATAGACTCCCTCAAGAGTTGGTTCTGGCCAGCTCAGTGGATTGCTTCAAAAAAGTCCTGGATTCTTTCTTGGATACACAGAATATAACTGGATATAACATTTATAGGTAAAGTTGATCCAGGGAATATCCGATTGCCTCTCAGGGGATCAGGAAGGGAATTTTTTTTCCCAGCAGAGCAAATTGGATCGTGCTTTGCTGGGTTATTTTTGCCTTCCTCTTGATCAACTGTGGGTATAGGATTATAACTTTTTTTTTTTTCTTTTCTCTATGGTTGAACTGGATGGACTTTTGTCTTTTTTCAGCCGGACTAACTATGTAACTATGTAACCTACTGGTTGATTATTGTATGGCCAGACTTAGGCTATGCCTCAACCACCCTGCAACTGTGTGCAATGCATGTGGTTGCAGCATGGTGGGACAAATGCTGGCGGGATCCAGTTCCTAAACAATTTGCTCTAACAACCGCGAGTCATCTCTGCTGTCAGCGGTGGATTCAAATCAAATTTTGGAAACAAAAGAGCTGGCGGTTGTCAAAAAAATAAAAAAGACGTGAGGCCCCCCACACTGCAGGCCAGGAAAGGGGGGACGAGAATGCTGCCCCCTCCTTCTGAAACATACCAGGCCACCTGCCCTCAACATGGTGTGGGTGGGTGTGTGTGTGTGTGTGTGTGTGTGTGTGTGTGGGGGGGGGGGGGGGGGGGGGGGTACTTTGCCATTTGCAGCTCAGTTTACAGTCCGGGGATGGCTGAGAGCAGGCAGGTAGGTGTAATTTATTGCATGTCTCTTCTGCAATAAAAGCCTGCCTGCTCAGTGTGCAACAAAAACAAAAGCGCCCCCCAACCATGCGCATTACCTCAGTAAATAAAGGGGTGAATTTATTGAATTGAGATATATACTCACAACAGTAGCAATACTAAAAGCATATCAAATCCAAGATCAGTGCACTGGAATAGCAGACACGTACGGGTCCCATCGAGAGGGGAGAAACTGACGCATTTCGAAGGGGCGTCCCTTCCTCTCAGCCTTGTGTTAGAGCTGCACAACCTTGATTGGCTATTGGAGGAGCTTTCATATATGGTTCTACCCGCTGACTCAGTAGGGAGTGGAGATGAGGAGGGATACCTGGTTTCATGTATTAGTCTCCATTAGGTGGAGGATTTTGTAACTGTATATAGAGACTGAGGTTTCTTAGTATGTAGAGTGGTTGGAGAGCTCATTGGCACTGAGAGAAGGCTACTGGAGCATGTGTTCTGATCTTGCGGCATCTTAGCCCGGCTTCCATATCACGTGGAAGTTGCTCAGAGCTGTGCGGTCAGTGTGAAGGTTGGATGATGCTGTATGTAAGCACAGAAGATGGCCAGGGATCCCTGTACTTGCTTAGTCTCAGTGCCTATGTGAGTACAGAACAGACCCTGTGCTCAGTTCAACAGCTGGATGACTTCTCCCCCCCCCCCCCCCCCCCCCCTCGCTGCTCATGTTTTTATCACTGGGAAATCCTTTTTTTTAATTTACTGCACAGTCTGAAATGCACATTTTAGGTTGATTGATTTCCTAAACTCCCAAACATATGTAGTTTGAGAAGACTCTGTGTTGCTGGCAGGGGTCTAATGTTGCTTGGGAGGATCTATTATTCCTGGCTGCAGGGGATATACTTTACAGCTTTTCTTGTTATTAACAAATTACTTAGCACCACAAAATAATACATTCTCTGAAAAGGGGAGGTACTGGGGGATGGGTAGGGGGTGGAACCAAGGGACGGTGCTCAGAAGTCAATAAGGGATTACTCGGAAGGGAGGACTACCTACACCTATTCTTTTATTTAAAAAAATCCCTGGTGACAGCGGACGTGTAGTTCTGCTGTAAGGCTTATTCACATGTGCGCAGGCCTCAACGTCCCTCTGAAAAGCTATTCGCTGTGGTATTTGAAAGGCAGTGATGAAGTAACATGTCACCTCCTCACTGCTTGTTTTCATTCACTTCGTTCACAAGAGGGTGTATCAATCAAGGCTGGATCTGGGGGGCTGGGCCCCCAAGATTTCAGTGGCACCCCTCAGGCTGCTCTGAACACTGTGGGGACTAAGCACCCCTCCCCCTAACCATCATGCTGAAGGATTCCTGCACTTCACACAGAGCTTGAGGGAAGCAGAATTATCAGGAGGTGGTTGGCTTTTCCCAGCACTCTATACAGTGCAACACCACTGATCCCGCCGCCCACAGAACCGATCCCCCGCCCACACCACCAATCCCCTGTGGCTGCAGGCTGCTCCTCCTCTCCCCTCCTGACAGCTTTGGGTGTTGCAGGGGTGCCACAGGGGGACTTCACTATACAAATAGACCAGCTGCACCAACCTCCCCTGTACTGCTCCCTCCCCTCTCAATGATCACCTTCCCCCCAAAAAAAGAATATAAAAAAATAACACTGTAAAAAAAAAAAAAAAAAAAAAGGTAGTAAGGCCTCGCTCACACGGGGCTTACTACAGCATCCACTCATGCAGGCTGTTTATTAACCTCTTCCTGCCCGGCCAATGGTCGATTGGCAGCCAGCAAAATCCCTCAGCGTTCCGGGTGGACGCCATATGGCGTCCTTTCGGGCATGCGCAGTTTGCGCTCCTGCAGAGCCACGCAGCGGCGCGATCTGTCACTGGCCGTGTACCTCAGGCACAGCCTATGACAGATCTGAATACCGGCCCCGTTGCCGGTACCATGTGACCTGCTATGACCAATCACAGCAGGTCACATGACAGTTGTATACAATGGATGGCTGCATTCATGCCATCCGTTGTATACTAGTGTGTCTAGCTGTGAATGGTCACAGCGATCACATGCAGAAGCTGGGCCAATCACAGCCCAGCTATGTCATGTGTTTAGCCGTAGCCAAATCACAGCTAAGCACAAAAAAAAAAAACCCTGAATGAATCGATGTCATTCAGGTAAATGCTTGCTTATAGCAAAGTAATTCTTTGCAATAAGCAAATTGTGTAAAAAAAAAAAAAAATACTGATCACTTCACCAAAGTAGTACAATGGTACTATGGTAACATTGTACTACTTTAGTCATAGTGAAATATGAAAAAAAAATTAAAAAAAAAAGAAATAAATGTAATAAAAAATTAAAAATAATAAAAAAATGAAAAAAAATTATATATATTTTTTTTCATACTGTCACCAGTCAGTGTCCCTGATCACCGCCAAGCCAGTTATATGATGACACTGTACTGCACTGGTGACAGTATGTAAAAAAAAGTGAAATTTGTTTTAATTTTTTCATTTTCCGAAAAATTATGACAAAAAAAATACAACTTCAAAAACTCGCCATGCCTCTTATGAAGTACGTCGGACTGTCTACTTTGCACAAAGGGGTCATTTGGGGGATATCTGTACTATTCTGACATTCTTGGACCTCAAGAAATTAGATTGGCTGTCAGTACTTCAGGATTGATCAATTTTCAGATCTATACCATAGTTTGTGAACTCTATAACTTTCCTACAAACTAAAAAATACATCCTAATTTGGGTTATTTTCACCAAAGACATGTAGCAGAATGCATCTCGGCCTAAATTTATGAAGAACAATTATTTATTTGCAAACTTTTATAACAGAAACAAAGAAAAATGTGTTTTGTTTTCAAAAATGTTGGTCTTTTGTTAATTTAGCAAAAAATAAAAACCTCAGTGGTGATTAAATACCACCAAAAGAAAGCTCTAGTTGTGTGAAGAAAATGATAAAATTTTAGTTTGGGTACAATGTTGTATGACCGCGCAATTGACATTCAAAGTGTGAGAGCGCTGAAACCTGAAAACTGGCCTGGGCAGGAAGGGGGTAAAAGTGCCCGGTATGGAAGAGGTTAAAGTAGAAAAATATTAAAGGAAAAAAAAAACTAATATTTTTTCTAATAGAATGAATAAAAAATACCTAAGGAAAAACAAAACCAGGTAGTTGAGCCTTGCAGGGTTACATTTTGGGTCTGTTCACAGCATGACAATTGTTTTTACATGGTGTTGGACTACAATGCGTTTTCTTTGCGCCTTGTCATTGCATTGGATGCTGCTGGTGTAAAGGAGCCTTAGAGCCAAAAAGGGAGCCATTGCCATAGCTTTAGTGTTTGGGGTTTCTAGACATAAGAGTCTCACATCCAGACCTGCAGCTATCACATGACAGTTGGAATTTGAATTTGTTTTGTAACTGACCCGCACTGCACCCCTCACATCCCTACCACAGATCTAGTTTTATCTGAGTCTGAGACTGAAAATTACACCCCCACAGATAATAATCAGCCCTATCCTTGTGTTAAATGTCCATTCATTGAGCTCATTATATATAAAAACTACATAAGGAAAACAAGGTTTGCCTGTTGCAGCCAATCAGATCAAATGAAATCTAACATCTGATTGCTTTCTATAGGCTGATTCCTATGCTCTGTGCTTATCAATGTAAGAAATGTGGCAATTTCCATCCAGTAATGTCTGTTACATCTTCCAGACCAAAGCAATCTATCTGTGAGAGCAGCTCACTGTTTTCTTCCAGCCCCTTCCATTGCAATGCCTAGGTGAGGTTTCCATGGCAACCACTGTGCCCTATGACATCACAGCAAACAAGCAGCCTGGCTCACAGCTCCTCAGAAGACTCTGGCTTCAGTACTGAGCAGACCGTTCGGTTACTGCTCTGCGATGGAATTCAGAAAACTCTTCGGCGTTTTGCTGCTACTCGTCGGTTGGCAATTGACAGCAGTACGTGGTGCTGTTGTTGCTGATAATTTTCATGGGCACCAGACATGCGTGCCCCTCCATTCCGATCTATGAAAGTGTGGCATACGGCACAGACATGAACATAGAGCTGAGCTGCCAATGCAGACCGGATTTAAAGAGTCCTGTCTTTTGGTTCTACAAAGAGTCAGCCGACAGTTTAGAAACTCGGCCGCTGACACGGGCGGGAGATGGCGGCAAACAGAAGTCGCTTTACTTGGAGTCGAGGATCAGCATCAAAGTATACAGCATCATCATCCACAAGGCTCGTGTGACAGACTCAGGACTGTATATCTGTGGAAACGGCGATGGAGCATTCTACTGGGGGTACGACCTTGATGTGCAGGACAGCTCCAGTGCCTACGTGTCATTTCAGGAGCACCACCAACAGCCGCAGACAGACCTGGAAACCAAACACTTGACTGCCTTCACCGCCTTCTGGAAATGGAGCAAGTGTGACCGCTGTGATGTACGCGGGGAGAAAAGAAAGATCGGCTTTTGCTATGTCAATAGTACCTATCTGGATCCTAGGTACATGCTGGCAGAGAATGGAGTTGTTTCCTGCGGCTCACATGCTGTTCCTGAAAACCTGAAAACGGAACTTTCTGACCGCAGACCAGAAATATTCATCAAGAGCTGCCTGGTCCCCTGCCATGACAGGCAGCCGGGAATTAAAGGAACCATCAAACATTGGATGCACAAACTTGGCAAAATCAAGGATTACATCCCATTTCTTTCCAGGGCTCCAACAGAAAAACATACCCACACCTTGGGGAGCAGCCTTACTCTTGCCTGCCCAGGCGCCAAACCAACAGATGCTGTCGCTTGGGATAAAGGCAACAGAAGATATTACAAATCGGAATATCTGATTGGACAGAAGACGGCGACGAGGATCTACATAGACCATGGCAATAACCTGAACTTCCGCTATGTCAGGAAGAGTGACAAAGCCACATATTACTGCTGGCACCAGGGACAGCTTAAAGCTGGAATTAAGCTGTCTATTCAGAACGACCCGTCAGAGAAGCGCAAGTTTGAAGATTCCGACTCCATCCTCGCCTTGACTGTTGTCGGCATTTTTTTTGCCATCTTTTGCCTTATCTTTATAATGATCCATTGCTTAAAATGCTGTGCCTACAATTTTAGGTGTTCACCGTCGGCATGCATAGCAGATATGGTGTAAGGATTTGTTCCCGGGCCAAGGATCAGGTAGTAATATCCAGCTGTTCTCAGCGGTTTTACTGACTGCCCACCTGAACATGGACATGCAGCCATTCAGGGCTGTGCACACAGTGTGGTCGTGATGCTTTGTTTCACAGCTACAGTAGAATTGACACTGCATGTTGCAGCTGGCAGGCTGTACCACGGCCCAATGTAGTCCATTCATGTAACTTAGGCTACACCACAACCACTCCGCAACCGCGTGCAACATGCATTCTGCCGGCAGGAAGGGCTCCCCACCGGTACAATACAACAGCATTGTGGGAGTGATTACCCCGTCCATCTCAAATGTGTGGGTGAGGGAATTGGATCTTTTTTTTTCCTTCAATCTGAGGATTAGAGGAACTGAATTTATTCTTTCTTGAGAAGAGGAGATTAAGGTGGGATATGATCTCCATGTATAATACATAAGGGGGGATATGATCTCCATGTATTATACATAAGGGGGGATATGATCTCCATGTATAATACATAAGGGGGGATATGATCTCCATGTATAATACATAAGGGGGGATATGATCTCCATGTATAATACATAAGGGGGGATATGATCTCCATGTATAATACATAAGGGGGATATGATCTCCATGTATAATACATAAGGGGGGATATGATCTCCATGTATAATACATAAGAGGGGATATGATCACCATGTATAATACATAAGGGGGGGATATGATCTCCATGTAGAATACATAAGGGGGGGGGGTATGATCTCCATGTATAATACATAGGGGGGATATGATCTCCATGTATAATACATAAGGGGGGATATGATCAACATGTATAATACATAAGGGGGGATATGATCTCCATGTATAATACATAAGGGGGGATATGATCTCCATGTATAAATACATCAATGGTTCATATAGTGAACTCGGTGTAGAGTTATTCACCCTGAGGTCATCACAGAGGACAAAGGGAAACTCTTTACATCTGGAGGAAAAGAGATTTAATCTCCAAACACAGAAAGGTTTCTTCACAGTAAGAGCTGTGAAAATGTGGAGCAGGCTCCCTCAAGAGTTGGTT